>NC_051447.1:3191167-3226226 GCF_001649575.2 Kryptolebias marmoratus | reverse complement strand
AAGTATCTCGGGGTCTTGTTCACGAATGAGGGAAAAATGGAGCGGGAGATCGACAGGCGGATTGGTGCAGCGTCTGCAGTGAAGCAGGCACTGTACCGGTCTGTCGTGGTGAAGAGAGAGCTGAGTCAAAAAGCGAAGCTCTCGATTTACCGGTCGATCTACGTTCCTACCCTCATCTATGATCACGAGCTTTGGGTAGTGACTGAAAGAACGATATTGCGAATACAAGCGGCTGAAATGAGTTTCCTCCGCAGGGTGTCTGGGCTCTCCCTTAGAGATAGGGTGAGAAGCTTGGTCATCCGGGAGGGACTCAGAGTAGAGCCGCTGCTCCTCCACGTCGAGAGGAGTCAGTTGAGGTGGCTCCGGCTTCTGGTGAGGATGCCTCCTGGACGCCTCCCTGGTGAGGTGTTCCAGGCACGTCCCACCGGGAGGAGGCCCCGGGGAAGACACAGGACACGCTGGAGGGACTATGTTTCTCGGCTGGCCTGGGAAAGCCTTGTGATTCCCCCGGAGGAGCTGGCCCAAGTGGCTGGGGAGAGGGAAGTCTGGGTCTCCCTGCTTAGGCTGCTACCCCCGCGACCCGGATAAGCGGAAGAGAATGGACGGATGGATGGATTTTGAATTTTACATTACTTCATAGTTTTTCAAGCTGTTTGTGTCGTGTGCCAATATGCATCGTAATTTCGTTCTACATTGCATCCTTGATGTTATGTTGAATGACAATAAAGATAATTTGAATTTGAATCTTTGAATCTTGAATCTTGCATGAACTGCTGACACACTCCAGCCACATGTGGTCTAGCATTGTCCAGGGCTAACCGCACCAGCATATGGTCTCACAAGGGGTCTGAGGATCTCATCTCGGTACCTAATGGCAGGCATGCTACCTCTGGCAAGCACATGGAGGGTTGTGCGGCCCTACAAAGAAATGCCACCCCACACCATTACTGACCCACTGCCAAACTGGTCATGCTGAAGGATGTTGCAGGCAGCAGATCACTCTCCATGGTGTCTCCAGACTCTGTGACACCTGTCACGTGTTCAGTGTGAACCTGCTTTCATCTGTGAAGAGCCCAGGGCGCCAGTGGCGAATTTGCCAATCCTGGTGTTCTCTGGCAAATGCCAAGCGTCCTGCACGGTGTTGGGCTGTGAGTACAACCCCTATCTGTGGACATTGGGCCCTCATACTATCCTCATGGAGTTGGTTTCTAACCATTTGTGCAGACACATGCACATTTGTGGCCTGCTGGAGGTTATTTTGCAGGGCTCTGGCAGTGCTCCACCTGTTTCTCCTTGCACAAAGGTGGAGGTAGCAGTCCTGCTGCTGGCTTGTTGCCCTCCTACAGCCTCCTCCACATCTTCTAGTGTGCTGGCCTGTCTCCTGATAGCGCCTCCAGCCTCTGAACACTACGCTGACAGACACAGCAAACCCTCTTGCCACAGCTTGCATTGATGTGCCATCCTGGATGAGCTGCACTACCTGAGCCACTTGTGTGGGTTGTAGAGTCCGTCTCATGCTACCACGAGTGTGAAAGCACCACCAACATTCAAAAGTGACTAAAACATCAGCCAGAAAACATAGGTACTGAGAAGTGGTCTGTGGTCCCCACCTGCAGAACCACTCCTTTATTGAGTGTGTCTTGCTAATTGCCAATAATTTCCACCTGTTGTCTACTCCATTTGCACAACAGCATGTGAAATTGATAGCCAATTAGTGTTGCTTCCTAAGTGGACAGTTTGCTTTCACAGAGGTTTGATTTACTTAGAGTTATATTGTGTTGTTTAAGTGTTCCCTTTATTTTTTTGAAGGAAAAAAATAAAGAGAATACACACACCCACACACACATACAAGGACATAGAGCATACCGTTTAAGGGAATTGTTATATACTTAAATATACTTAAGTTGAAAATCTGAATTTATAGAATAAAAATTTGAATATACTGTTTGAAATTATGACTATTTGGAATGAAAGGATATATAGATGTAAGGACTAAAAAGCAGTATGCCAATATCCCTCATCGCTGAGGGCCTTGTATAGATATTTTTTTTAGTTTTCAAGATTACTGTTTTTCTTGATTGGAACAGGGCATACATATATATGTGCATTTCTACCACTAGTGGGAGAAATGGCTTGTGGTTAGACGTGGAGTGAAGAGGAGGTAAAATGTTTGGCACATGTACCACAGACAAAACAAAAATCCTAACACCGCTAAAATTTGATGCCACTCCATTTTTGTTTACTTTTCCAGAAGAAGAAAATTGCGCTCAGTGTCTTCTTCCGAGGTTTTCGTGTCATTTCCTTCATTAGTTCTTGGTGCAGTGCCACCACAGGCGAGGAGGGGAACAGGTTGCTCAAAGGGTTTGGCTCAATTGACTCAGTGCAGTGTGAATGCAAACCGCACCAGCTGAAAATGTAACAAATGTTGCAATTTTTGTGCCAAATCGAACTGAGTCTACTGGACTATCAGGTGTGAATACAGCCTCAGACTGAATCTGACTTCTAAATAATAAAAACTGGAAAACCTTAATCTGAGAATTGTAGATTTAAAATGTTTACTCATGGCTGCCACAGCCAACTGATCTAAAAGAGTTTTACTGATAGCTACTGACCTAAAATCTGCTTTGATAGTAGCTGAGACTGATTGTTACCACATATTCTGATCGCCAACAAATTGTGCAAGAGTTTTGTTTGTTTAACATTTTTCCATTAACTATTTGTAGACAATGCTGTCTATTAGCAAAATATGTCATGAACCACTAAATGGAGTTTAATGAAATTTTTAGGAAATAATCATTGCATGTACTTCTACAACTGATTAGATTTTGGACCTTAGAAAACAGAAAAATAGCAATCAATCAGGTAATTCTACAGATACTGTGCTAAAACTTGTGAAATATATTTTTATCTTTTCTTAATTGTATCTCATTTATACACTGTCTGACCAAAAAAGTTGCCACCTGGATTTAACTAAGCAAATAGGTACGAGCTTTTGATTGTAGTGTAAAGCGCTTTGGGGTCCTTGGACTAGATAAAGCGCTATATAAGTGCAAGCCATTTACCATTTACCATAATTACTGCATGGGCGATTATGTTTCAGCTGGCAACAAGTTATTTAACCCCAACTGGTGCAATGAGTTGCTTCTCATTTCTTAAACAACCATGTCGACATCCCATAGTCGTGGAAAAGATGTCAGTCTGTTCGAGAAGGGTCAAATCATTGGCATGCACCAAGCAGAGAAAACATCTAAGGAGATCACAAAAACTGCTAGAATTGGGTTAAGAACTGTCCAATGAATTATTAAAAACTGGAAGGATAATGGGAACTCATCGTCTTTGAGAAAGACATGGGGCTGAAAAAAATCCTGAATGATTGTGATAGGCGATCATTAAACATTTGGTGAAATCAAATCAAAGAAAAACAACAATATAACTCCGGGCTACATTTAATAGTGAAAGTAAGAGCATTTCCATATGCACAATGCAAAGGGAACTCAAGGGATTGGGACTGAACAGCTGTGTGGCCTTAAGAAAACCACTAATCAGTGAGGCTAACTGGAAAAAATCTTCAAATCTTCAAATTCAATTCAATTTTGTGTACTTAAAGCTATATTAGATACATGTCTACTTCAAACAACAGACAAAGCACAATAGAGCTTGCGTTCCAGAGTACTTGGGCTGTTAGACTGAGGGCTGTTCATGCAGTCAAAATAGGAACTCTCCTTAGCTCGTTGCTATGACAATCACCTCCTGGAGGTGTTGACCAAGCCCTGAACATATTGTGACCCACACCAGAGGTCATGACCACTTCTGAGAGATTGCCAATGTTGATTGGTGGCTCTGTAGCTCAGCACTGCTCTTTGTACTCTTCATGTGTATGAAATAAATTTTTAAACTGAGAAATAGATTATTTCAAAGGAGTCTGATTCGGACCAGACAATTTGAACAGGTTTAATAGCTGGCATGGTAATAACATGGTAATAACACAGTATGTCACAGCATCTCACCTTTCCCCATCTACCGGGGTGTTTCCTAAGCCTCCTGTTGTACACATTACTCACATATGATTGCTCAGCCAAACTTCAGCTTTAAAGAAAAAACTGGATTAGATGCAAGAAGATAACAAAGACAAAAAAGCAGTTTCTTTGTTTAAATGTTTGTATTTATTTGTACATTAAAAGATTATTCTTTTAAAAAAGTAACACTTATACCATTCCCCATATTTAGTTTTTATGATAAGTGTAAAAAGACTTTTTTTACAAACCCACAAAGACCTATTTATTGACTACAGACAACATATTCCCAGGTTGCTGTAGGGAAAAATATTAAATATGTGCAAAGAAAGCAAAGACAGATGAACGAACTGTAATAAGTTGAGAATCAGCTTATAACATCAACAACTAATTGATTTTATTAAACCTATTACCTGGTTAGAGCAGTGACCATATATTGCAACACTCAAAAGTGAATTTTTGGTATTATAAATCCTTATTATGTAAAAAAAAAGGATTTATGAATATATGTACAGTTCACTGAGATGAGTTTGTTATCCCTTGTGTTACATGACTAAAATAATGCAATTTTAAAAAGTTTAATATGGCATATGGATTTAGTATTGTATGCAATATTGAGCTGAAAAGAAATTAATTTATCTAATTTGTAAAATGAAAACGTCTGAAGTAAAACTTCGACATCAGGCACTGTCAGTACTTATAAGTACATTTTTAGCCCCTTAAAAGGTGTTTAAAAGCGCTCAGTTTTGCTTTTCTTTTTAAATTTTTCTTTTTCAAAAACTTTTAGCTCTTTGACATTCTTACTTATGAGGTGCTCCTTCAAAATCATCTTTATTTTTTTTATTATTTTTGCTAATTATAGATTGATTTCGGATTTACTCAAACAAAAGTTAAGTGGCATTAAATCCTGACCAGGCATGTCTGACTACCTGCAGTATATATCTACAACAAATAGCTGTTTTGAATTGAGATATGTAGGCTTCCCATCACCAGCAGGAACAGATCCTCTTAGGTCTCCTAGATTCTAATAAATGTTGACCACTGGATCTGCAGAATGTCTCAGTGAACTTCTCTGGTCTTCTGCACCACAGTGTTACGAATGGTAGATGTCGTCTTTACTGTTGTGGAAGAGGTGCTGTTATGAGACCCAGTGGATGTATTCCCCTTTTTGTCATAGATTTTTTGTGATCCAGACTCCTCACTCCTCTTTAAGACAGATTTTGCCTCTTGAAGCTGATGAATTCTGCCATTTGTTGCCTTTCCTATCATCAGGAAACTCTGAGATCCTGTTAGCTCTCCTGTTGGCATTGCACCTTCTTGAATGAGGCCAGCCTGGCTCCCATTTAAAATTTTCACTGACCCTGCTGGAACCTTGCTATCTACAACCAACATAGTTTGAGACCCAGAGAAGTTTCCAGTGTTGATCAGGTTGGTACAGCTTTCATGGTTGCTGTTGTTCTTCAGCACTGTGCTGAGGCCCTGGGTTTGTGGATTGGACATCACTGTCTGGCCCTGAACTAGAACACCATGGGAAGAGACAGTCTCAGTGCCGGTAACCAGAACCATGTTTTGAAGGTTGGTGCCTGGTGCCTCAGGCAGTACCATGGCATTCTGAAATGCCGGCTGAACAACATAGTGCATGGGCTGCAGCATAGGTGTTGTGGTGTAGTAGACAGGCTGCTGCTGTACAAGAATCATCTGGTTTTGATTTCCCATCCCTTGTTTCACTGAGGACATGCTATCCTTCACCATGGTCATGCTTGATTTCATCGTCTGAGATTGCTCAGTGGTTTCACTCACAACAGTGTGGTCTGTATTTTTGGTTGACTGCAGTTTGGATGGCTGGGACATTTGTTGAGCAGCTACCAAATGTGATTCTGATGTTTTAATCTGAGTCCCAGAAACATTAGGCAGAGGAGGGACCACTTGTGTCATCTCAGTTTGGATCTTGGTGCCTCCACATATTTCAGCAAGAGTCTTGAACTTCAGTCCAAGATCATCCAGGAAATGCAGGTCATTGTCAGATTCCAGTATGCTGCAGCAGCCAACAGAACCAGCTGAGGAGTCCTGGCCCTCATAGTCATAGACCAGAAGACTATCCTTTACTTTAAGCTTCTCATCTCCACTGGACATCTGTTGGAAAAATATAGGTTTTAGTTATCTAGTAAGAAAATTAAAGTAGACCATGTGAACTGTGACAAAAGTCATTGTAACCCTGCTGTGGCCTTTGGGTCAAATTGACCCGAAGTTAAAAGGCTTTCTCTACTTCTCTATATCTCTCTTTTGAGGGCTTCAGGAGGATTATAAGCGGCAGAATGAAAAGAGATATATCTGTTAGTCTCTCGGGGGCTACTTTAAATTTTTTGAAGAGCCTCTGGGGGCCAGACTCATATAGTGTGAGAGATAAAAATTCAAAAACATTTAGTTAGCAAAACTGAAGACATTACTTTTTGTTTTTGAACAATTGCTTATATGGTATCTTGAAAGCGATAATAATAGTCAGGCTGTAGCAGCAATGATCCATTTCTTCTCTGCTTGTGGCTTCAGCTTCTTTGCTATTGAGGTAACTGGTCTGCCTCTGTGCCATCAGGCGATGGGGCCTGAGCTACCATTTTGAGACACTGTCTTCAGCTACAATCCCTTCTTAGGAAGTGAATCGTGGGCTCTTACGCTCACGTTGTCGAAAAGCAACTGCACGAAGACGAATAGGGAAAGTTATCTGTTGCACGTCTGAAGACCCCAGCTTATGACCATATAGGTAATTGAATGTACTTGAATCCTACGGTCCCAGTGGGACGTGGGTGTCTTTTTACTCNAGCAGGCTGAAACGGGGGATCTTCACAGATTGGGCCAGAGGTCCCGATTCGGCACAGACTCTGTTATTTTGAATAAACTCTCACTGTTCAAGAATAACTTATGTCTGTAAAGTCATTTCTTTTGATCAGTACATCATTGCTGCAATTATGAAGACCCAGAAGAACATCCACCATTTGAAGACACTTCACTATCAATTCACTCATCACAAAACTTGCTCTCTTAAGGTTGCTCTGTGGTCCCGTAAAAATGATTGTTGTGCACCCAGACTCAAACAAAGTGCAGTAACTTTATCGATCCGCATCTGTCCTTTCAGCTGCTCCAGTTTAGAATGCTTCTCCACCTCCAGCACACAAACTAAACACACCAGCCAATAAAATATTTGTTCCCCTATTTCTCTTGAAAAATGTGGCATTCAGCATTCACTTTTCTCTTTTTGCAATCACCCTCATGCTGCATTCACTGACCCTAATCCTGGCTTGAATATATGCATTATTGTCAATTTTAATCACAGAAATGCCATTGGTTTTTGACAAATTTCCTTCAAAGTTTTAATTTGTTTGTTGTTGTTGTTGCTTCAAAATTGCATAGCAGGCTAGATAAAAGGATTCAGAGGGACATATATAAAACATAGTCAGCCAGAGAACATGGATGGTCTTTGCAGGGTCTTGCCATGGTCTTTAGAGGCATATAAAGAATACTGAGGGCTCCCCATGATGTATGACAGGTTCACAATGATTCAGAGCAGGAATGTGCAACCCTCACAATCAAAAGAGGCATTTCTGCTGTATCTTACACTAAATCAAATTTGCCCAAAGCCCAAAATGGTTAGGTGGTTAGGTCAACTGACTTTGATACAGGAGAGGTTTGAGACTTCAAATCCCATGGCCAACTCCCAGCAACCTCGGTTACACAATGAGCGAGAGACATAAATGAATGAAGGAATCCCATGCCGGCTCAAACATCACCCGGAATTACAAAGTCGTCAGATGTTGGGAAACCAGAACATTCTGATGAGAAATTGGCTACTGGAAAAAGACGTTCATGGACAAAGGCAGAGAACTAATACACTGTTGGAATGCTACTATATAAGCAACTCTATGGAAACATAAGTACCTATAATCCAAATTGACTACGAAAAAAACAAATGTTCCAATATTCGACAGCAAAACCTGCTGTCACACCTAGAGATTAATGAGCTATAATAACGGTTCTACAGCAAGGGACCAAGACGACAGGTCAGGAGGGAGATACAAGTTCCCTGAGGAACTGAATACAAGTGTATGGGAGGAGGATTCTGCCATAAGTCGAGAGCGCACAAATTTGATTTGCAAGCAGGATTTCATCTCTTGCTTTCAAAACTTTTAACGCTTGCACTCAAAACTTCTGCTCTCTTTCAAATATTTTCTTTTCTCTCTCAAATCTTTGTGTTTGCGCTCAGATTAACTCCTTGCATGCAAAACTTCTCTCTCTCTCTCTCTCTCACGGATCAGATCTGTGCTTGCAAACCTGTCTGCTTGCTCTCGGATTGTTTGGATTCGAGCACCGTTGCCTAACAACTGTTCCAGCCAATAGAATGACAGTGTTCCTCTGGGCGGGGGGAGACTTCTCAGAGAAGTCAGAGACTTCTCTGGCAGGATCTAATTTAACCAATCCTAACGGCAAGAACAGAGCGGCAAATTCTGTATATCCATTGCTTTAATCACTAGTTGACATGCTGACAACAAAGTGAATTTTATCAGAGCACTGCTTTTTGAAGATCAGAGGTCAAAATTTATAAAAAAGCCAACCGTAGCTGTTCAGTAGGCTATAAAAGAGAAAAGTTTTAATGACTGTTGGAATAAAGGGGGGTGGACACTGGAGATTCGATCTGGGATTCTGGATACACACGTGACACTTGTGGAGTTTTTGAAAGATATTGAAACCTGGAAAATAAGTGAAGCAGAGCTTACATTTAGATTTCTTGCCCATCTAATGAAAAAGTTGACTGATGAATTTAGTAATTAAAATGCTCCAAACTGAAAACACAGATTTTATCTCTGCATTTCAACTTATTAAAAGCACATCTGTTTGCACTCAAAATGTCAGGTACCTGAATTGCTACAGCTCTATGTGGTGAGCAGGATATTGATTTGAACGCAAAAAAATATATATAAATACGTGTTTTTGGGAAGATTTCAATAAACTGAACAGAATCACAACTACATGATGGTTTTTAAAACTTTGTATGCTGATAGAAGAACCTTTTTGGACTTTTGGAAAATGAAACCATTTCTGGATTTAATTGCAACTGAAATGAATGAGTCAAGTTTACTGGGTCCCAAAAAAGAATTTAAAATCATAATTTTAAAATACAAAGCTCTTCACAACCAAACTTCATCTTAATTTTTTTTCTTTCTTTCTTTACTTTTATTTTACCAGGAAAAAGCCCATTGAGATTAAAAATCTCTTTTCAAAAGAAAATCCTTTCACAAGAGAATCCTGGCCAAGACTAGCAGCAGCACACACAGGTTACAAAACATTCACAACAGAAACAAAAAAATAGATAAAATAATTATAAGATTCCTCAGTTAAAACATTTACAGACAGATGATTCATTCTCAAGGTCAGTAAGAACACCCTTAAAAGCAATTAGTGACAACAGCTCCTTTAGGTTCATGTATTTTTGCAACTGGTTCCAAGTAGACGAAGCAGAAAACTGAAAAGATAAAAATTTTATTATTCCATATTTTCACTTTTTTTCACTTCACTTCACTCATAGACCACAAGTTTGTTATGTTTGGAAGCCAGGACGAGGTAAAAGCTGAAGTAGACAAAGAACTCTTAACAGCGTTTATTCAGAACTTGCTCAGCAGTCCAGTAACATCGGGTCATCCTTTTTTGCCATCTTATCTCTTCTTCTCCTCCTCACCCTCAGTCTATCCTATTCTCGTACACCACCTAGTGGTAGACACAACAAAGTTTACCTGTTGTTCCTAAAGAACACTTTGCTGTGGAACCAACTTCTTGTTTCTGTTGGTCAGACTGACACTCTGTCTACTTTTAAGACTAGGCTTGCGTAAGACTTTACTTTTTGATAAATCCTATAGTTGGGGTTGGCTTGGGTTTCCTAAAATATCCCTTAGCTCCCATAGGCTTAGGCTGCTGGAAAATCTGAATCTAAACTGGAGTTGTTACTTCTTTTTATGGTGCATAACATAACATAACATAACATAACATAACATAACATAACATAACATAACATAACATAACATAACATAACATAACATAACATAACATAACATAAGCTGGGTATTTGCATTTGAGTTGACTCAACGTTTTACTTGTTAGCTGTCTCAATGTTGGTATAAGGCCTATTTTATTGTTTTATTTACCTGATTCTGAATACACAATCGAAATTTAAAAATTCAAATGATTCTGGGAGAATTGGAATGTAAGTCCCTCTTCCAATTGATTCTCAAGACTTGATGCCCAACCCTACAAATCATCACATTGTTGGATTTCACACCAGGATGAGTTAAAGGCTCTGGACTAATTGCCTTAAAAATCGTATGAATATGAGCACATCACCAAAGTACTAATGACTTGTACATGCAGTCAGAGAAACTATGTAAAAGCATTTAAGTGTCTTCTGAACGTGTCCTTGTTGTCACCTGATTTCTCACCTGTTTGTAGTACTGTCTAAAGAAGTTGTCTGGAAGAGCTATCCCATCAAAAATCCCTCCACCTCCTCTTGATTCTCTGCTTCCAGACTCAGAGTAGAAGCCACTGCCATCCCACAGGTTCATCCCCCACATCCCGTCTCTGTGGATACTGGAAGTACAATCTTGACAGCCACCCTTATTTATCCCATTCGCGTCATACATTCCATACATGGAGCCAACAGATTGCTGTATGTCAAAACCCGGTACCGTTTCGAATTGATGCATTTTTACTGGTACATTCAGCAGTGGTACATCCTAGGAAAGGCAAAGGTACAAAAGTCAGAACACTCTTTTTAATTAGATTTGTTTTTAAATGTTTGCTTGCAAATATTTCCTACAAAAATAAACAAATGGGAGGTAAACCAATAGTGAAGCTCTTAACAGTGACAACATGTGAAATTCTTTCTAAATATCATTGTCTCACCGTGTTGTCTCCCTGATGTTCAGTGTTGTAGCTGATAAGGCGGTTCTTAGTGTCATAAGGTATATCAGAGAAGAGTTCAGGAAATTTTGCAATACCCCCACACTTGCAGAAGAGCAGTAACAGGAGAATGACTGTAAAACAAAAGTTTAGTTCTTCTTAAAGGAAAGTTAATTTTATGTTTGACCTGCAAGAAGAAACCAACAATTTGGTTTATCTAGTAGCATATGACATGGTAATCTCTGCACTTTTGAATCTAGTTCATCAAAAAGATTTATAGTCTAGTCAAACAGCACGACGAAATACATTATAAAAGTGTGTGTATTTTTTTTTAACACAGATCCTGGACCCTGCCCTCATCTTGGCGTTTTTCAACAACAATTTAAACAGCAAATCCCAAATTTTCTCCTTTCAACAATTGCTTACTTCTTTTCACTTTTCAATAAAAGCCAGAGTGTGGAGTGCACAACTAATAGTTGTCCTGTAGACACATTCTCCCACCTGAGCAGTGGATCTAATTTCTTCATGGACTTCTTAGGTGGTTCTCAGATTAATGCTCTCCTTGCCTGGCCTGTCAGTTTAGGTGTCTTGGCAGCTTTGCATTTGTGCCATACATTTTCCATTTTCAGATGATGGATTGAACAGAGCTCCGTAAAATGTTCAAAGCTTGGGATATTGTATAATGACCCAATCCTGCTTTAAACTTCTCAACAACATTGTCTCTGACCTAGCTTGTGTGTTCCTTGGGCTTCATGATGCTGTTTGATTACTAATGTTTTGTAACAAACCTCTAAGGCCTTCACAGACCAGCTGTGTGGTGATCTGTGAGTTTACTTCCTGGTGGGCCATCCTGTCTCTCCAATTGGCCGAGTCACCACTCCTTCCTCACCTGCAGAAGATCAGGCTCGTCAGGGAGCTCATGTAGCTCATGTACTTAAGGCCGTGGTGGGGATCAGACCAGCGCTGGAGCATTGTTTGTCTTTGTGGTAAAGTCTCTCAGCCTGCTATCTATTTTTGTCAATTTTGGAGATTGTCCCTCAGTGTGTTTTTGTGTCTCTGTGCTCCACTAGAATTACCTGTGTTCCCGAGAATCCAGTCTGATTGGTATCCTACGCCACCAACGAGCTAAGTACCTTGAGTGAGTACCCGTGGAAGACTCACTCATCTTTAGGCACCTCGGGTTCGGCGCTCAATCTCATCTCACAGGATCTAGTGGATCAACTCAATATCCCTACAACGCTTTTAGAGTCTGCCCGCACGGTGACAAGCCTTACTGGACATTCCATATCGCAGATAAGACACAGAGTTACCAATCTCCAAGTTCTGGTCTCTGGCAACCACCATGAAACTGATGAGTTTTATGTGTTTTGTTCCTCATCACCCTAACTCATTTTTGGTTTCCCTTGGTTACAGACCCATAATCCTGTGCTTAACTGGTCTAAGAGACGTGTTGAATCGTGGAGCAATTATTGTTCAATGCATTGCTTGAGATCGGTTAGTACTCCTTCTGGGAGGAAGTCTGTGGAACCGGCGGAAGAGATAGGTATTTCTATAATACCTCAAATCTATCACGATATGGCACCAGTTTTCAGTAAACAGAGGGCTCTCTCTCTCCCCTGCCGCACACACCTTACGACTGCGCCATTGAGTTTGTGCCTGGGTCTCTGCTCCCCTCTTGGCATCTCTATCATCTTTCAGGCCCTGAAAGAGAAGCCATGAGAGTTTACATCAAAGACTCTCTAGCGTCGGGTATAATTCAGCCTTCTACGTCCCCCCTGGGTGTAGGCTTCTTCTTTGTCGAGAAGAAAGATAAGACCCTCCGACCTTGCGTTGATTTTCGTGGCTTAAATCAAATTACTGTCAAAAACAAGTATTCTCTCCCTTTGATCGATTCCATCCATGAGAAATTACACTCCGCTACAGTTTTTTCGAAGTTAAATCTTCGTAATGTGTACCATTTGGTGAGAATTAGGGAGGGGGATGAGTGGAATACGGGCATTTAAAGTATTTAGTGATGCTGTTGGACTGGACAGACCACAAGAATCTCACCTATTTACAGAACGCAAAAAGACTCAATCCCAGACAGGCCAGGTGGTCTCTGTTTTTTGCCAGATTTAATTTTGTCATAACTTACACACCCGGATCCAGAAACATCAAACCTGATGCCCTCTCCCGGCAATACTCATCTGCTGATACCTCAAGTAGGACGTCTGTGTGCTACCATCCTCCTGCTTCGTTGGTTCTCTTACCTGGCAAATCGAAAATACCATCACTGTGGCCCAACAGGATACTGACCCTGGCACTGGACCTCCTGGCAAAAGATACATGCCTCGTGCAGTAATCAGTAAAGTATTGGATTGGGTACACAACCACCGGTTCACTTGTCATCCCAGTATAACAAGAATGTTAACATTCACTAAAATACATTTTTGGTGGCTCACTATGTCTCAGGACATCAAAGAGTTTGTATCAGCATGTACCATTTGTGCCAGAAACAAATCCCACCATCAACCTCTGTCTGGGCTGCTGCAACCATTACCTACACCTGCTCGTCCTTGGTCTCATATTTCTCTGGACTTTTGTTGCTGCCCAAGGAACATTCACTCATCTTCAGGCATCTGGAACCCCGCAAACAGGAAACATCACCGCCAGCAAGTGTTCAGTGACTCCTCCTCCTCCACGCTGGACTCTCTTCTCTGTAAGAAAGTCTCACCAGGAAATTATTTGCACTTTCCTATGCATGTTAATTCCCGAAAGGATCTTATGATACTTACCCTCGTCCTCTCTTCCAGATCCTGGCTCCAGTTATTCATTGCACTATTCATTGTAAATAAATCACTTACCGCTTACCTGGTCTCCTGTGTCTGTCTATCGCCGAGCTGCTCCCTCTCTTTGACTACGTTAAAATCCTGACAAGCTGGATATATACTGAAATTCAATTACGCACAGACAGACTATTATTTATTTGGTTACACTGAATTTTAGTTAGTGGAATCAGGGTAAAAGGGCCCGAATACAAATGCATGCCACACTTTAAAAAAATTAAATAAATAAACTAGTGATAGACACGTGCAATCGCAGGAATAATAACCTAAACCATGTGATCTGTGGAGATAAAGTGTCTCTCTGCACTTTGATCCTCTACAGAAACTCAGTGTGCAACAGTGGGAGAAGCAATCATTTGCTGGAAAAGACATTTAATGTGACATAATGACGTAGCTCCGAGTTAGCTCGCTGGCTGTGGAAAACGAAAGAAATTCTTAACTTAAACCAGCACCAGCCCTTGACTAGCATTCTTTAGTGGGAAAAACCCTAGAGTTAGGTTCAGAAAGCCTAAAATTATAGCATGTTGAATTTTAACCAACGCATCCTGGTCTTGTTACAAGGACCCCAAAGATAGGAGGTGTTGCATTTTTACCACATGGTCTATTATGAGATCATCCATCTTGTCACACTTACATAGAAGGAGTAATAGGCCCAGAAGTAGCAGTCCAAAGCCTGCAGATCCTAGCTCTGCACTTTTGTCAGTCTGACCATTGGCCCCTCGTTTTCCACATACAACTCCATCCTCACAGACACAAACTTGGACCATCACTTCCTGTGGGTCAGGACAGGCTTCTCCCTGTTGGTCTTTCACTGAAAGCTGTAACTTGTAAAAACCAGGCCACATAGACTCCTGAGCCCTCATTATGGCTGCAGTCTCTGTAGGAAATGGGACATTTATTACACCTTAGTTAATTAAACAAGTTTATTTTTACCATTTAAAACAAAAAAAGTAAAAATGGTCAGTAAGTCATTAGTACATCAAAAGTATTATTTTTAGGGGTTCCATTGCATGCACTGAAGTACCCTTATTACTATTCTGTTAAAATCTTTTGTTCTGTACCTTGTCCTGCAGCTTTGGAATAAATCATGCATATCAAGCTGAAAATTTTGGTATATAACCAACTTTCTGTGATCAATTTAAACTTTGATTGATGTTTCTACTATGAATAATACTTGAATGTTGGGCTTTAAATGTGTCTGAAATGGCATTTTGACATCTTTAAAAATTTCTTTAAAAAAAGTGTTATAATTTTGACCAATTTTCCATGGACTATTTAACTGACATTTGATGAGTTCACTCTTTTGAATTAGGTAATTTTAAAATCAACAATTTTAAATTGTACAACAAAATGCAGGCATTTTTGTCTTTTTTGTGAAGGGTGATTTTAACATGTCATATTTCCAGAAAAAAAACACCATAGAGGCATAAAAAATTGATGTGTGACCATCAGCCTCTTCTACTGCTCGCGGTTCAAGAATTGTTAGGATCTTACTTCTAGTTTTTAGGTAGGTAGGTAGGTAGTTTTTACACAGTGATTCTTTGAGGCTTACTTATCAGTTTACATTTTTGTCTGCGTCTCTAACTTCACAGTCAGAGAGTGACAGACGTAGGTGTGTCCACTACAAGAAACTTAACCCTTTTGTTTTTGAGTTTGGTTCTCTTAACACTTCCTATACAGTTCATACATCAAAAAGTAGACATTTTTTTTCTGAGTTTAAACAAGCACAAGGTCATTTTGGAAAATTGAGCATTAGCTGAATTGGTATTTCTTCATAAATTTTATTCATCATTTTATTATTATTATTACTGTTGTTTTAACAGTATTTCAGTAAAAATAGTAATTTAAAAAATGCATTATAGATAGATAGATAGATAGATAGATAGATAGATAGATAGATAGATAGATAGATAGATAGATAGATAGATAGATAGATAGATAGATAGATAGATAGATACAAAATAATAAATCAGATCTTTGTAAGACAATTCTTTGGAAAACGCAATCCCCATAAATGCAAACGCAATCCCCATTGGTTAATAGAACATATTTTGTTATATTTTTATGTGTAGCTAACAGATTTTTATAAACGATCCATCTTACCATTGAGGTGCTCCACTTGCCATTTTCCCTCGGTACCCTCAGGGATAATAGAAAATTCAAAAGGAGGACCATTGGGGAATACGTCCTCATCTTTAGCATTAACAATAACATAATTCTTTGTTGTGCACATCGACTGGACATCACTGGTAAGCATGGGGCAGTGGTCATTAAGATCTTTCACCTGGATGGCGATGATGCCAGTGGCTGTTTTAGCTGGTATGTCTGAGATTAAAAAACAGAAACAGGAGTGTGTTGTTCAAAATTAAGCTTGCTTTATCATATATCTTTTCTTTTTGTGATGGAGTCATTGACAAACTCTTTGTCCTGTAAATCAAGCCTTCTGTCTTACAGTAAATCCAAGTTTTGTCTTTCTTCATCTGAACAAAATAGTATGTCAGTTTTGAGTCCAAAGTCCTGAAGTTTGAGTTAATTAGCAGTAAATTGAGAAAATCTGTTTGCTCTTTTGTTTGTTTATCATCTCTAAGTGGTGTGGTGTACAGGCTGAGCTGGACTGAACCAAACCTGTACACCAGCAACTAAACAGTTAAATTAAGTTAAATTAAGTCAGATTTCCAGAAATTATTTAATATTTTGAAAGTTACAAATTGCCAAACACCTGGTGGCATATGTGATGTTCTTTTTTAAACACCAGAGGGTGTTTAAGAGGATGTGACATTCCATTCGTCCACCTCTCACTCTCCACTATAAACATAATATACTAATAGGTCAACAGTCCCTGCTTCTCTTGTTGGGAACTAAAGTCAGGAGGAACCGTTTAATGGGTGCTGCCATGTTTTAATTTTGAGGCCAGTGACTGCAATAGCGATGAGGGGCTTTCCCAGCTAATCCCCTGCACACAATTATGAGCTTTCTTTTATGCATGGTAAAAAATAATTTCAGCTAAAAAGGTTAGAAAAATAAATATATGAACATACTGCAGCAAGGTAAGAACTAATTGAATCAACAAGAGGTGACCTGTGTCTTTAGTTTTTAACATTAGCTTATTTAAAGAGAGCGAGACTTTTAACTTGTACTGCTGTCATAAATTCATTATAAACTTTTCTTTGATGTACAGTGTTTTAGATAATATCTTTTTGTCTCTTTCTGTTGGGACAGTTAACAAAAAACAGTTAAAATCTAAATAAGAGTGATGATCTAACGATGGGATGATGGGACTAACATATTGTGCATATACCAGACCCTGACATCTGTACTGTGACAGTACAGTATAAATACATGTACTCTCATGCCTCTGAGTATGTTGATATTTTTTTTACCAAAATCACAAATGTCAAACTGGTGTGAGCAAGAATGCCTTGTAATACTACAGTTGTAGGACTGTGTCAATAGGATGTGTTTTTCAAAAAACAGCAGTAGTTTGAGACAATTTTTAAAAAGTCCTGTAGATACAGTACTGCAGCTACCAGTTACCTCATAGCTGATGGACTTTAGATAATCATAAACTTCTCTTAGCTCTGTTGTGTTTACACTCAAATGAAACTTTTCAGCAGCTAACACAAAACAAGAGATAAGCACTTCCTCAGGTTCTTGAGAAACCACAAAGTCTAATTGATTTTCCTAAGTCCAGATATGTAATAGATATAGTACAGTATACAAATATAGTATAAACACTTACCTTCTGAAATGCAGAGTACTTCAGCAATGTATGTCCCATTGACCAGGACTGGAGACTCCCTGTCAGGCATTTTGTTCAGCTTGATCTCAGCTGTTTTTGGGTCAATGGTAAACCAGTTGTCAGGGTCTGAGCCTTTGGCATATCTAAGGAAATGACAGGTTGAGTCAACATGAAAGCTGTTTTCTCTTCAGAGGGTTGTGTGTATGTATCCCCTGACCTGACATTCTCAGCTGGTTTTCCAGTGTCCATATCAGTGGCAGAGTAAATGGCAATAGCTTCTTTAATATTGACAGAGTGGCCTCCTTCAGTAATGGGAATAGCTTTAACTTTGGGGACAAAACGTGGTCCCTCGGGCTGATTCTTCACATTGATTTTAATGGGATAGGTTTTAAATCCTCCAGCTCCACTGGCCCCACTGGCCCAACTAGCACCAGAGGCTCCAGTAGCACCACCTGCACCACCTCCACCACCAGCACCACTTCCGCCACCAGCACCACCACCTGCACCACCTCCGCCACCAGCACCACCAGCACCACTTCCGCCACCAGCACCACCACCTGCTCCCCCTCCCAAACCAATACCGGCTCCAGCATTTGTCCCAGATCCATCAAAAGGTAGGGCCTTGTTTCTCACTGCCAACCCCAGTTCAAGGTTTTTTATATCTTCGTAATCCACAGGCTAGAACATAAAAAACAACAAAAGTGTCAGAAACTGGGACTAAGGCAGCGAACCCAGAACGCAGACTCATGAAAATCCACAAAACAAATTTAATAAAATAAAACTCTAACAAAACAAAAGGCTGACGAGGCAGCAAAAACTAACAATAACAAAATCCAAAACTAGGTGAAAGGCAGGACATGGCAAGGCAACGAGCAGACAAAGCGGAATGATCCAGTGAGTAGTGAATGAGAAAGACCGGTACTTAAAGACAGAGGATAATGAGGAAAATGGACACAGGTGAGAGAGAATAATTACAAGCAGGTGGAGATGGGCGTGGCAGACCTAACAGGAAAAGTACTGGGGAGGTGGAGAGTGACAGGGCATGAAACAGGAAAACTAAACTGAAACAAAACAATAATCAAACACAACAAACTGAAAATACCAAACTATATATAGGTTTCTTCTGAAAACAAAAAAACAAAAAACACTACCTTGTCCAGCATTAGAATGCCTTCGTTGGTCTCTGGATCTGTTTTTATACTGAAATATCCAGCCTCGTTGCCTTTGACAATATCAAACACAGCTTCCCAGTTTTCTGTCCCCTCCAAGTCCAGGTCTTCTGTTTTGATCCTCATCACCTCTACACCAAACTCATTTTCCTCAATGTTTCCCTCATACTGCAATTAAAAAACAATACAATACAAAGTTAACACTGAGATAGCTATCTACACAACACATTTGATTAAAATTTCTTTGGTTGCCTTGTGTAATCAATAACATGAACATGTCAGTGTTCTAAGGAAGTTTCTAAAGAAGGAGTTCTGAAACTGACGTGATCAAACAAATATTGATTAAAAAAAACAAACAAACATCTAAAAAACTTGGTCTTCTGTAGTTGAAGATGTTTCAATTCAAAACTGGGAAGAGTGGAGTTCCAAGCTGCAGGGGCCATTTACACAAAGGTGTTTTTCAGTAAAAATGTAACATTTATGTTGTAGTTTTGCCATTTGTTTACACGACAACAGCAGTCGTATTATCTGACATTGAATCTTTTTGAACCCAGGTCTCAAAGTGGAACTTTTCAAACCCCCCATCAACAATAATAATAATGGCGGATAGCAGATAGCACTAAACGCCAACTAATGGCCTGGCAGAGCACAACAGCGCTGTGTAAACGTGTAACTTTTTTCCAATCAACATCTGATAAACTTTAATGTTTCCAGGAGATCGACCTCGTATAAGCAGAGCCTTAAACTGCATGAGATGCTCTGTTATGCAAGCTTATTGATTTATTGTTAAGACCTCCTCCCAGAAGGAGTACTAACCGTTAAGTTTATTGATTTTTTTTTTGTATTTGCCATGTCCTGGATGATTGGTGACCACAACTAATGATGATGTTTATGTGTTTATTATAAGGGGAAAAAAATCACCTGATCTTTCTCCAGAGTTGGCAAATTGTCGTTTACATCCTGGACATTAATGGTAACAGTCCCTGTTCCAGTGTGTCCATTTGGATCACCATATAAGTCTTTTCCTCTCAATGTCAGAATGTACTGGTCTTGCGTCTAAAATGACAACAGAATTCAGCATTTATTAAACTTTAAAGTAAAATGAAAAACAGAATTAAACTATTGATAAAAGCACTGTGTTAACTACAAGGGTAGATGTTTAAAAGTGATTCTGATGTTTCTTGTGCAGGTTGGACAATAACCCTAATCTAAACTCAATTCACACCTTAGTTCTAATACTTATCCGTAACCCAAAAATGACGTTCCACCATATTAGGACCAGACTTTGGTCCCAATAAGTACACTTGATCCTGACCAGGTAGGTAATTGTATCATAAAAAGTCTCTCTGTCCCCTGAACTGATGCAAGGAATATGGATCTGATCAGCTGGTTTCTCAACGCAATTGAAACAATTTTCTCGACTGGGTGAAGGAGAGTCCAGTCTCAGGATATGTCTCGCTGGGTATACAGTGGATTCCTGGCAGGAGTGGAAGACTGTGTACCTACCGACGTGGAGGTTCATTTTATATTTGGGTTTCTGATAACAGGATTTCTGCTGTTTGGACCAGGCAGTTACCTGGATTATCGTCAAATTCGTTGATGGGTTCACGGATCGACCAGCACTCAGACTGTAAACAGGAGCAAAATTGCAAACTACTCTGAACTGAATATTCCATCATCAAAGACAATGGCCTCTGGACTAAATGCAATTTCTGGACTCGGAATATGGAAAAGGTTAAAATCTTGGAGAAGCTGCTCGTTTCGGAACAACAGTTTGGACCTTAAATTCGGCTTATTGGATTCAAGAATGTACCAGCAAAGACTTCAAGGTAGACTCAAAACAAAGTCAGCCTGTTCCAAAACAACTCTGTTATTATCTACATTTGGCTTCCCGATGTGGCCTTGAAGGCCAAAGTCTTATCAATTCTCCCTGGAATTTATGTCAACAGAAGCTCGTTGCCCTCTTGCCTGTGAACATCTGTGAATGTGATTCATGGACTTTTCTGCAAACACACACAAACAAACACACACACACACAAATGCATCACACCGCCTCCTACCATCTGGAAACAAACATACACACTCTCATACTCATACTCTGCTGTCGCACTCATTTTTTGTTATCTCTCTCTCTTTTAGATAGTTCGGTACCGTTAGTTTTAGTTTTAGCTTAGTTTAGTTCTGTACATTTAGTCATGCTTAGATCTGTTGGTTTAGCTTAGTATATTTAGACAATTAGTTACCATTATATCTTGTACCTGTCTGTAATTTTGTTCTGTAATTTTGTTTCATTATCATGTTCTGTAACTTTGTCTGTAATTTTGTGTTGTAAAGCACTTTGAGTTGCCTTGTGCTGAAAAGTGCTATATAAATAAATGTACCTACCTACCTACCTACCTACAGTCACCTAGAAGCACATGAAAGAAAAAAACAGGTGTTGGATAGGTTGTGTCAGGTGTTCATACTTCTCTGTTCAACAAAGGCTTCTGGACGTAGATGGTACCATCCATTTGAATACCAAAAATACCATGAGATGGCTGCTGATCTATCATGAAATAGGCAATCTTTGAATTCTTATTTTCTGGCTCATCAGCATCAGTTGCCCTGACTTTCATAACTACAGTTCCTGAAAAAAAAAAAACAGAATTATTATTTTTTTTTTTATCTTGACTTTACCTTGGCCAAGAAAAACCAGCAGGAATACTTAAACAATTTTATGATGTCTTTAACAAGGTTTCAAACAGCATTTTTAATATTTTCATATTTAATTGTTTAACCCTCAGGTTGTCAAACTGACACAAAGTTACAAGGGCTTCCCTATCGCTCTTCATCTTGCTCTCTTCAGAGAGCTTCAGGAGGGTTAGGTTTTTTACTTATGCTTGTCCAACAGGAATTTCTCCTTTTAAAAAATGTGATTGTTATTAGATTAAGCACAATGTTTAGTTTTATTTCTAATGGGATTTTGAAGTGTTACAGCTCCTTTACATAGTTACATGAGAACTTGCAACACTAACCTTGAGGACTGAGTTCATCCACTGTAGCAGGCTTGATTTCGCCAAACACTGGAGCGTTGTCATTCTCATCTTCAACTTTGATTCGGAGGTCAATTTTTTTCTCTGCTTCTGTGCCATTTTGGTATTTAGCAATACCTGACAGCTAAAAGAGCAGGAAATAACAAATGAAGTGTTGTTATCTTTATCAATTGCAAAAAAAAAATAAATGAAGATAAAACTGAGTTGAATATAACCAACAATTATAGTATTTTTAAATCCAATAAGTGAAAATACAATTGCTAACATACTGGAAGTAAAGTAAAAATAAATAAATAAATTGAAAAAAATCAGATGTGAAGTAAATGACTTGCAAATTATTTAAACCACAAATGTACTTTAAAATTTCACCTAAATGGAATTTTCTTAAAAAAAAACAAACAAAAAAACAACTTTTGGTTTGGTCCAATAATGGACTTTAAAATGTAACTACATCTACACCATGATACTGACTATTTACCTGTGTTTTACCTGCTTTTTGAGCTGGTATCTACACATCTGCTCTGGTGCTTAATTATAGTATGTATCTGCATTACAGACATCAAAGAACCAACACCTTAGAATCCATCCTACAGTCAACCTTGATGCAAACCTTGGGAGTCTAGATTGGTTATGTATAACCTCGGTGAGAGGCGCTGAGCAGGAGTGGGCATACTTATTGCCCCCCATCTTGGTGCCTGTACATTGGGGTTTACCCCTCCACCTACATGTGGGGGACTGGTCCTGACTGTTGTTTGTGCTTATGTGCTGAACAGCAGTTCAGATTACCCACCCTTTTTGGAGTCTTTGGAGAGGAGGGTCCATTGGATAGTTGAACCTCAGATTCGGGAAGAGCAGTGTGGTTTTTGTCCTGGTTGTGGAACACTGGACCAGCTCTATACCCTCAGCAGGGTCCTAGAAGGTGCGTGGGAGTTCGCCCAACCAGTCTACATGTGTTTTGTGGACTTGGAGAAGGCGTTTGACCCTGTCAATCGGGTAATATTTGTGGGGGGTACTCTTTGATGTCTTTGAAGGCTGTTAGGTCCCTATATGACCGGTGTCAGAGCTTGGTCTGCATTGCCGGCAGTAAGTCTGGCTTGTTTCTGGTGAGAGTTGGACTCCGCCAAGTTTGCCCTTTGTCACGATTCTGTTCATAATGTTTATGGACAGAATTTCTAGGCGCAGCCAAAGTGTTAAGAGGACTGGTTTTGGTGGCCTTCGGATCATGTCTCTGCAGATGATGTGGTCCTATTGGCTTCATCATTCTGTGATCTACAGCTTTCGCTGGAGTGGTTCGCAGCCGAGTGTGAAGCAGCTGGGGTGAGGATCCGTGCCTCCAAATCCAAGCCCATGGTCTTGAGCCAGAAAAGGGTAGAGTGCCTTCTCTGGGTCAGGGAAGATGTCTTCCCCAAGTATCTTCGGGTCTTGTTCACGAATGAGGGAAAAATGGAGCAGGAGATCAATAGGCGGATTGATGTTGCATCTGCAGTGATGCAGGCCCTGTACCGATCTGTCGTGGTGAAGAGAGAGCTAAGCCAGAAGGCGAAGCTCTCGATTTACCGGTCGATCTACGTTCCTACCCTCATCTATGGTCACGAGCTTTGGGTAGTGACCGAAAGAACGAGATCGCGAATACAAGCAGCTGAAATGAGTTTTCTCTGCAGGGTGTCTGGGCTCTTCCTTAAAGATAGGTTGAAAAGCTCTGTCATCTGGGAGGGGCTCAGAGTAGAGTTGCTGCTTCTCCACGTCGAGAGGAGCCACTTGAGGTGACTCAGGCATCTGATTAGGATGCTTCCTGGAAGCCTCCCTGGTGAGGTGTTTCGGGCATGGTCCACTGGGAGGAGGCCCAGTGGAAGAGCCAGGACATGATGGAGGGACTGGGAACGCCTTGGGGTTCCCCCGGAGGAGCTGGCCGAAGTGGCTGGGGAGAGGGAAGTCTGGGTCTCCCTGATTAGGCTGCTACCCCAGATAAGCCGAAGAAGATAGATGGATGGATGACCATAATTTAGGGATAACAAAAATGCCTAAAGATATTCATTCATGCATCAGCGCAACTTAAACACATCATAATGAGCTTTTTGTGGCTGAAAAAGGCAACAAAACCCTGATCAGTTGGCTGAGAAGGAGCAAAACACACATGTTGTGGTTCATGTCACATATAAACGCATTTAAAAGACAACTGTTTTGTAATTTCAGTTTTATAATTTTAATTTGCTGTATTGTTAACAAGGAACAGAAGTTGGTAATTATTGTTGAAAGAAACTTCTGGATCAGTTTTACTGCAGCAGATTCTGGCTTGGTGTCAGGTAGAGATGGAGCAGGAAGTTATCTGATGAGACTTGGACATAATTGTAAAATTCCATTTTACATTCTGTTTAAACTTGAATTACATTTTTTCAGCAGCTCATGCCTGTCCAACTGCTCATTAATGCACATTTCGAATCAGTCAATCACATGGCAGCAACTCAATGTATTTAAGCATGTAGATATGGCCAAGACGATCTGCTGCAGTTAAAACCGAGCATCAGCATGGGGAAAAAAGGTGATTTAAGTGACTTTGAATGTGGCATGGTTGTTGGTGCTAGACGGGCTGGTCTGAGTATTTCAGAAACTGCTGATCTATTGGGATTTTCACGCACAACCATCTCTAGGATTTACAGAGAATGGTCTGAAAAAAAAAATCCAGTGAGCTGCAGTTCTGTGGCTTCAAATGCCTTGTTGATGCCAGAGGTCAGAGGCGAATTGCCAGACTGGTTCAAGCTGATATAATGGCAACAGTAACTCAAATAACCACTCGTTACAACCGAGGTATGCAGAACAGCATCTCTGACCGCAAAAACGTTGAACCTTGAGACAGATGGGCTACAGCAACAGAAGACCACACCGGATGCCACTCCTGTCAGCTAAGAACAGGAAACTAAGGCTACAATTGGGACACAGGCTCACCAAAATTGGACAATAGAAGATTGGAAAAATGTTGCCTGGTCTGATGAGTCTCGATTTCTGCTGCAACATTTGGATGGTAGGATCAGAATTTGGCATCAACAACATGAAGGCATGGATCCATCCTGCCTTGTATCAATGGTTCAGGCTGGTGGGGGTGGTGCAGTGGTGTGGGGTAGGAGTGGGCGATATGACGATATATATCATGGCGACGATAGAAAGTGTCTATCATGATATTTTTTCTTCTATCGTCTCTATCGTGATATTATGTCTATCGTCTCTATTGTTTCTATCATATTTGTATCAATTATTTGTGTAAATATTTCATAACGCAGGCTACGACGAATGCATTAGTGTTGTCACTTTGCATAAACTCAGTTTATATAAGTGAGAAATAAGAAGTAAAAATAACTATTTTGCAAAGAACCTCAGTTTTGCGACATGACGCTGCTTTACGTTATTTGACTCACGTGTGGGTTTGCGACATGCTTTACGGTAGTGTCTTTCTGTGCGCCACGGTGTTACATATAAAATTTTCATCCAGGACATGGTAAATCCAAAAAAGGATTAAAAAAACCAACTGGGCTTCTACTCTGTAGCTGAAGACGTTTCGCTTCTCATCTGAGGAACTTTCTCAATTCAAAAAGGAGTGTGTGGAGTTCAAGCTAATCAAACTTTAAAAACTGTCTATAACTTAATTTTACATATATTGATCTAAATGTTGGTGTAGTAGTAGCTGAGTCATTCACAGCTCATACTCTCAGCAGTCCAACCCGGTACTAGCAAGGTGTACCTAATAAAGTCGTCGGTCAGTGTATATTAGTTATATATGGGACAAATTAAAACAAAATATTGTGTATTACCCTTTTTTTATTTGAGCACCTGCCCCTTTATACAGTCATGTCTATAATATGACTGAGTGTATAAAATGCTTCATACAAACTTAGGGGCGGGTATGGGGTCCACACATGAACTTGAGATGTTCAGAAGAAATGTAAGAAAACTTTAGTAGACTTTCTTATAGCTGCTATACACACACTCAAACAGAATGAGATTTTCTGTTGCAGATTCACCCCTTTCTGATGTATATTTTATGCTCTACATACAGCACTTTTAGACTTTAGAGAGATGCAGTTGTAAAATAACTCACAAGGTACGTATCGATCTCCTCCCTGTCCAGGATTTTGGTCACTTGAACATTTCCATTATGGGGGTCTACCACAAATACATGAAAGGGATACTGGCTTGCACCAATGCCTTCTAATGAGTAGATAACACTTGACCCAGATTGTTTATCTGATCGAATCTGAAACAAAACACAACTTTATTAACAAATAAGACATAAGGTAAATGTTCTGTCATGTTCTGGTGGCTGGTTCCTAATCATTGCAGAATTGGACATCTAAATTTTAAGCACATTCAGATACACACATTTTAAAGTCAATGAAACTTTAGTTTTAGTTTTACTTAAGCTTGAGATTTTGGTTTTGGAACATAAAGCTTGCAGAGTTCAGACAATAGCTTCAATTCAATCCAAATCAGTTTATTTATACAGCACCAAGTCACATCAAAAGTCATCTTAGGGCACTGTACAAAAACATGCCCATACATTTAAAAAAAAAACAATTTGTAAAAATTGGTCTATCTAAGGAAGCCAGCAGATTGCGTCTTCACTTTGTCACAGTCTCCCTGAAAACTGAAAGAAAAACTCCCTTTTAACACGAAGAAACCTCCAGCAGAACCAGGGTCAAGACGAGTGGCTATCTATCTATCTTTGACCAGCTGGGGTTTCCGAGGAAAGGAAAGAGATACAAATACAGAATGACTGGTTCAGGTGTAGCTTCATGTGCCGTTAACTTCAACTACCATTTGACTAATTAAAGGTTTTTCAGTTGATAATTTTTTCTATTTCTTTGACAATCGCAGCCAAAAATTGAAGGGAGAACAATATTGTTTTTTTTCCTGTGTTTATGTTTGTGTATTTTTGTCTGTATGTTAGCAATATATCTCATGAACCACCTGACAAATTTTAATTAAATTTGCAGAAAATGATCATTGGCTATATGTCTATAAATGATTAATTTTTGGAGTCAGTCTGGTTCAATACGGTCACCACAGTGAACTGACTTTAAAAAAACCCCACAAAAATGGCTATAAATCAGTCATTTTTAAAGATAGATAAAGAGACCAGAAGAAGAATAATTAAATTTACTATTACATTACATTTTAGCTGCGCCCCACAGTTTAGTTCCCAAACTGTGGGGCGCACCCCCTGGGGTGCCATTGCAGGGGGAGCGCGAGATGGATGAAAGAAAAAAACAAAAAAAAAAAAAACAGTGCCTGACGGGGACAGGTTTTTAACTCCATTTTCTACAGAGGCTTTTTTTAAAATATATTGATGATAGCAAAGTTGAATATTGTTACAAATAAAATAATACAGAAATATGCTTGAAATAACACTGACAGCAAAGAATACTCTTCTACAGTATAGAACTAAAAAAAAAAAACTTACACAAGTGTTTCACTGTAAAGATGGTTTGTAGTTTGCTTTGTTGCAACCTGAAGTGTGAAATAAACTTTAGTGGAGTTTGAAAACAAAATCTATGTTTATGTCTGGTTGAACGATGTGTGTGCCCAGTTGATTTTTTTCTTTCTTTTTTTTTTTTTTTTGGGGGGGGGGCTTTTTTTTGTAATCCATAGGGGGGCCCAGAAGAAAATCTTTGGGAACCACTGTTTTAAATGATTATGAATGTTTATGATGTTATGTGATATGTGTTTTTCATGGGTTTTATGGGAGGCTGATTATGTAACCAAAAGTTTTCATTTCTATGGACAATAAAGTTTTATCTTATCTTACCTAAGACTAATCCCCAAGAGATTCTGAGCACTAACAGATTGCACAAGATCTTTGTTTAAAATTTTGCTATTAGGTATTTTCAGTGAACTCTGTCTATCAAAATATTTCATAACACACAGAACAGATTTTATTAAAACTTGTGGAAATAATCACTAGATAAACATTTGCAATTGATTAACTTTTTGAGCAAACTCATTTCAATAAGGCTGTAACAGCTAATTTACCTTAGGAAACACAAAGGCCATAACTCAGTTGGTTTTGCAAATATTTGATGTGGTAGTAATTAAAAGTCAGCAACATATACTCTGAATGTGACACCTTGCGATAATGCATTAGATTGCACATACTGTTATTTTCAAGGTTTGACCAAAACAGCTATAACTATCATCTCTTAACAGAAGATGATCTTCATCTAAAACTCTGGCATGAAAGGTGGCAAATGATATACATTCCTTCAAGTAATGACAGGCCTTTAAATTATTGATCTTTTTTCATGAGGGGTATTCAAGTTGTGTGGGCTAAAGCTCAGAAAGCCTGTGTCTAACAAGTTGAAACTATCACCTGACTACAGCTGTCCATTTATCATGGTATCTGCTTTCAGTATTATCAAAGTCAAAAACAGTTGAAAAAAGTAAGAATAACCTATTTGTACAGGTCTAACAATGATTCTTTATTCCATGATACTCCACTTAGCCGTGTATCAAACTTAGTAAGTTGAATAAAAGTAAAATAGTGACTCACCCTGGCAATAAATTCCTGTTTAGTGTAATCGTGATTTTCTTTCAGAGGTTTTGGAGGGAGAATCCATTCTCTTCTTTTCCTTACCAGATTGTCTCTGGGATTTGCTCTCACCACAAGAACAACCTGGAGCTGTAAAACAATATAAAACATTCTGCAATTAGTTCAGACTTCACCCAAAATCAGTTTCTTACCTTTAAAGTCTGCTAGATCAATTAGTGCAAACTACAGAAGCTAGGTTCTTCAAGAAAACTCATAAGTAAAATAATATAACTCCTGAAAAAGCTGTTAAAATTTTTATTTAATAGAAAAAACAATAATATGTTTAAGGCATATTGACAACTATCAGCTAAAATACAGTAAAAGCAATTCATTTCAACAAAACATTCAGTGCTTTAGTAAAGTGTTTTTCAACAGCAGCAAGACCATTGAGACACTGTTTATTTGTCAGATCTCTTAATGGTCTTTCAGTGAGCACTTAATGATCTTGAATGTTTTCCAACAATTCCTCAATGAACTTTTAACAAAAAATAAATAATAAATAAATAAAAAATCTGCATTCTCTTAATGAGTGCTTAATGGCCTTACTGCTTTTTCAATGATCTCTCAGCAGTCCTTCAGCAAATGCAACATTGTGGGGGAATTCTTAGTACCCCTTTAGCTAAGAACCAAATGGTCATGGCCTACTTTAGTCCTTGTTCCAGACTTTTTTGTTTGCATGTTTTTGTTTTTTCTTTCTTTGACACTTCTTATTAGACCCCTCTGCAGAATTGTCACATTTAATGTAGTGGAAGAGTTTAAGTACCCCAGTGTTAATGGGGGCTATGTTGTCTGGGGTAACAGCTCCTGGTATAGTCTCCCATAGCAAACTGGCCTCAGCGGAGAAATCAGACCAAGAGCAATTTGAATATCGTTATGAATATACACTAATCGCATCACCTGCGGTCATGAGGTATGGATGATGACCAAAATAACACAATCTCAGCTACAAGTGGCTGAAATTAGCTTTCTTCGTAGTGTGGCTGGGCTCAGCCTTAGAAATAAGAGGAGCTCTGTCATTCGGGTGGGAAAGTTTGTACATCTGATTAGGATGCCTCCTGGACGGTTCCCTGTGAAGGTATTTCAGGCATGTCCCACTAGGAAGATACCTTGTGGCAGACCCAGAATTTGCTGGAGGTATTATGTATCCTCTCTGGTCTGGTAATACCTTGGGATCCCCCAGGAAGAATTGGAGAGTGTCCCTAAGGAAAAGGATGGCTGGGTTTCTCTCCTGGATCTATTGCCTCTGCAACCCACAGATAAGCAGTAGAAGATGGATGGATGGGTGCATTTCTTAATAGAGATTAACCAATATGAGCTTTTTATGGCTGATGCTGAGGCTGTTTTTTGGAAATCATGGCAGTGACAGCGCAGAGTGATGTATCCTGGTGATCAGAGGGAGTAATTTTCTATGCCACCAGGCACATTTGCAGAGCCAGAAAGTGGCCATTCATTTTTCTTCAGCCACCCCAGTCATTTGAGGAAACTATGCTTTATAATTTTTATTTTGCTTAGAAGTATAGTTTCCTCAAATAAATGGATTGGCCAGTTTACACTCACACACACACACATATATATTATATGGCTATGGTTTTTCACATGGCAATCCAATTTTCGATAGCGATCTTAATCATGCCTAGACCCATCCATATACCAAAATGGAAGTCAGTACATTGCTTATTTTTCAACCGACAGACTGACGAATGGAGGATATTTCCAAGCCCATTCTTCACATTGCAACAGGGGACAATATATTGCATAAATAGGTGAAGATTACAAATAAGAGCTGTCATAGGGAGTTCCTATGGAAGGGGGATGGGGGGTCGGGGAGTAAAAATTGCCAAATAGGAAATGATAAAATATTGTACTGTTGGTTTTAAATGATCATATTTTCATCCAAACTATTGTATGTGCTAAGAGTGGCTTTTTTGCTCAGCATGATGGGGGAGGCGGACTGCACATGGTATGGCTGGTCAGATTTGACTTTCTGATAATAAGTGGTTGTTCATGTGAATAAAAAAGGCTTTTTTGGGACACACAGATGACAAAACTACCGAATATTTAGGCTTTTCTAAAACTATTCTTTGTATATTGTTTAGGGTTGAGCCGGATACTCAATTCATACAAGTATCCGGTACAGATAAAGGATTTTTGCTGAACACAAGCATGATACGAATAAAACTCGTCAATATCTGTGCTCGGATTTTGAAAAAAAAAAATTCACTGTGGTCAGGTAGACCGGTTGCAAAAATGTGCAAAAACATTCTGAACGTATCCATATTGCTTTCAAAACTTTTTGTATTATTTCTTCATCTGCGATATTTCGAAAAATTTATTATGGTGCTTGGTTCTAATTTCAGGTCACATGGTCAGAACTTGTATTCTCTGTTTTATAAAAATATAAAACCATAAAAAATACAGGAACAAGAAAACAATGACTACTGATGTTATTCCTTATCCACCGCTATAATGCAGTTTGTGTGGTTAGCAGCTGTTTAAGATTCATGGCTGGGTGTTTCTTCAAAGACTGCTAGGTCTTCAAATAAATAATAAACAAATAATTTTAAATAAAGTACTTTTATCCTACAGAAAAGACAGTTTTGCACTATTTAAAGAATGATTTTAATGAAAATATTGCTGATTATATTAATATCAACGTTTTAAACAGTGAAACAGCTGTAACAAAAGAAAAATTTTAGAGGATTAGGGGATTTAGTTATACCAGTTTTCATGAATCAATCAGTAAAAAGCACTGAACGGAGCTAAAGCATAAACATTATTTGTCATTTTAAGGTATCTCATTAAATCCAACCTTTTAAAAGTTTCAAAGTCTCCATTTGAGACCTTAGTAAAAGAGTTTAGAGCACAGACACTTATTTTTTAGGACGTAAAAACTAGTTTGTTTGAAACAGTGGGAAACAAGTATTAAAATAAACAAAACCAATGTGGGACTCACCGATAAAAGAAGCAAAATAAACCGGTTCAGAGAAGATCGAACCATCATGGCTGGAAAAAGTCCCAATCCGAACGAAATTAAATCACAGAGTGAGTCCAGATAATGCAAGGTAGTTTGAAATCGAACTGGCTTTTAAGAGTAAAAATGAAGAGAACAGAAAGCAAGTGAGTAGTGCCTCCTCCTGTGACAATAAAACTAACCTCACCCAGTTAATCCAGACCGGAGGGTTGACATGTTCAATCAACATGTCAGGACCTGTTCACCAGAAGTCTGAGCAACGCTAACAGAATTCTTATAATGTCTTCAGGGCATTGGTATATGATGTCTTTGGCTTTTTATTCCTTCTGCTGTGGAAAAAGGGTGCAGTTGTCTTCCTGTTAGTTAGTCTGGACTTTTTATTTTAAATGTTGAAGTTTCCTGGATCAGACTGAACCTTCCCTCCTCAGGTTCTGAACCTGTGTGAACTGGTAGATGTGGTCAGGGCCCAATATAAATGTGGGGCCCCTGGGTTAGAGCTAATTTGGAGACCAGTTATGGTTATATGAACATTAACTTTCAGGTTTGTAGTCATGGAGACTGTTCCTATTTGTTGTTGAAAATCTGTTTTGAATCCATTTCAGGTGATTTGACAGCAAGTGGTCAACTCTGACACCTCTGTTCACGTTTGGTGGTAAATTGGGCACTACAAAACATTTTGCAATTGAATGTCAATTTCTTGTATTGTAGGTGTGAGTCAGAGCACAAATGTCTTGTTTGTGTTTATGTGGTCTTGTGATGCAACCTGTCCAGGGTGTACCCCACCTAGTGTTGCCAGAAAAGAAATGTTGAAGTATCATACCAGAGGGTTAAATTATCATATTTTGAAGTGCCATAAGGGATTGTGTAGTGAACTGTTCAGCCATTCAGGAGTTATGTTTTGTAGTCCCACCAGTCTTTAACATGTTTCCTTGGTCTTGAACAAGGTTTTGGGGTTTATTCATTTTTTCTACAAACTTCGTGTTATGTGAAAGCTGTAATATAAAGTAAAGCTTAAAAAAGAACTATGTTGCTGTATCGTCCTTTACATATTTATTCATTCAGATCGATGACACCATTTTTCATAGATTTTAATTTTCAAATCTAAACAATATTAGACTTTTCTAAATCCTCTATTTTATATGCAACTTCAGTGCAGCTACTACTAACTTGCTGAGATAGTATGAACTTAATCTTGTTTAGTTTTGCTCAAGGCTTTATTACCTGTTCTGAGTTAGTGTCTACTCAAATCTTGTCTAGGAATCTTCTGCAAGAAAAACTAAGCTTTTAAATGGTGCCATCTTGGCTTTATTATATTACTTCAAAGTGCAATTTGCGAAAATCTTTATTTAGATCTATACAGTCTTATTTGTTGTTAAAAAAAAAGATCTAAACAACACTCATCTTAATGGAAGTTTGGGTGTGTTTAAAAACAGACAAGAATCTTTCTCACAGTTAAACTTGATTAGATGAGTCATAACAGAGATAAACCTGAGCAGTGTTACACCCTGAAAAGACATGGAGTCCAACCAGTCAGACAGAAACGTTTAAACTACAACCATATCAACCATAACAAATGTTTACTACACACCTTTTCCAGTTAATAATTGATCTTTCATTGGAAAAACAAGAGCAAACAGTCCTTTTTTGTAATGCAGCAAAATTTGTGTTTATATGAAATAGTTCATAAACATGTCAATTCATCTTTCACTCTGTCTGACTTTCCCACATTGTATTTATTTGCGCTTGTGTGTGTTTTATTGTGGTGTTACACAGTAGGTCCCAGATGTAAATAAGGTTAACTCTTGGCTGCTGAGGTCATGGGAAATCAGTGGGTTCATTCTTCTGTTCCCACATTGAAGGGTCTGTGAGTAAAATTATAAGCACAACACTGCTCCATGAGTTTTTCCCTATACAGTCTGGAGGAAAAAGAAAGTCCAGTTGCTTTCACTTCTGGAGGTTTATGTATCGAGTCATAATAAAAATGATCTGGTCTTTACCAGGTCCTAAAATTATTTGAATCTAACATATCAAAAAAACGAAAACATATAACAGATTCCACTATGTCATTATTTATTAAACAAAAACAAAATGGAAAGGGTGGAACAATTAAGTACACTCAATTATCCAAAAGCTTGTGAAACCACCTTTAAGCAAGTATCTCACTGAGCTGCGACTTTTAGCTACAAAATGCAAACAAAATTCACAAGCTAATTTTGGTCCAAATTTAGCTCAAATATGTCATTCAATATTTTGTCACGTTTTTGTAGCATCACACAAGCAGTTGTTGCCCAGTGAGATACTACCTTAAGCAGCAATAACTTTCAGTAGTTGTTTTCTGTCTAACTTTATCAGTCCCTCACATATTGATGGAGGAATCTTGGCCCACTCATCTTCAAACATTTCTTTAGTTTATTCAGGTTTGCAGGCATGTTTCACAGCTTTCTGAAGGTCCCACAACAATATTTCAATCAGGTTGAGGTCTGGACTCTGCACAATTTCCACACCTTGATTATTAACTTTTTCAGATATCCTGTTGTGGATTTCCTGCTGTGTTTGGGATCATTGAAATTTGGGATTCATCTGAAATATTGTTGAATGACATTGTTTTGCCAAAAAATGCAGTGATATGTTCTGACATAAACTGTACAAATGTGCAACTTGGCACAGAGTTGTGTTCACTATATGAGAAAGTAGTAGAATCCCCCCTTATCTCAAGTAGGTCTGTATAAAACTAAAAAGCATAACGCCAAGTCAGGGTGGAATGAGTATGCGAAAGAGCTTCATGCTGAGGCCAGACAGGCTTTTCAAAATTTAAACCTAAACATGGTCCTGTATTTGATTTTAAGAAGCAAGCAAAGCTTATTTTAAATATGTTTTACAATGTAATAAGAGGAATGAAACCACTTAAATCTGAGTCACTTGCAAGGAAATTACAACATAACAGTCCTGCTGAATTTTGGAAAAAAATTAAGAGTCAATAATCTAAAAATATCATTGCCAACAAACATTGATGGTATAAATGGACCAGACAAAATTATTCAGTTGTGGAAAAAACATTATCATGAACTGTTTAATTGTAGTAAAATTAATCCCTTTGTTATAGACAACATAGACAAACATGAAGATGTCATTATTTATGCACAAGAACTTAGTGATATTGTTATAAGGCATGTGGTGCGGATAAGATATCTGCCAAGCACTTAAAATTTGCAGGTAGAAAACTTTTTCCCGTGTTAGCTATTTGTTTCATTGGGTTTTTAATATATGGCATTTTTAGCAGATTCTATATTGTCTGTGATTTTAGTGCCTATTGTAAAAGATAAGGATGACAAAATAAATGGCAAAGATAACTATTGATCTATAGCTCTGGCTAGTACTTTATCAAAAGTCTTGGAGAAGGCTATGTTAAATAGAATTGGGATATCTGATAACCAGTTTGGCTTCAAACCAAACCTTGGTACTGATTTTTTTTTTTTATTTTTTTTTTTTACCCTGCTCCTGGTGGAAGGCGGACGTGTTTCTTTTCTCTCTGTCTCCTCGGAACAACAGATCGTGCCCCCCCCCTGCCTTGCTTTCTTTTTCGAAGCCTCTTTTTACATATTTTCCAAAAATTTAAGGAATATGGATCTGATCAGCTGGTTTCTCAACGCAATTGATACAATTTCCTCAACTGGGTGAAGGAGAGTCCAGTCTCGGGATATGTCTCGCTGGATATACAGTGGATTCCTGGCAGGAGTGGAAGACTGTGTACCTACCGACGTGGAGGTTCCTTTTATATTTGGGGTTTTGATAAC
>NC_051447.1:3184243-3190547 GCF_001649575.2 Kryptolebias marmoratus | reverse complement strand
GCTGTTTTAGTGGCCCACTAGTACCATTTAGAAATTTGGTACTGTTTAGTTTAGCTTTATCTTCCTGTACACTTAGTTTAGTTCTGTACATTTAGTCATGCTTAGATCTGTTTAGTTTAGCTACTATTTCTGACTGTCTTAGCTTATGCTTAGATATGTCTGGTTTTACTTCGGCTGTATAGCGGGCCTGGGGTACTTTTAGATAGTTCGGTACCGTTAGTTTTAGTTCTAGCTTAGTTTAGTTCTGTACATTTAGTCATGCTTAGATCTGTTTAGTTTAGCTTAGCTTATTTAGACAATTAGTTATCGTTGTATCTTGTACCTGTCTGTAATTTTGTTTTCTGTAACTTTGTCAGTAATTTTGTTGTTGTAAAGCACTTTGAGTTGCCTTGTGCTGAAAAGTGCTATATAAATAAATGTACCTACCTACCTACCTACCTATGTGCATTTTTGCTCTAAAGGAGAACTTAGATTTATACAAGATGCACAATACCACCATTTTATGTGTTTTATTGATGCTTCAAAAGCAAAATTGTTTTACAAATTGCACAATAGAGGAGGTTGAAATGTTTATTGAGAATCTTAGTGTATTGGTATTCTCACCATTCTATGTCTGTAAAATGGGTAAAATCTGTATCATCCTTCTTTGTATGTGGGTAATGGTGTGTGACAAGGCAGCATTTTGTGTCCTTGCCTTTTTTTTTTACTTTATTTATTAATTTTTACAGTGTATTCTTTACAGGATTCAAGTTTTGTACAGTGCTGTCAACTTTAACATATAAAACCCTTACATGAAACAAACACAAAAAAACAAAAAACAAAAACAAAACATAAAAACAAAGACAAATGAAAATGCAAAACTCTGTTCACTTTACAGCTTACTAAAAGAATATAGCAGTAGTTTAGTTACGATGGGGTACTCATCTTGAATGTTTCCATGTATTGTAGAAATCGCTGCCATGCCTTGACAAATTTAGCAGTTGAACCTGCCAATGTACATCTCATCTTTTCTAAATGTAAAAACCTCACGAGCTCTCCAAGCCACTGTTCATGTGTAGGAGGGGCCTCCTGTTTCCACCTCAGAAGTATCAAACGTCTCGCAATCAACGTAGCAAAAGCTACTGTATTTGAATTGTTCTCGGAAAGTAAAACATTTGGAGGTACGACTCCAAAAATTGCAGTTAGAGCAGAAGAGCCAAATTTAACATTGTATATTTCTGAGAATGTATTGAATATAGATGTCCAATAGGTATGAAGTTTTGAACATGCCCAGAAAGTGTGAGTAAGGGAACCAACTTCTGACCTGCATCGGTTACACAAGGGAACAGTCCCTAGATAAAAATTAGCTAGCTTTTCTTTAGAGATATGCAGCCGGTGCAGGACCTTGAACTGAAGGAGCCCATGTCTAGTGCATATAGAAGAGGAGTGTACCCTGTAAAGAATAGATTGCCAGAGCTCATCTGTTAATGTAACCGCAAGATCCTTCTCCCAATGCGATTTAATAATGGAAAGAGAAGGAGATTGTAGATCTAGCAGTATAGTATAGATCTCTTTAATTACCCCCCTTTTATGAATATTTATATCTATGATTTTATCAAGAGCTGTTTCCTCAGGTAATTCAGGAAATGCGGGATATCTATTGTTTACAAAATGCCGCAGTTGCAAATAGTGGAAAAAGTTTGCATGTGGGATATTAAACTGTTCTATGAGTTGTGTAAATGATGCTAATATCCCATCAGTGAAAAGGTGTTTAACTTTATTTAATCCATTTCTTTTCCAAATTTTAAAAGTAGAGTCAGACATAGAAGGTGTGGTTCTGGAGGTGTTTGTGTTTTGTACTGGTGGGCCGTCTCGGCAGCTGATTGGCAGCTTTTCTCCACTCCCTCCACACCTGCGGCAGATCAGGCTCATCAGGAGACGTTCGGTACTTAAGGCCGTGGTGGGAACCAGACCAGCGCTGGAGCATTGTTTTGCCTTTGTGGTAAAGTGCTAAGCGTCTTATGACTTTCGGTGTTCACCATTTAACCAATTTAATGAGGATTTTGAACAGACTTTTAGCATCAAAAATCAACGAGACGGAGATTTCACAAAAATTATGACTTTAAAGCAGGGACATCAATCGGCAGCACAGTTTGCAATCAACTTCAGGACATTAGCAGCAGCCTCTGGATGAAATGAGCAGGCACTGAAAGGGGCCTTCAGGAACGCACTGCACGAGCCACTTAAGGATCAACTAGCTGGGAGAGACGAACCACATTCTTTGCTCCGTCAGAACATTCTTTGGAATTAATCACACAAACCATCCAGATTGACAACCGCTTAAGAGAAAGACAACGCAAGAAGACCTTGAGTTCACAGTTCACCAAGTCATCTGTCAATTTTGCAATTACTGAGGATGCCAAAGAAATAACCTCTTCACCCAAGCCCCCACTGAACCAATGCAATTAGGCTGCGCCAGACTAAGTTTGGAAGAGAGACAGCGCCGGTTCGAGTCCAAGGAATGTTTCTATTGTGGTGAAAACAGACATTTCCGCAATAACTGCCCGCTACTGTCAAAAGGTCCAGCTCACTAGACAGTTGAGAGGTGCTAATGAGCAGTTTATCACACTCCCTCAGTTCCCGATTCTACATACACGTCACTCTCATCAACGAGCACCAGAGGAGTTCAGTGCACGCACTGGTGGACTCTGGAGCCAAACAGAACCTATCAGGATTCTAAGGTTTACTGCCAGAAGGAGTGAGACCAGGAACGGACAGACACAAGGATGCGTGATGGTAAGTGGTTTATTTACAAAAGTGCAGTGACAAACTGGACCTGAAAGAGGGGGAAAGTTTGAGGTTAGTGTTGGTCTGTTGGTGGGGATAGACTCAATACTATTACAGGTTATCTTACAGTCTGTGAGTGAAACCAACGCCTGAGCCAGCTTCCGGGGTGCAGGTGAATATTTACAAGTGTGGTCCCAGTGTCCAGTCCTCCGGGTAACAGATAGGTTTTGTGGTTTCTGTCTCAGGGTTCTCTGATGAAGGCGACGTGTTGGGCCTCAACTTCGCAGGGCGTGGAGAATGACAACAGTGGATAAGTTAGGTTCCCATGAACAGGTCCAGGTCGAGCAGCCAGCTTGAAGAGAGGAGATCAAGGTGAGTTTCTTGCAGTCAGAAATTAGAATTTACAATGAACAAAGCATGACAGGTTTCTCAGGAGAAAGACTTATACAAAGCCAGGTAGTTTACCAGTAGGCAAACGTTGCACCAGCGAAGAGTTGCTCCACCAGACTGCCTTAAGTAACCAGGTGAGGGTGATGAGAATCAGGAACAGCTGTGAGTGATTAGTGAAGAGCCCAGGTGACAGATTGCCACAGAACCTCATTTCCGGAGACCTGGTTCTCCATCTATGGCTCCCTCTTCAGGAGATCACCTCTTCTTTACCCGTCATGGACATCTCTGGCCAAGTGATCACCAAGATCAAACACCTCCTTTTCGTTACTTCTGGCAATCATCATGAAGCAGGGGACTTTTTAGTATTCTCATAACCCACACCCCAGATGATTTAGGGCTTTCCTTGGCTTAAGAAACATAACCCCGTCATTAACTGGACTGAAAGGAGGATTGAGACTTGGAGCAACTATTGCCTGGAAAAATGCCTGCACTCTGCCATGCCGGCCCTCGTGCAGAAAGTGGGACTCCCTGAGAAGATCGACCTGACTAAGGTTCCTCCTAAATACCACGACCTTGCCCCAGTGTTGAGCAAATCTAAAGCTTTGTCCTTACCCCCTCGTTGACCATACAACTGCGCCATAGAACTGCTACCAGGAGCCCCGCTTCCCTCTAGTCGTCTGTTCAACCTCTCGGGTCCTAAGAGTGATTCTATGAAAAATTACATTGAGGAGTCCCTCTCCTCAGGCATCATTTGTCCCTCCACATCCCCCGTTGGAGCTGGTTTCTTCTACATGACCAAAAAAGATAAGAGTCTTCATCCTTGCATCGATTATCGAGGACTCAATCAAATAACCATCAAGAACAAATATCCTTTACCTCTCATCGACTCGGTGCACCAGCAACTTCATTCAGCAACCATTTTCACAAAACTTGATCTCCGTAACACCTATCATTTGGTGAGGATTAGGAAGTGGAATGAGTGGAAAAAAGTATTCAAGACCCCCTTAGGACACTTTGAATACTTAGTAATGCCTTTCGGATTAACTAATGCCCCTGCAGTGTTTCAGTCACTAATCAACAACGTGTTACGTGATTTCCCTCTGGAGTCAGGCCTGGAGGTGGGGCACGTTGGCGAGCGTATGGTGGTCGGGTACAGCCCGAAGAGGATACGTGGGTCCCCCTTCCCATGGGCTCACCACCTATGGGAGGGGCCAAAGGGGTTGGGTGCAATGTGAGATGGGTGGTGGCCGAAGGCAGGGACCTTGGCGGTCTGATCCTCGGCTACAGAAGCTGGCTCTCGGGACATAGAATGCCAACTCTGTGGTGGGGAAAGAGCCTGAGCTGGTGTGTGAGGTTGAGAGGTTCCGGCTAGAAATAGTCGGGCTCACCTCAACGCACGGCTCTGGCTCTGGAACCAGTCTCCTTGAGAGGGGTTGGACACTCTTTCACTCTGGAGTTGCCCACGGTGAGAGGCGCCAAGCAGGAGTGGGCATACTTGTTGCCTCCCATCTTGGTGCCTCTACATTGGGGTTTACCCCGGTGAACGAGAGGGTAGCCTCCCTCCGCCTACGCGTGGGGGACAGGTTCTGACTGTTGTTTGCATTTATGCGCCGAACAGCAGTTCAGATTACCCACCCTTTTTGGAGTCCTTGAAGGGGTTACTGGAGAGTGCCCCTCCTTGGGACTTCCTTATTCTGCTGGGGGACTTCAACGCTCACGTAGGCAATGAACATGAGACCTGGAGGGGTGTGGTTGGGAGGAACGGCCCCTCTGATCTGAACCCAAGCGGTGTTCTGTTGTTGGACTTCTGTGCTCATCATGGACTGTCCATAACGAACACCGTGTTCAAACATAAGGGTGTCCATATGTGCTCTTGGCACCAGGACACCATAGGTCGCAGTTCAATGATCGACTTTGTTGTCGTTTTATCTGATCTGCGGCCGCATGTTTTGGACACTCGAGTGAATAGAGGGGCGGAGCTGTCAACTGACCACTACCTGGTGGTGAGTTGGCTCCGATGGTGGGGGAGGATGCTGGTCAGACCTGGCAGGCCCAAACGTATTGTGAGGGTCTGTTGGGAACGTCTGGCGGAGTCTCCTGTTAGGCGGAGCTTTAACTCCCACCTCCGGGAGTACTTCAAACATGTTCTGGGGGAGGCGGAGTACATTGAGTCCGAGTGGGCCATGTTCCGTGCTTACATTGTTGAGGCGGATTATCGGAGCTGTGGCCGCAAGGTGGTTGGTGCGGCAACCCTCAAACCTACTCGTGGACACCGGTGGTGAGGGATGCCGTCAGGCTGAAGAAGGAGTCCTATTGGGCGTTTATGGCCTGTGGGACTCCAGAAGCAGCTGTCGGTTACCGGCAGTCGAAGCGGCATGCGGCTCAGGTGGTCGCTGAGGCAAACTCGGGCATGGGAGGAGTTTGGAGAGGCCATGGAAAAAAACTTCCGTATGGCTTCAAGGTGATTTTGGTCCACCATACGGTGTCTCAGGAGGGGAAAGCAGTACAGCACCAACACTGTTTATAGTGAGGTTGGTGTGCTTCTGACCTCGACTTGGGACGTTGTGGGTCGGTGGGCCGAATTCTTCGAAGACCTCCTTAATCCTACCGGCACGTCTTCCATTGGATAGGCAGAGCCTGGGAGCTTTGGGTCAGGTTCTCCAATCTCCGGTGCTGAGGTCACTGAGGTGGTTAAAAAACTCCTCAGTGGCAAGGCTCCGGGGATGGATGAGATTCATCCGGAGTTCCTTAAGGCTCTGGATGTTGCAGGGTTCTGTTGGTTAACGTGACTCTGCAATATTGCGTGGACATCAGGGGCAGCTCCTCTGGATTGGCAGACCGGGGTGGTGGTCCCCTTAGTCAAAAAGGGGGACCGGAGGGTGTGTTCCAAATTACAGAGGGATCACACTCCTAAGCCTCCCTGGTAAAATCTATTTGAGGGTTCTGGAGAGGAGGGTCCGTCAGATAGTCGAACCTCGGATTCAGTAAGAGCAGTGAGGTTTTCGTCCTGGCCGTGGAACACTGGACCAGCTCTATACCCTTAGCAGGGTCCTTGAGGGTGCATGGGAGTTCGCCCAACCAGTCTACATGTGTTTTGTGGACTTGGAGAAGGCGTTCGACCGTGTCCCTCGGGGAATCTTGTGGGGGG
>NC_051447.1:3180822-3183348 GCF_001649575.2 Kryptolebias marmoratus | reverse complement strand
GGATGCAGAGCAGTCCAGAACCAGAAGATCTGAGGGGTCTAGACGGTTGGTACAGCGATAACAGATCTTTAATGTATTGTGGTGCTAAACCGTTCAGTGATTTATAAACTAACAACAGTATTTTAAAGTCTATTCTTTGAGCTACAGGGAGCCAATGTAGGGACTTTAAAACTGGTGTTATGTGCTCTATCTTCCTGGTTTTAAGTTTCCCAAGAATCCTGAGCTATGTTTTAAGTGTGTGAAGCAAGTCAGACATACTCGTGAGAAGTGGGAGCCCTCCGTCGCATCTGTTCAGTGCTCTGAACATTTTGAGTTGGGCTGTTTTTGATTTTTTTCCCACCTTAAAAGAGTTGTTCAGTACAACACAAACATGTGCTACTGCCTGCAGAGGTACCGACAGTGTTCCCCAGGGGCGTGAGAGCACGTAACAGTGGGAGTGTTACAGCCGGACTGAGCAGTAATCAGCAGGGCCATGGCACAAGAACTTCCACTTCCAGCTGCACATTCCAACCCATCCCCAGAGCTTGTGTCATCAAGCAAAAGAAGATTATGGTAAGATATTATTATTTACTGTTGTAGGCCAAAAAAAACATAGCAAAGCATGATTAAAAAAATATAAAGCTTGTCCTGATTATATGGGTCAGGTGCCTCGTAAAGTCAGACCTTTTTGTTGTTTTTAGGGGTTTGCATCAAACAAATACAACATACAGCACAAAAATATGTTTTCTGTTTTGCTGTGGTACCATATCTCCATAAATGTAGTCAATTCTGTTCAGATAGCTGATCAGTTATCATTTACATTTCAGGTCCTTGCTGATGCCATAGCAGAATATGACAACACTGTTGCTGCTGTGAATGAAGCTGCAAAGCTGGTATGTTTTACTCATGCTGAGTGTTTTCCGCTGCTGAGGCGATCATGTTTGCCTCTGCACCATCACTCTCCTGCTCAGAGTCTGACTAGCTCAACAAGAAGTCCACTCAGGACATCTCGAACCAGTAAGGTGTGATGCCTCCATATTTCTCAGCATCACTAGCCTCTTCTGAACTGGCTGATGATTCCGACACAGAACCAATTCCAGTGCTGGAATAATCATCAACATTTTCAACTGCTTCCATTGTGAGTGTAGAATTGTCAGCTATACACATTCTGTTGTTGAAGTCACAACATGGCAACACTGTTTTCTATTCAACTAGTCCAGTGTTCTGTTTTAATTGTCAAATATTCACATAACAAAGAACTTATTTGACTTATAACCTCACAGAACAATGTATTTTGACATGTTGCTTAATTTTATTGAAAAATTACATGGATATACAACTATACCAGTATGAACCTGAACCGATGGCTGGATCTCCGTAATAAGATGAAAACTCTTCAGATTCAGATTCTGAGGAAGGTTTTTTTATCTTTCGGGAAGCCAAAAACTGAAACTCTAGTGGTATTTTCTGGCCGAAAAATGTTGCCTGGTCTGATGAGTCTTGATTTCTGCTGCGACATTCGGATGGTAGGATCAGAATTTGGCATCAACAACATGAAAGAATGGATCCATCCTGCCTTTTATTAATGGTTCAGGCTGATGGTGGTGGTGCAATGGTGTGGGGGTTATTTTCCTGGCCCGCTTTGGGCTCATTAGTACCAATTGAGCATCGTGTCAATGCCACAGCGTACCTGAGTATTGTTGCTGACCATGTCCAACCCCTTATGACTACAGTGTACCCATCTTCTGATGGCTACTTCCAGCAGGATAACACGCCATGTCATAAAGCACAATTCATCTCAGACTGGTTTCTTGAAGACTGGTCACTGTACTCGAATGGCCTCCACAGTCACCAGATCTCAATTCAATAGAGCACCTTTGGAATGTGGTGGAACGGGAGACTCACATCATGGATGTGCAGCCGACAAATCTGCAGCAACTGTGTGATGCTATCATGTCAAAATGGACCAGACTCTGAGGAATGTTTCCGGTACCTTGTTGAACCTATGCCACGAAGGATTAAGGCAGTTCTGAAGGCAAAAGGGGGTCCAGCCCTGTACTAGAAAGGTGTACCTTATAAAGTGGCCGGTGCGTGTATATGTATAATACTCATACTCACTCAGAATCAAAGGCCATAACAAGATGCTGGTGTAGATTCTCAGTCATCCAGAACATGGTAAATCCAAAAAAGGGTAAAAAAAAACAACTGGGATTCTATTATGTAGCTGAAGACATTTCGCTTCTCATCTGAAGAACTTTCTCAATTCAAAAAGGAGTATGTGTGGAGTTCAAGCTAATCAAACTTTAAAAACACAAAACTGTCTACAACTTATTGTACATATACAGGTGCTGGTCATAAAATTAGAATATCATGAAAAAGTAGATTGATTTCAGTAATTCCATTTAAAAAGGGAAACTTGTATATTATATTCATACATTACATACAAACTCATATATTTCAAATGTTTATTTCGTTTAATTTTGATGATTACAAATGACAACAAATGAAAATCTCAAATTCATCATATCAGAAAATTAGAATCTTGTG
>NC_051447.1:3175341-3179534 GCF_001649575.2 Kryptolebias marmoratus | reverse complement strand
TGAAATAAACATTTGAAATATATGAGTTTGTATGTAATGTATGAATATAATATACAAGTTTCACTTTTTAAATGGAATTACTGAAATCAATCTACTTTTTCATGATATTCTAATTTTATGACCAGCACCTGTATTGATCTAAATGTTGGTGTAGTAGTAGCTGAGAGTCATTCACAACCCATACCCTCAGCAGTACTTGTTGCGCAACATCTTTGCTTAGAACTTTGCTTAGTGTTGGTCTCAGCTTTATTTGTCTTAGCAAAACATCTCATGAAGCACTCGATTAATTTTTATTATTTTTATTATTAATTTGTGGCTGTGTATCAAAAACTGGTTACTTTTTTGAAGTCAAACTAATTCGACCTGCCATAATTCGGAGTGGCAAGCTACTCAACCTCAGCCAAAACAAAAATGGTTCTAACTCAATCGATCTCACATATATTGGACTAAGATCTGATGTGGTAGTAGCTGTGAGTCATTCACAACAAATGGTCCAAGTGTAACATCTCTCAAGTTTAGGTGAGAATGCACATAATGTTATTTTCGAGGTTTGATTAAACTGACAATAACTCTATTATTTCTCATAATAAGATGATCTTACTTTAAAACTGGCACGAAAGGCAAAGGCAAATACGAGGCCTTTTAGTATACAGTATACCTGACTCTCTCTGTGGCATCTCTGCACCGCACCTGAGATATTTTCTGTTGTGGAAGCCATTTTTGCTTTTTGGCAGGAGACAGGTTTTATAACACTATGGGGCAAAAGGAAAACCACAAACTCATAATGTGTTCACTTGTAAAGCTTTTAAAGATGGAGCACATGGTAAAGATTGTCAGAAGCTGTTCTAGAGACAGGCACAAACAGGGCAAGACTGCAATCATCACATTAACTGTGTTTAAGAGTTTTGCAGAAACAAGTGGCATCCTGTTTTACCTGAGTGGCCAACAAAGCAAACAGGCAAGGTGTGCTGTTTTTTCCCATCTGAAGCAGGTGTGGCTGTGTGAGTCATCGACAGAGAAATAAAAATATCTGTGATACCATTTGATGACTTTCTTTATCCTGCTTGTACTGCTCACATTTTACAGCATAAGGCAGTGAGACAAAATGTCTGCATACCTATGAGATACAGAAATAATAACATGCTACTGACATGGCAAAATGCTTCTTCAAATTGCCTAAATATTTGTATTTTTCTGAGTTTTTTATTATTATTTTGAAATCTTAAAAAAGTTGTGACAAAACTCTTTAACAACAAAACAAAAACTGACTGAAAACAAACAAGTATAAAAGGCCAAGAGTTCCTTGAAGGGATGCATATTACCGTAGGTGCCGGAACGAGGAGGTGGGGGGTGAGGGTGGGAACCATTACCCCCCCCTACTCTTTACAGCCCTGCCCAAGCCGTCATCTGGTCCCACCAGACATTCACGCGGGCCGCACCCAACTGTGCTGAGAGGTTGTGACTGATATCTCTCTCGCTCTCCATTCTCTCTTTGTCTAGAGACAGACAGAGGGAGGCACAAACAAAACCTTTGACATATAGACAAATAATTGTACGCATTATTTTCTGTCATTATTTTGTGCGTCCCAAATGCAGCCGCAGTTTGCAACAGCACTGCACACAATTGGCAGGTCGCTATCTGGAGAAAAAGCAGGCACAGGAGAAGAAGAGAAATTAAAAATACGTACTGACATTACCATGTGGCAAAATTGAGCATGTGCACCTGACTTTTAACGTGCGTATGAGCAGAGTGCAAAACACCCCCACGGCCCCCCCACCTCAAAAGTGAATCTGGCACAGCTGCATATCACCTGCCACCTTTATGCCAGAGTTTTAGATTTAGACAATCCTATACCTATATTGAGAAATGATGGAGTTGGTCAAACCTTTAAAATAACGGTATGTGCGATCTCATGTGATATTGTGAGATCATTTCAGGATGTATTGTGAATGTCTCTCAGCTACTTCCACATCAAATTTTAGCACAATATCTGTAAATTCACTCAATTAAACCCATTGTTGTATTTTGTAAGGTCAGTTAGCTGTGGTGATCATCTTGAATTAAACTGACTCCAAAAGTTACTCAGTTGTAGCTGTATATCAAATGATTGATTTCCAAAAGTTTAGTTAAAATCTGTCTGGTGGTTCATGAGATGCAAACAGGCAGTGTTGACTCAAAAGTTAATGGCAACATTTTAAACAAAGATCTTACACAATCTGGTTATGTGTTAAGGATCAGTCTCCTGCCAAATTTTCACTTGATATTAGTAAAACTGACTGGCAACTATCTTGAATCCAAAAAAAAAAAAATTAAGTTATAAGGCAGAACAGAAATCATGACACAAACATCATTGTCCACCTTCAACTTTTGCAACCTATCCATCTATCCATCCATCTATCCATCCATCCACCTTCTTCCGCTTATCCAGGGTCGGGTCACAGGGGGTAGCAGCCTAAGCAGGGAGACCCAGACTACTCTCTCCCCAGCCACTTGGGCCAGCTCCTCCGGGGGTATCCCAAGGTTTTCCCAGGCGAGTCAAGAAACATAGTCCCTCCAGCATGTCCTGGGTCTTCCCCTGGGCCTCCTCCCGGTGGGACATGCCCGGAATACCTCACCAGGGAGGCGTCCAGGAGGCATCCTCACCAGATGCCCGAGCCACCTCAACTGGCTCCTCTCAATGTGGAGGAGCAGCGGCTCTACTCTGAGTCCCTTCCGGATGACCGAGGTTCTCACCCTATCTCTAAGGGAGAGCCCAGACACCCTGCGGAGGAAACTCATTTCAGCCGCTTGTATTTGCGATCTCGTTCTTTCGGTCACTACCCAAAGCTTGTGACCATAGATGAGGGTAGGAACGTAAATCGACCGGTAAATCGAGAGCTTCGCTTTTTGAGTCAGCTCCCTCTTCACCACGACAGATCTGTACAGCATCTGCAGTAAAGCAGGCGCTGTACCATTTTTCCCTCATTCGTGAACAAGACCCCGAAATACTTAAACTCCTCCACTTGGGGCAGGACATCTTCCCCGACCCGGAGAAGGCACTCTACTCTTTTCCGGCTCAAGACCATGGCCTCGGATTTGGAGGCACTGATCCTCATCCCGGCCGTTTCACACTCGGCTACGAACCGCTGTAGATCACGGTCTGATAAAGCCAATAGGACCACATCATCTGCAAAAAGCAGAGATGCTATCCTAAGGCCACCAAAACGGATCCCCTCAACACCTTGGCTGCGCCTATAAATTCTGTCCATTAACATTATGAACAGAATCGGTGACAAAGGGCAACCTTGGCGGAGTCCAACTCTCACCGGAAACGAGTCCGACTTACTGCTGGCAATGCTGACCAAGCTCTGACACCGGTCATCTAGGGACCTAACAGCCCGTATCAAAGGGCCTGGTAACCCATACTCCCGGAGTACCCCCCACAAGACACCCCGAGGGACATGGTCGAATGCCTTCTCCAAGTCCACAAAACACATGTAGACTGGTTGGGCGAACTCCCATGCACCCTCAAGGACCCTGCTAAGGGTATAGAGCTGGTCCAGTGTTCCACGGCCAGAACGAAAAACCACACTGCTCTTCCTGAATCCGAGGTGTGAATCCTCTGTAGTTGGAACACACTCTCTGGCCCCCCTTTTTGAATAAGGGAACTACCACCCCAGTCTGCCAATCCATAGGAACTGCCCCCGATGTCCACGCAATATTGCAGAGTCACGTTAACCAACACAACCCTGCAACATCCAGAGCCTTAAGATACTCTGGGCGAATCTCATCCACCCCCGGAGCCTTGCCACTGAGGAGTTTTTTAACCACCTCAGTGACATCAGCACCAGAGATTGGAGAGCCGGACCAAAAGCTCCCAGGCTCTGCCTCCTGAATGGAAGACGTGCCGGTAGGATTAAGGAGGTCTTCGAAGTATTCGGCCCACCGACCAACAACGTCCTGAGTCGAGGTCAGAAGCACACCACCCCCACTATAAACAGTGTTGGTGCTGCACTACTTTCCCCTCCTGAGACGCCGTATGGTGGACCAGAATCGCCTCGAAGCCATATGGAAGTCTTTTTCCATGGCCTCTACAAACTCCTCCCATGCCCGAGTTTTTGCCTCAGCGACCACCCGAGCCGCATGCCGCTTGGACTGCCGGTACCCGTCACCTGCTTCCGGAGTCCCACAGGCCAAAAATGCCCGATAGGAC
>NC_051447.1:3172266-3174993 GCF_001649575.2 Kryptolebias marmoratus | reverse complement strand
CGGAGCCAACTCACCACCAGGTAGTAGTCAGTTGACAGCTCCGCCCCTCTCTTCACCCGAGTGTCCAAAACATGCGGCCGCAGATCAGATGAAACGACAACAAAGTCGATCATTGAACTGCGACCTAGGGTGTCCTGGTGCCAAGAGCACATATGGACACCCTTATGTTTGAACACGGTGTTCGTTGTGGACAATCCATGATGAGCACAGAAGTCCAACAACAGAACACTGCTTGGGTTCAGATCAGAGGGGCCATTCCTCCCAACCACACCCCTCCAGGTCTCACGGTCATTGCCTACGTGAGCGTTGAAGTCCCCCAGCAGAACAAGGGAGTCCCAAGGAGGTGCACTCTCCAGTAACCCCTCCAAGGACTCCAAAAAGGGTGGGTAATCTGAACTGCTGTTCGGCGCATAAATGCAAACAACAGTCAGAACCCGTCCCCCCATGCGTAGGCGGAGGGAGGCTATCCTCTTGTTCACCGGCGTAAACCCCAATGTAGAGGCACCAAGATGGGGGGCAACAAGTATGCCCACTCCTGCTTGGCGCCTCTCACCGTGGGCAACTCCAGAGTGAAAGAGTGTCCAACCCCTCTCAAGAAGACTGGTTCCAGAGCCAGAGCCGTGCGTTGAGGTGAGCCAGACTATTTCTAGCCGGAACCTCTCAACCTCACACACCAGCTTAGGCTCTTTCCCCACCAGAGAGGTGACATTCCAAGTCCCGAGAGCCAGCTTCTGTAGCCAAGGATTAGACCGCCAAGGTCCCCGCCTTCGGCCACCACCCATCTCACATTGCACTCAACCCCTTTGGCCCCTCCAGAGTGGGACCCCAATGACCCGCGTCAAAGCGAGGGAACACTGTGTCCAATATTTTCACTCATCATAAGGAGTCTTTGGGCTGCACTTCGTCTGGCCCCTCACCTAGGACCTGTCTGCCTTGGGTGACCCTACCAGGGGCATTAAGCCCCTGACAGCATAGCTCCTACGATCATTAGGACACTCAAACCCCTCCACCACGATAAGGTGGCAGCCCAGGGAGGGGTTGTCTGTGTGTGTAAAATAATAATTAAAAAAACAGCATCACTTCCAGCACAGTACTAAGTAAATAAATCACTCCTCGGCGGCAGTTTGATGTTTCTGCGCATGCGTGAATCAGCACTATGTTTACAAAATGAATCCCTCCCCTGCCCTCTCTTACAGACTCCTCTCTCTGTGTAGCTGAAGTTAGCAAGTGCCACAACACTACAGCAGCAAGCAGAAGGTTCACTAAACGTAAACAAGAGTCCTGTTTACGTTGCAGTGGAGTTTATTTGCAGTGAATGAATCTCAAGTGACATTCGCTCAGATGTCAACAGTCCCTCCCCGCCCACATGGCGCTGTGTCGTTTAGATTTACATCATGAGCGAGTCACAGAACGCGGAAGTTCCACTCCCACTGAACTCAACTGAACCATAGACATAAATGTCTATGAACTGAACAAATCAGTGAATAAAGTGTTTTGGTTCAGTTCATTCAATAAAAAGATTTGTTTGTTTGAACAAATCGTTCATAAATGACACAACACTATTGTGGGGACCAGCCCCAGTCAAAGCATACACACTTGTGGTAGACTTTTGGCGTAAATTTGATGCCATTGTTTTTCATTCAAGCAGATTGTGTTGAATCTTCCCTTTGAAGCAGTCTCCTATCCTGAACACACACACTGGCAACAGTAGAAAGAAAAAACTCCCTTTTAACAGGAAGAAACCTCCAGGAGAACCAGGCTCAGCATGAGTGGTCATCTGTTTCGAGCGGTTGGGGTTTGAGAGAACAGAAAAGAAACACAAACAAACACAGAATGACTGGTCCAGGTGTAGTTTCTATTGGAAGAAAGATAAAGAAACACATGTTAATGATAGAAATAATTATTAATGCATGTGAAGACAGCAGTAGAATGAGGAATTGTGGTCAATTTGTCCTCCAGCAGTCTAAGCTGCATGCATGACAAAGGGATAACTCAGGAAACCCAACCCATCCATAACAATAGGATTTATCAAAAAGGAAAGTCTTAAGCCTAGTCTTAAAAGTAAGTGGAGTGTTTGCCTCACAGACAGAAACTGGAAGTTGGTTCCACAATAGAGGAGCCTGATAACTGAAAGCTCTGCCTCCCATTTTACTTTTGGAAACTCTAAGAACCACAAGTAAACCTGCAGTCTGAGAGTGAAGTGCTCTTTTAGGAAAAAAGATATTTTATATAAGATGGAGCTTGGTTGTTGAGAGCTTTGTATGTTAGAAGTAAAATTTTAAATTCTATTCTGAACTTGACAGGGAGCCAATGGAAATATTATCTATCCTTTTAACTCTCATCAGAACACTAGAAGCAGCATTTTGGATCAACTGAATACTTTTTAAATAGTTTTTTTTTTTTTTTGGATACTCGGATAATAAAGAATTAAAGTAATTCAGCCTAGATGTGATAAATGCATGGACCAGTTTTTCTGCATCATTTTAAAACAAGATGTTTCTAATTTTAGTGATATTAGGAGCAGGAAAGCAGTCCTTGGAGCATAATGTAGGGGTTATAAGACATTTACTGATCAAAAATAACACCAAGGTTCTTGCCATTAGAACTGGAGGCCAAAGTAATGCCATCCAGAGGAAGTGAACGGCTGCAAAGTTAATTTATAAGATGCTGAGGTCCAATTTCAAGTCACCATGGCAACATAGGCCTAAAATAACATCCCCCCCCCCC
>NC_051447.1:3154017-3172246 GCF_001649575.2 Kryptolebias marmoratus | reverse complement strand
CCCCCCCCCCCCCCCCCACACACACACACACACTTTTCCATGCCCCATCCAATTAAATGGAGAAGGCTTCAAAACCTACTAAGTATTCACTGGAGGTTCCTCTAGGACTAATTTTTATGGGGGGGTTCAATACAATTCAAAATGTCCACTAAACCTAAGTTTTGACTTGGTTATTAAAGAGATGTTCAGCTAACATAGGGTGTGGTAGTGGAAGTCGACTGTAACCTCCAACTACACTCCTAGTGCTAACAGCTCACTAAGTTCTTTGTTCAAAATTCAACATGGCTGTCACAGCTAATTCAAATATGGACATAACATAGATTTTATATTTAGAGACAATGAGATTTTGTGTGGTTGTAGCTGACTGTAACCTCCAACTATATGGCCAATACTAACAGTTGTCTAAGCTTTGTTCATATTTTAAAATGGCCACCACAGGTAATACAAAAAAAGGTTATAACTCAGTCATTTTAAGGGATATTAGGCTAAGATTTGGAGTGGTAGTAGCTGTCAGTGATCTCCAAGACATATTCTGACTTCTAACAAATCCTTCAGTTCTTTGTTCAAAACGTTGCCATAAACCACAGGGGCCACTCTCCTGCATATTTTAGATGTGTTCTTGCCTTAAAACACCTGGTTTATTTGAATGACTTGTAGACATGCGTCTGGAGAACTTGATGATTTAGTGAGGAGGTAATTAAACCAATTGAATCAGGTGTGTTGGAGAAGAAAAACCTAAAACTTAAAGGACAGTGGCCCTTGAGACATGGAGTTTGACACCCCTGCCATAAACTGTTGGGGACAATGTTGTTAGCAAAATATCTCATGAAACACTGCACTGATTTTAATGAAACTTTCAAAAAGTATTCATTGGATGCGCATCCATAATTGATTATGTTTTGATATCATCCTGATTCAAGCTGGCTGCCATAGCTAAACGCCCAAACCCTAACCCAAGTAAATGTGTAAAATCCCATTCAAAGCCTGATCAGAACTGCCTATAGGTGGTTTATTAATGCATGTTCTAATTATTTATAGTGTATTTAGTGAACTGGGGAAAGACAATGTTCCAGCTTTGAGTTCAGGCCAGACTGGAGCTTAAATACCCGCCAGGTGGTGATCAGCTGGGATTGCAGCCAGCTGATGGCAACGAACTCCATCACCAACTTGGAGCTGCAAAATTGCACAACAACCTAGAATCCTCACAGTACCCCCCTCTCAACAATTGATCTGCGAGACATAGAAGGTGGAATGAATTCTCATGGTAGGAGGAAGTTGAAGTTTAACTGTTTGAACAATAGGATATGGGCCAATAAATCTTGGAACAAGCTTGCGGGGAGTGCCTTTTAATGCAATGTCTCGAGAGGATGAGCAAACCCTTTGCCCAACCTGGTATTGTGGAGCAGCGTGGCAATGACGATCGGCATATTTATTGTTCTCAGCAGCTGTTCGGAGTAGATAGACCATTAGTAAATTTTTTATTATTTAGGCCTATTTATAGCATAAAGTAGCACCCTTTTTCATGACCCCTGACCTAGTGTCGTGTTTTTGTAACTGTTCTCTCTGAAGTTCATTCTGACCCAAGTGAATCTTGATTGTTTTGGGACCCATGTATATACTGTACTTGTGGACATTTAATCAGTTATTTCCAGATTATTTACATGCTTCACTAAGGCTTGTGAAGAAAAACATGATTCACTTTAAAAATTACATATGTTTATTTGATTATGAAATCAAATAAGCATTGCTTCCTGTTCCAGAGCCTTTCTTGATGGAGTTTACATATTCTTCCAGTGCTTAGGTGGGTTAACTCCGAGTACTCCGTTTTCCTCGCACAGACCAAAAACATGCACATTAGGTTAATTGTTAACTTTAAAGGTTTCCCTAGCTGTGATTGGGAACATAAATATTTGTTTGTTTCTATGTATCCGTGTGATGAACCTGTGACCTGTCCAAGGTGTTCCCTGCCTCTTACACAGTGATGGCTGGAGATAAGCATCATTTCCTTGTGACCCGGAAAGGAGAAGTGGGTAAAAAAAATAGATGGATGGATTGATTGATTATTAATTACTTATTGAGGTGTTTTATCTGGATAAATCCTCATTTAAAGTAACTACTTAATAGTCATTCCTCACAGAAGATTATTCTCTAAACTCTTAGTGTTAGTCTTATATTTGTTGTTTTAATTGTTTACTGTTGATTTTGTTTTCCTAATTTAGTTTTATTTTTGTAATAAAATCTTAAAGACAAAATTTTGTTTCCTCCTTGTTCAGGGTAAGTATGATAAAAAGTTCCCTGTGATTAATGTTGAGATCTCATAATAATAATAAGGGTGATTAGATTAAATAATCTAATCACTGAGTTCCTATAAGGTACAATCAACCTGTTGTTTGGTCACTCTGACTTGCTGCCCCTGTTTAATAAAAGGAAGCGCTGTGAACGACAACATGTCATTACCACTGTTAAGTCAGTGAGTGGGACAGAGAGGACCATGGCCTGGTTTAAATGAATGACTTTTGGACATGCTACTGGAGAACTTGATTATTTGGTGAAGAGGTAATTAAACCATATGAATCAGGTGTGTTGGAACAGAAAAACCTAAAACTTCCAGAACAGTGGCCCTTGAGGCCTGGGGTCTCATTAAAACTGGCTTACGCACAAAAGGGTCCTGAGACTTGCGTACGTCATGAGGTAACTGGTCTGCATCTGTGCTCAGGTCATGAGGCCTGAGCTCCCATTTTGAAGTGTCTTCAGCCACGAATTCCTTCTTAGGAAGCGAATCGTGGGCTCTTACTCACGTTGTCGAAAAGCTACTACAGTGATTGCATATGTGGAAAGTTATCTGTTGCATGTCTGAAGACCTTAGCTTATCACCATAAATGGAATTGAATGTATTAGAATCCGTAATGTTCAGGTCTGTCCCAGTGGGACGTGGGTGTCTTTTTACTCTAACTGGGTGTGGTAAGTGTTCATAAAAACAAGCAGCCCCAGAGAAACGGGGGATTTCACTGATTGGGCCAGAAGTCTCGATTTGGCACAGACTCTGTTATTTTGAATAAACTCTCACTGTTCAAGAATAACTTATGTCTGTCGAGTCATTTCTGTGATCATTCACTTCGCTGCTGAGGACCCAGAAGAACGTCCACCACTTTGAAGACACTTCAGTCACTTTCCACGCAAAGTTTGTGATGTATAAAACACAAACTTGACAGGAAAATTTGCGGTCCCTCACACAAACTCTGACCCATGCGTACCATATACACTTGTTTTGGAGACAGGAAACTGGCGACACAGATGGTGAAGTGGGGAGTTAAAGCCACACTGCATCATGATTCCTCTCAGATATTTAATTTCACTACATAATCAAACTTTAATCTTAGATCGACTTTATTATAAGCTTTCAAAATAGCAGTATTTTTAAGCTTCCGCTGGTGAGCCATAAGTTTTCTCCCATCACATTCCTCTCCCTGGATGATCATCAGGGTGACGTGTACCACTGTTAATTCAGTGAGTGGGACAAAGAGGAACATGGCTGAGGTGGAGAAAAAGTGGTCAGATTTTAGAGAGGAGGCAAAAAAGCGACTAACCGGCCACTGCCAGAGAATGTCAGCCACAGGTGGGGGTAAGGGTGTACCTGAAATGACACCTTTTGAAAGAAAGATGGCCGGTGTCGTGTTGAATGGTCTGCCAAAAACTGATTGGGAGTGCAACCGCGAGGGAGCGCGCACCGGTGTGAGTGCAGTATTAAAGCGTGCTTTGCGCTCTAAAGGTTTGGAAAGGGGGTTAGGCGCTAGCGACTGAGGGGGTAGCCACTGTCCCCTCGTGTGTTAATCTGCGGTAAGGACATGTGGCGACTCACAATGCTTCCTTTTATTTGTAACGCCACTACAGTGGCTCCCAAAAATGATATGTTTTCCGTTCTCCACCTCACTCACCAGCGCATCGATTTCTGCCTCGGTGAAATTTAGTTTCTTTGCTCTTTTCTCCGTGGTTGCCATTGGTTACCATGAAATAACATTGATCAGCTGGCTCATTTAAATCCACGTTCACATTCATAAGGTGCTTTGCGTTGACCATTTATGGTTGAATCAGGGCATGTGGAAGGCAGAACCTGAGGCTGTTGTATCCACAGGGTTGTGTGCTGGATTGGGAGTGTGTGAGTGTTTTTCCTCACCATCGCATCAATTTCTGCCTTTAGAGGAGCAGGTTCCCTGAGGCAGACACCAGAGGGTTACCCTACACCCAGTGGTACTGGTCTCAAAGTTGTTCATGAGTTCTAGTTGATTAATAGTGATGGACAAATGAAGCTTTTCTGAAGCACTGAAGCTTGCTTTGGAAAAAGGTTCATGATTCAAAGCTTTCCAACACAGTACTCTTTGGCGCTATCTTGCGGCAAAAAGTATGAAGAGCTGCTTAAAAAAAACACAAAATGAACCCCTTCATCATGACAGAGTTGAAAGCTGTTTAATATAATGAGATATTTCTGTCTGTTTTCACTGTGATGCTTTGAACAGGTATTTTTGTGGGTGAAAGAATAAAGTTATGGTTGTTTATGGCTTATATAAATAAACTCAAATGGCAGAACGTCCTCTCTTCCTCATTGGCTCCTTGTATTACTGTTGCGCTGGTTCGTTATTTCGCACTACTTCCTCTCTAAAACACACCACAAATCCTGCCAATGATTCACATCCTTCTAAACCTTTTGAATCAGGCACTAAAGCAGTGACATGACTCCAACACTTTCGAAGCTTCGTATGTCATTGATCACGCGACTTTTGCCGAACAAATCACGCTCTGACACAGAGCTTCTGAAACACTGTGTTGTTTTTTTCGATACATGCGCCAGCGCTTCAGCTTCAATTTACCCATCACTATTGGTTAATTATTGTTACTTATCTCTTGTGTTCTTCTGGTTCTGCCTCAGTCTGTTTTGCTGAAGGTCCGTTCCTGGTCCATTCCTCTACCTTCACCTCCTGGTTCCCGCTCAACATCTGTTGGTTGCTCCTCCACTGCTCCCTCCTGGATCCTCTGTCGTGTGCTCACCGGCCTGTCTGCCTTCCAACGCTCACCTCCATCTATCAGGAGACAAGAGAACTCTAATTACTCTCCTGATGGCTCACCCTCCCTCCAGTCAGTCTGAACCCGTGTGGATACTCCTAGCACCTCCCTCGACCTCCAACCTCCTAAAAAAGTAAAATTCTGATCCCACTTAATCACACAGTTTAAAACTTAAGCTCATTTTACTCTCCTATGCACTAGAGTCACCATCATGACAGAGGCGGAACCTTGTGCGCAAACTTTTAGGTACAGGTGTGGTTTATAAAGGGAAATTGCTTGCTGCTGTGCGTGCGCAGGGTTTTATAAATCTGTATTTATCTTTAATTTATTTATTTTTTTTTTTTTTGGCGTATGACATTTTTGCCTTTTGGGCTTACGCAAACTTTTAGTATGAATCCTAAGCAATCTATTATAAATGAGACCTCTGGAGTTTGACACCCCTGCTGTAGGATTAAAAAAAAAATACATATTTATAATCACTAGGCTGCCTTCATGGAGCCAGGTCAGGCACAACCCGAAGAAGTGACATGGGTCCCCCTTCCCATGGGCTCACCACCTATGGGAGGGGCCAAAGGGGTCGGGTGCAATGTGGGATGGGTGGTGGCCAAAGGTGGGGACCTTGGCGTTCTGATCCTCGGCTACAGAAGCTGGCTCTTGGGACGTAGAATGTCACTTCTCTGGTGGGGAAAGAGCCTGAGCTGGTGTGTGAGGTTGAAAGGTTCCGGCTAGAGATAGTCGGGCTCACCTCAACGCACGGCTCTGGCTCTGGAACCAGTCTCCTTGAGAGGGGTTGGATACTCTTCCACTCTGGAGTTGTCCCCAGTGAGAGGCGCCGAGCAGGAGTGGGCATACTTGTTGCCCCCCATCTTGGTGCCTGTACATTGGGGTTTACCCCGGTGAATGAGAGGGTAGCCTCCCTCCACCTACGTGTGGGGGGACGGGTTCTGACTGTTGTTTGCGCCTATGCGCCGAACAGCAGTTCAGATTACCCACCCTTTTTGGAGACCCTGGAGGGGTTTCTGGAGAGTGCCCCTCCTGGAGAGTCCCTTGTTCTACTGGAGGACTTTAACGCTCACGTGGGTAATGACAGTGAGACCTGGAGGGGTGTGGTTGGGAGGAATGGCCCCTCTGATCTGAACCCAAGCGGTGTTCTGTTGTTGTTGACTTCTGTACTCATCATGGATTGTCCATAACGAACACCATGTTCAAACATAAGGGTGTCCATATGTGCTCTTGGCACCAGGACACCCTAGGTCTCAGTTCAATGATCGACTTTGTTGTCGTTTCATCTGATCTGCGGCCGCATGTTTTGGACACTCGGGTGAAGAGAGGGGTGGAGCTGTCAACTGACCACTACCTGGTGGTGAGTTGGCTCAGATGGTGAGGGAGGATGCCGGTCAGACCTGGCAGGCCCAAACGTGTTTTAAGGGTCTGTTGGGAACGTCTAGCGGAGTCTCCTGTTAGGCGGAGCTTTAACTCCCACCTCTGGAAGAACTTTGAACATGTTCCGGGGGAGGTGGGGGACATTGAGCCCGAGTGGGCCATGTTCCGTGCCTCCATTGTTGGGGTGGCATATCGGAGCTACCCTTACAAAAAATCCCACGAAAATCACATGTGACTTTCACATGTGATCACATGGGAATCACATGGGAATCACATGTGAAAACATGTGATTTTGGGGGGGATTATGTGAATCACATGTGAAAAATGGGAATCACATGTGGAAATATGTGATTTTTTGGGGGATTATGTGAACCACATGTGGAAAATGGGAATCACATGTGATTACGTGTGAATTTCGTGGGATTTTTTTGTAAGGGTATGGCCGCAAGGTAGTTGGTGCCTGTCGCGGCAGCAACCCTTGAACCCGCTGGTGGACACCAGCAGTGAGGGACACCGTCAGGCTCAAGAAGGAGTCCTATCGGGCCTTCTTGGTCTGTGGGACTCCAGAAGCAGCTGACGGATACCTGCAGTCCAAGCAGCATGCAGCTCGGGTGGTCGCTGAGGCAAAAACTCAGGCATGGGAGGAGTTTGGAGAGGCCATGGAGAAAGACTTCTGCACGGCTTTGCGGCGATTCTGGTCCGCCATGCGGGTTCTCCGGAGGGGAAAGCAGTGCAGTACCAACACTGCTTATAGTGGGGGTGGTGTGGTGCTGACCTCGACTCGGGATATTGTGGGTCAGTGGGCGGAATACTTTGAAGACCTCCTCAATCCCACCGACACGTCTTCCATTGAGGAGGCGGAGCCTAGGAGCTTTGGGTCGGGCTCTCCAATCTCCAGTGCTGAGGTTACTGAGGTGGTTAAAAAGCTCCTCTGTGACAAAGCTCCGGGGGTGGATGAGATTCGCCCGGAGTATCTTAAGGCTCTGGATGTTGTAGGGTTGTGTGGCTAACACAACTCTGCAATATTGCGTGGACATCGGGGGCAGCTCCCCTGGATTGGCAGATCAGGGTGGTGGTCCCCTTATTCAAAAAGGGGGACCAGAGAGTGTGCTCCAACTACAGAGGGATCACACTCCCTGGTAAGGTCTTTTCGGGGGTTCTGGAGAGTAGGGTCTGTCAGATTGTCAAACCTCGGATTCAAGAAGGGCAGTGTGGTTTTCGTCCTGGTCGTGGAACACTGGACCAGCTCTACACCTTCAGCAGGGTCCTTGAGGGTGCATGGCAGTTTGCCCAACCAATCTACATGTGTTTTGTGGACTTGGAGAAGGCGTTCGACCGTGTCCCTTGGGGAATCCTGTGGGGAGTACTCTGGGAATTTCGGGTACCAGGCCCTTTGATACGGGCTGTTAGGTCCCTTTATGACTGGTGTCAGAGCTTGGTCTGCATTGCCGGCAGTAATTCGGATTTGTTTACAGTGAGAGTTGGACTCTGCCAAGGTTGCCCTTTGTCACCGATTTATGGACAGAATTTCTAGGCGCAGCCAAGGTGTCGAGGGGATCCGTTTTGGTGACCTAAAGATTGTGTCTCTACTTTTTGCAGATGATGTGGTCCTATTGGCTTCATCAGGCCGTGATCTACAGCTTTCACTAGAGCGGTTCGCAGCCGAGTGCGAAGCGGCTGGGATAAGGATCAGTGCCTCCAAATCCAAGGCCATCGTCTTGAGCCGGAAAAGGGTAGAGTGCCTTCTCCGGGTCGGGGAAGATGTCCTGCCCCAAGTGGAGGAGTTTAAGTATCTCGGGGTCTTGTTCACGAATGAGGGAAAAATGGAGCGGTAGATCGATAGGCGGATTGGTGCTGCGTCTGCAGTGAAGCGGGCACTGCACCGGTCTGTCGTGGTGAAGAGAGAGCTAAGCCAAAAGGCAAAGCTCTCGATTTACCGGTCGATCTATGTTCCTATCCTCATCTATGGTCACGAGCTTTGGGTAGTGACCGAAAGAATGAGATTGCAAATACAAGCGGCTGAAATGAGTTTCCTCCGCAGGGTGTCTGGGCTCTTCCTTAAAGATAGGTTGAGAAGCTCTGTCATCTGGGAGAGGCTCAGAGTAGAGCCGCTGCTTCTCCATATCGAGAGGAGCCAGTTGAGGTGGCTCAGGCATTTCATTAGGATGCCTCCTGAACGCCTCCCTGATGAGGTGTTCCAGGCACGTCCCACCGGGACGAGGCCCAGGGGAAGACCCAGAATACTCTGGAGGGACTATGTTTCTCGGCTGGCCTGGAGCGCCTTGGGATTCCCCGGAGGAGCTGGCCCAATTGGCTGGGGAGAAAGAAGTCTGGGTCTCCCTGCTTAGGCTGCTACCCCCACGACCCAACCCTGGATAAGAGGAAGAAAATGGAAGAGGATGGATGGATGGATGGATGGATGGATGGATGGATGGATGGATGGAAGGATGGAAGGATGGATGGATGGATGGATGGATGGATGGAAGGATGGAAGGATGGATGGATGGATGGATGGATGGATGGATGGATGGATGGATGGATGGATGGATGGATGGATGGATGGATATAATAAAGGCTCTTTTTACGCAATTATATAAGTGGAAAAGAAATACAAATATTGTCGAAACATTGTTGCTGAAAAGCAATGGCAAGTAAAGGAGGCAAAGGACAATGAAGAGCTACAGCTACATTGAGGCCTGATGCGCCGTCTGCCACCTGAACCTGTGGTGGAAAACAGGACAGCGGGGCTGACGCCCCCGAAGTTGGGGCAATGAAACAAGATCTGTTGCAGTCTCTACGGGCGGACTTCGTCTCCATGATGAAAACAGAGGTCAGAGCGGTTTTGGAAATTGAACTGGCAGTGATTCAAGTAGAGATGCGGGCGGTTCAAACAGGCTTCGAGGACTTTAAAGCAGCTGTAAATACGGAATTAGCATTGCTACGTAGCACCCTGTGTGAGGCTGAGTAGAGCTTAACAGCCTGCTCTGATGACGTCGAGTCACTGAGGTTTAGCGGCTGGGAATTCTGACTGACTCACTACAGAATAAATGTGTATAAATGTCTTAAATCCAGATCTCCGAGACATAATATCAGGATTGTTGATGTTCCAGAGGGCCCTGACAGCTGCTCTCCCTCCGCCATTACACTCCTACTACAGAGAGCTCTTGAACTATCTGATCCGCCACTGATCGACAGGTCTCACAGATCCCTACAACCGGTCCCAAAGACAGGACAGCCAGGACAGAACCATAATAGCTCGTCTCCACTATTACAATGACTGCGTCAAGATTCTACGTCTCGCCAGAGAGAAGCAGAGGCTCAAGATGGGCGAGGCAAGCATCTCCATCTTCCACGACTATACAGTTTGGGTTGCCAAAGCCTGAGCTGCATTCAACGGCATCAAACAGCAGCTTATGGGTCTGGACGGAGTTCAGTTCAGCATCGCTCACCCGGCTAGGCTACACATAACTTACAACGACAAGGAGAACTTTTTCTTTTCCCCAGAAGAAGCCCAGACCTATATCTTGCAGTTCATCACTCGTCATGCAGCTCGATCAGGTGGACCAGTAACTTCTTAATGACTGAATTAAAGTATCTGTTATTGAACAAGATGTTTACATATAGATCAGAGACTCCTGTTTAAAAGTATAGTTCTCTGCTTTTTTTCTGTTTTTAAGTACACTAGTTATAAACGTTATTAACAGATCTTGTTCTTGTCATGATACGTGGAGAGTTGGTCAGACCCAAAATGCAGACAGACAAGGTGGAACTAAAAAGTAAACAAATTTATTAACAAAAGGAAACCAAAGGGCTGACGAGGCAGCAACTAAACTAAATAACAAAACTTACAGAACAGGATTTCAAAACCATGAGGGGTAAGACACGACGAGAAACCAGGAAGCCCAGGAAGAAACACAGTGAACCAGCGACAAGTGAGGGAAATGACCAGGTTTTAAAAGCTGCAGGAATTTAGGAGAAGTGGGCACAGGTGAGTGATTACAAACTCAGGGCAGGTGTAGATGGGCGTGGCAGGGTAACAAATGATTGACTGAGGACAAGAGAGTATGACAAGAGCACGGGGGGGGGGGGACCAACTGACAAAGCAAAGCACAGGAATAAAACAAACAATAAACTCAACACAAAACCCCCCAGATCCTGACAGTTCTATGTTTTCGGATTATCATCTTGTGTTATCGAGATCTGCTCTATTCCTTGTGTGAGGATCTGGAGTTTTAGCTCCGCCTGTGGGCGGCACTACTAACTTTTCCTTCCTCAGCTACACCTGGTTACCTTGATGAGCTGATCCAGTATTTAAGCCTCTGGCTGGTTCCAGATCACTGCTGGAGCATCAAACCTTACTGGTTAGAGTCTCAGCCGTAGGTTCTAACCCTAAGCTAAAGACTTTGTTAATTTGTTTGCTTTTTGCTCTTCGACCCAGGTTATTGCCTCACCTTGACGATCACTGTTTGTCTGGAACTTACCTGAACTACGACTGGACTACTTACCTTGCCGGATCGCTGGACTCATTACCTCCTGGATTGCCACTGGAACCTTTGTCCTCTCCTCGATGCCACGAACGCCTTCTGAACCTGTAAGAGAAAGAAAGACATTACTCACAAACTCATCTGTTCCTATGCAAGACTAAGATCTGTACCCGAGACTCACCCTGCTCCTTCTTGCTTTCCAGACTGCTCCTGAACAATCATCACTGTAAATACCTGCACGTGTAAATAAATCACTTAACTGATTACAAGTCTCCATGTCTGGTTTTGGCTCCTGGTTTATGATACCTTGGTGTTGTTCATAGAGCTACTAATAACTTTTTCACTTTTTCTTAGTAATCTTTTCTCAGGGTGGCTTAATGTATAAATTTTGTTCTGCAGGCCACGTTTAGGCTGTGCTTTCCCATGCAACATGCACTTTCCACGTGCCTTTTCTTCCTTAGGTTGGAGGCTAGTGTGATCTTCTACTGGTTTGGAGATCAGCATAGGGGTAGTGCCAGGGGACTTTCCTCCTTTCTTCTTTTCTTTCTTGGGTGTGTGTGTGTTTTTTTTTGTTTCATTTTTTTCTTTTTTTTTTACTTTTTCTATTCTTTCTGTTTATTGTACAACAAGAAGATGCATGGGATTCAGTTTCTTACTCTAATCAAAAACTTGCACCATTCAGTACTATTTACCAACCATTAACATAGCATGGTGTCATCTAGCACTGTTCCTTCAGGCTCTATTCAATTTACCAGCTGGAATATTAAAGGGATCAAGCACCCCATCAAGTGAAGCAGAGTATTTACACATCTTAAATCTCTGAGATCAGATATGATTTTTTGACAAGAAACCCACCTGCATGCTAATGAACACTCAAAATTGAACAGGAAGTGGATTGGGCAGATTTTTTCTTCTAACTTTGAGCACAGATTCAGAAGAACAGCCATATTGATCAGAAAAGGAATTCCTTTTGTTGCAACTTCTGTAATTGCTGACAATAATGGTAGATTTGTAACCTTTGCTGGCAAACTTCTTGGCACACAATGACAAGAACCAGTTTTAGTACCCGGAAAATCAGCCACAACACAAGAGCGGGCGGTTAGAACCGCTTTATTTGAAAACAGGCAAAAGGAAACTTTTGGCAACTGGGCCACAGGCGGCAACTCTGGAGATAGAGAGGGGAGTTCAGAGATCAACACTTAATCCAGGAAGTCGAAGGGAGATTCACTAACCTGGACGGTAGTACAGCGGATTATGAGGCTGGAGGAAAGCATGGGAGGAGAATAAATAGGGCATAGACTAGGTGTGGGAGATAATAATCAGGGCTGAGACTCAGGAGACTAGAATGAGCGATGATTAGGGACATGACAAGGCAAAATAATGATCATAACGTTAATGGTCCAAACTAGGACCATAAACCATAGAATCCACAGTTCTTCTCCCTCTTTATTACTAAACTGCCTGACCTCTATTCTCACCATCTAATTTTGGGAGGTGACTTCAATTTTGTGCTACACCCAGGGTTAGATAAGTCTAGACCAAGACCAGACAGTTAAATTTCTAAATCTGGTAAGGTTCTCCTGTCATTTATGGATCTATATAAGCTTTCGGACCCATGGAGAAAACATATACCTATAACTAAACAATATAAATTTTTCTGATCAGCTCATCAGTCGTATTCACGTATAGACTTCTTTTTTCTTTATAGCAGATCTCTTCATTTTGTGAAAGGTTCCCAATATCACAATATTGTTATCTCCAATCACAGTCCAGTCCAACTAGAAATGTGTTTCCTTAACTGCATTGTTTCATGACGCACTTGACGTCTAGATCCGGTATTGTTGTCCAGTAATGAATTCAAAAAATTTCTGGATACTCAAATTGATGGTTATTTGGACATTAATCCGACTCCAGAAATGTCATATGCTACAGTTTGGGAATCTCTAAAAGCTTTCCTTCCAGGCCAGATAATTTCCTACTCAGCCTACAAGAAAAAGAAACAAACTAACCGCCTTTCAGAGTTATCTACTCAAATAGCTGATATCGACAAAAAGTTATCTATTACTACAACCCGGAACTATATAAAGAACGTCTTTTGTTATAAACAGAATTTGACAATTTATCAATCAAACAAACGGAGAGACTTCTACTCAAATCCCGACAAATATTCTATGAGCATGGTGACAAAGCAAACAAACTTCTCTCCCATCAGCTTAAACAAACAACAGCTAATATTGCTATCCCAGAGATCTGAGTAGCACCTAATGTGACCTCCACCAACCACAAAATTATTAATGACTGCTTCAGTCAGTTTTATTCAAAATTGTATTTGTCAGAGACCAATGCAGATATAACCAAGATCAGTTCTTAAATCAGCTAGAGATTCCTAAGATTGATTTAGAAACCCTTAAAATCATTGAAGCTCCAATAACATCTCAATAAGTTATTAAAGCTATTAACTCCATGAGAAGTGGTAAAGCTCTGGGCCCTGATGGGTTCCCCATTGAGTTTTTTAAAACATTTGCAGCTAGACTCGTTCTTCTGTAATGTTCCGTTTATCAAGAAACACTGCTACTTCAAAAACTACCTGAAACAATGACTCAAGCTGTAATTTCAGTTCTACACAAAAAAGGAAAAGATCCTCTAGAATGTAGTGCCTATCATCCAATTAGCATTCTTTGCTCTGACTACAAGAGTCTCACAAAAATACTTTTGCAATGTATTTTAACAGTTATTCCAAAAATTATCACACCAGACCAAACTGCTTTTACACCAGGTCGTCAGTCTTTTTATAATATGCGTAGACTATTTAATGTGGTTTATTCCTCTCACTCCAAGGTTCATGCAGAAACTGTGCTGTCTCGTAGCAGAGAAAGCCTTTGATCGTATTGAATGGAAATACCTTTCCTCTGTTTTGGACAAATTCGGTTTTGGATCGTCATTTATATCCTGGATTAGGCTGCTTTATGCCTCTCCCACTACATCAGTTTGTACCAACTCTGACTGTTCTAATTACTTTAGTCTTCATTGCGGCGTTAGACAAAGCTGTAGTCTATCTCCTTACCTATTCAATATAGCTATCGAACCACTAGCCATAGCCCTCAGAGCCAGTGACAAGATTGCAGGGATTTCAAGAGGTGACTTCTGCCATAAAGTTTCTCTTTATGCAGATGACCTGCTTCTTTACATAGCTGACCCAACAAATTCCATGCCATGGCTCGTAGACCTATTTCAAAGCTTTGGCTGACTTTCTGGATATAAACTTAACTTTTCCAAAAGTCTCCTATTTCCGATCAATCAATTAGCTCAAGATCTTAACTATGACAACCTTCGCTTTAAGTCAGAATAAAACTCATTTATTTATTTGGGTGTCACCGTGACATGCTCATATAAGGACTTATACACCCACACCTTTAAAAAGTTAGTAGATAATGCCAAGTTAGACTTAGTAAAATGGTTATCCCTGCCAATCTCTCTTGCAGGCAGGATTAACATTATTCAAATGACAGTGCTTCCACATTTATTATATTTGTTTCAGATGATTCCTTTTTTTCTACCCAAAAACATGTTCAGAGATCTTGACAGTTATATATCTACGTTTGTTAGGAAGAAATCCAGTCCTCGAACTAAAAAATCCATTTTGGAAATGCCCAGGTGGAGGGGTGGACTACTGTAACTTTCTGTACTATTATTGGGCAGCCAATATTGCAAAATTGCCTTACTGGATCGGTGCATTTAGAGGGGAGAATGTTCCAATATAGGCTTACACGGAGACCCTTTCTAATCTTGCAGAGTGTCCAATATCTACTCTATATTTCTACTCTACGCTGCTCCCTTAAAGGTGCTACTATCAAACATATTAATAATTCGATGGTTAAGAGCTTGCTCCGAATAGGTTACCAGTTCAGAAAACCCTTTGGTCTCAGTGCTACATCCCTGTGGCAATCTGGAACCCGTGTTCAGCAAACAGAAAGCGCTGTCCTTACCTCCGCACCGTCCTTACCTCCGCACCGTCCTTAAGACTGCTCTATCGACCTGCTAACAGGTGCCCCTCTTCCCTCCAGTCGACTGTTTAACATCTCGGGTCCTGAACATGAGGCTATGAAGACTTATATTGAGGAGTCTTTAGCTTCCGGCATCATTCATCCCTCCACTTCTCCGTTAGGTGCCGGGTTCTTTTTTGTGGGTAAGAAAGATAAGACACTTAGACCATGCATCGACTATAGGGCACTAAATCAGATCACTGTGAAGAACAAGTATCCGCTACCTGTAATGGACTCCGTTCACGCTCAATTACATTCAGCCACCATCTTCTCCAAACTAGACCGACGAAACGCCTATCACCTAGTTAGAATAAGAGATGGTGATGAATGGAAGACCGCGTTTAAAACACCTCTAGGCCATTTGAAGTATTTGGTCATGCCTTTTGACTTAACCAACACGCTGGCAGTTTTTCAGGCACTTATTAACGACGTCCTTTGTGACTTCCTAAATAACTTTGTCTTCGTCTATCTGGATGACGTCCTGATCTACTCCAGTGATCCGCAACAGCACGAGTCCCATGTTTGTGCTGTACTTTGGGAAAATCAGCTATTTGTGAAGGCTGAGAAGTGCAAATTTCATGTTGCTTCAGTTCCGTTCCTTGGGTACATTTTTGAGAGGGGGTGTTACCGCTCCAACCCAGAAAAGGTTCGAGCGGTAAGGGAATTGCCCGTCCCCACTAACCGTAAGGACCTCCAGAGGTTCTTAGGTTTTGCAAACTTTTATTAGCGATTTATCCGAAACTATAGTCAGGTTGCTGCTCCCCTCACTTGGCTCACCTCCACTCTTCTGTCTTATTCCTGGTCATCCGAGGCAGACAAGGCATTCAGAGACCTTAAAGACCTTTTTACCTCCGCACCTATTCTTACCCATCCAAACCTGGACAGGCAGTTTGTGGTAGAGGTGGATGCCTCGGATACAAGGGTCGGTGCGGTTCTCTCTCTCGGAGTCTGATAGCAAGATGCATCCATGTGCCTTCTTTTCCCGTCGTCTTTCACCCGCCGAAAGGAACTATGATGTTGGTGATCGCGAATTGCTCGCTATTAAACTAGCCTTAGAGGAATGGAGACACTGGCTGGAGGGCTCGGAACAACCATTTTTGATATAGACCGATCACAAGAACCTGTCTTACCTGCAGAAAGCTAAACGTCTCAACCCCCGACAAGCCCGTTGGTCCCTGTTTTTTGCCCGGTTTAACTTCTTGATCACTTACAGACCTGGTTCCCGAAATATTAAACCCGATGCTTTCCCCAGGCAGTTTACCACCTCAGAGGACTCCAAGTCTGAGGAGAGCATCATTCCAGCCACCTGCTTCATAGGAAACCTCACTTGGAGCATTGAGAACACCATTTCATTGGCCCAACAGTAAGATCCCGATCCAGGCACCGGACCCGCTGGCACCCGCTACATACCTCAACCAATCATGAGTAAGATTCTCGATTGGGTTCACAACCACCGCTTTTCTTGTCACCCAGGAGTCTCCAGGATCCTCGCTTTTACAAAAAGGCATTTCTGGTGGCCAACTATGAACTCGGATATAAAGGAAATTGTACTAGCCTGTCCTGTCTGTGCTCAGAATAAGAGCAGTCATCAAGCTCCAGCAGGTCATCTCCAGCCTCTTCCTACTCCTGCACAACCTTGGTCTCACATCGCTCTCGATTTTGTTACGGGCCTACCTCCATCTGAAGGCAACACAGTAATTCTTACCATCGATAGATTCTCCAAAGCAGCCCGTTTCATCCCATTGTGAAACTACCCATAGCCTTCGAGACCGCTCAGCTCCTGGTGACTCACATCTTCCGTTACCATGGGATACCTATAGACATCGTCTCCGATCGTGGGCCTCAGTTCTCCTCGCAGGTGTGGAAGGCATTCTGGAATGCACTGGGTACCAAGGTCAGTCTCACTTCTGGTTATCACCCGCAGTCAAATGGACAGTCAGAAAGATGTAACCAGGAGCTGGAAGCCACCCTTCGGTGTGTAATTAACAACAATCCTGCTACCTGGTGTAAGCATCTGATTTGGGTGGAGTACGCTCACAATTTTCACACTTCTGCAGCCACAGGATACTCACCTTTTGAGATCTATCTGGGGTGCCACCCACCTCTGTTTCCTATGCAAGAGACTGACTGCCTGGTCCCAACTGTCCAGACTCACCTGCAGCGTTGTCGTCGAGTCTGGCGATTGACCGAAAGGGCTCTGCTTCGAGCGGCAGAGCAGAACCGGAGATTTGCCAACCGCCATTGTTCTGTCACCCCCACCTACCAGGTGGGACAAAGGGCCTGGTTGTCCACCCGCGACATCAATTTACAGGACACCCTCAAGAAGTTGGCACCACGGTTTATCGGCCCTTACCTGGTAGAGAAGATCATCAACCCTTCAGCAGTCAAGCTTCAACAACCAGCCTCCTTGAGGATTCACCCCACCTTCCACGTCTCCCAGATAAAGCCAGTTCGGGAGAGTCATCTGTGCCCTCCTGCCAACCTCCCCCCACCAGCCCGGCTAGGGGATGGTGGACCTGTGTACACTGTCAGACGTATTCTGGTTGTTCGTCGCTGTGGCTTCCAGTACCTCGTAGACTGGGAAGGCTATTGTCCAGAAGAGAGGTCCTGGATCCCTAGGTCTTTCATTCTGGACCACACTCTCATTTCCTCTTTTTACAGGGAACACCCGGAGAAGAGGCCTCGGTCGTCTGGAGACGACGCTTGAGGGGGGTGGTACTGCCATTGTTACCTGTTACCATGGGCCGGCCACCTAATTACTCACAGCTGCAGCAGGTTCTCATCATCCAGTCCCAGGGTTCTTAAGGCAGTCACCGAGAGCAGTTCTTTGCTGAAGCATTGAGTGCCTTGGTAATCCTGTCTCTGCTCACCACCTTGCCACCCAAGAACTACTTACCTGGAAGCCTTGCCACTACTTACCTGATCCGGCTAACCTGCTGAAGATCCGAAGATTCCGTGCTTCTTCTATGAGGCCTACCTGCTGGCTCAACACCGAGGCCTGCCTATCATCCACGAACCACCACCAGATTTGTGTAAATATCCACCAATGGGAACTGGAAACCACAACCGATCTCCACCTGCAAACTACTTACCTGCACCTTGTAAATACTCACCTGGGATTCCTGGAACCGCACCTCCGAGCTCGCACCCTACCACCTATCGTAAGCCTCCACGCTACACCTATAGTTAGCTCCGTCTCTGAACCTCTAGCAGCTCAAAGGACTAATCATTCTGCCCTCCTTTCCAGATCCTGTTCCCCTT
>NC_051447.1:3151620-3153575 GCF_001649575.2 Kryptolebias marmoratus | reverse complement strand
AGTATTCAGCGAGTTATGATTGATTAAACACACTGATACTTCATTGTGCCTGCCAAACAGATTACACAGAGTGGAGCCAGCGACTTTTCCAAGATGGCGGCCATGTGGCTTGACAGCAGCAATATCAGTCCATGATGCACCTACTCTATATATATTTTACAAAAGCAGTGATGATTAATACTTATTTTATTGAAAAACTTTCATATGTCCATTTTTTACTGAACATTCTCCTGGTCTGCTCACTAAATGTTCATGCTGCTCTTAGCTGGCTCTGCTTGTAAACTTGATAGCACTCTGGTATCACGGTTGCAGAGAAAACATGGACTGGAATCCATGTAGTGTAGGAGTACTGTTTGTTATATGAACAAGTGGAATGGATCGGATAACGAAGTTTGTAGGGAAAACATGGACTGGATTTCATGTGGTGAGGGAGTACTCTATATGAACAAGTGGAATGGATTTGATAACGACGCACCAAAGATGATCTCTACCTTATGCTGTAAAGAAAAAGAAAACTGACAGATTTATGATCATATATTTGAGTTAATAATAAAATAATATATTGTTATTTATTTAAACTCATATTCTGGCCACATTATATTAAATTTTTGTAAAAAAAAAATAAAAAATTTTTTGACACCAAAATTATTTAGGGGGGGCTTGAAAACAGGCCTAGTGACGCCACTGCTTTCGCCCATCTCAGACTGATGCTGCATTTCGGATGTGGCATGTGGCTTGGCCCTTTTCAACGATCCCTTTATAAATGGCACGTTTGCATCATTTGAAACTCTCCAAAAAAGTAAGAATTTACCAAGGTCACATTTTTTTAGATACCTCCAACTTCGTAGTTTCACTAAAACACACAAATCCTTTCCTACTATACTCGAGGAAAACATTTTAGATACCATTTTAGCTCAGGATCCAGAGTCGAAAGGAAATATCTCAAAGATTTATAAAATCATTCAAAACAGTTCCCTTCCATACCTAGATAAAACCAAGTCAGTCTGGGAGGAGGACCTACAAATTCTTACAGAAGTAGTGTGGTCAGAGGCTCTATAACATATTCACAAATTTTCTAGGATCTATCCTGATGTCGATCCAACCTATATCAGATGTCATCTGAATCCTGCCTCCAATGGACATATCTTCTGGGAATGCCCGTCTTTATCTCTGTTTTGGGAACGTATATTTGAAGTTTTTTCACAGATTTGCCGTACTAAAATCAATTCTAATCCAACTATTGGTATTTTTGGTGTTCTAGACAAGAGCATTGCTATGATAAAACCCCAGGCTAATTTTATTGCCTTTTCTTCATTACAAGCTCGGAGGCTTATTCTCCGCCATTGGAAGTCAGATGAGCCACCATCGTTTTCTGAGTGGGTTCGGGAGGTCCTCTACCTAATTCCGTTAGAAAAACTGAGATATATAACAGGACCAATTCCCGTCAGGAGTTCATGGACACCTGGGGCTCCTTCATTGAGTGTGCTCTTACACTCTCCTTAACTTAATCATAATAAAATTTGTTCTTAGAGCATAATTTACTACTAGCACTAATCTGAGTCAGGATATGTTCCTGTGGAGCAAAAAAGAAGTCTTATTGTCTGGTCTGGTTATTATCACTTGAAGAGAGGAGAGGACGCTGGCGTTGAATGTTCGCCGCTTCTCCACGCTTTTTTCACGGCTGCTTTCTCCACGATAAACAAGCCGCTCTATTGTTGCCAATTGCTGTTATTTCTCACTGGATTTTCTCCTGTGCTGGTCTGCAAGTTATGCTGTGGATTACATCGCTCTGTTTCCTGGATGTCTGTTTTGGAGCCGTGCGTTTGCTGCTACCGGTTAGCTCCATGTTAGCTTCTCCAGGCTGGGCTGGCTCGTCGATGTTGACCTACTCCGCTTTCCAGCTGATTGGACTTAACAACTGCTCCATCCCTCCCTGTGTTTCCATCTTAAAACGA
>NC_051447.1:3142941-3151520 GCF_001649575.2 Kryptolebias marmoratus | reverse complement strand
TATTTATTTATTTATTTATTTAATTTTATTTTTTTATGATCTTGTTTTTATCTTTGATTTCAATTGCACTGTGTAGCACTTTGAGATTTTTGTTAATGAAAAGTGTGGTATAAATTGGATTTATTATTATTATTATTATTATTACTTGTCGTCCATCAGGCACACTGGTCAGATATTCCGTACTCTTAAAGCTGTTTTTGCTCCACATGCATGAGAGGCCTCCCTGATTTTTATTTTGGTTTCTTCTCACTACACTGAATGGGCACTGTTGCAAAAGTCACACCCTGCTGTCAATATATTATCTACTTATTTATTTGTTTAATTATTTACTTTTTATTACATTATTATTATTATTATTATTATTATTATTATTATTATTATTATTATTATTATCAGTGTTGTATAGTAACGAAGTAAAAACACTTCACTTCTTTACTTAAGTATATTTTGGAGTACTTCATATTTTCCTCTAGTATGAAAATTTTTGATAACTTTCACTTTTACTTCACTATATTTCCGAACTTAATTGCATACTTTTACTTCAATACATTTTCAATGTGTGGTTTAGTTACTCGTTACAAAAAAGCGAGAGAGAGAAACACTAGTGTTTTGACCCCACCTACTGATTGACTGCAACAAAGTCGGTAGCCTACTTGCCTGGGCTTGTTCATCACCACCAATAGGATACACCTGTTTCACTTCTCCCATTAAACACAAAGCAAGTCTCGCAATCAGCAGCAGCCACATGGAGAAGGAGACGGAGACCACAACGACTGCAACTATGTCAGACACGGCTCCAGGGGAACCACCAGCTGGTGATGAGAGCCCATGGGCTTATTTAAACACAATATACTCTTTTGTGGGTGTTAAAGATTCGTCGTTCCGCATGAAGTGTATGTTATGCCTGCCCAAAGATGTGGAAATTCTATCTTACAAAAACTCCCCATCCAACTTGAAGAAACACATCGAGATAACTTCTTATGAAATGGTTATAATCCTCCTGTTTCAGTAACTATAGCTTGGTCACTAGGCACTATTGTGAAATCTTGAGCATAACGTTACCTGTATAAATGAACTTTGTTTGGCATTGCTTCAGTTTCACACGTGGTGTACACTCCTTTGATCAGGAGTGTACACCACGTGTGAAACTGAAGCAATGCCAAACAAAGTTCATGCAAATTCTTGCAATTTTTTGACTGGTCTTAAGATTTTGATCAATCTTAAGACCAGTCAAAAAATTGCAAGAATTTGCATTTTGCACCATTGGATCTTAAGAAGGTTCTAAGTAGAGCTTCACAATGTTAAAGGAAAAAATCAGTGCAAGAGACAAGAACTTTTGAGCAGGTAATTTTCTGCAAACTGCATTTACACTCAAACATGATTTTTTCAGCTGATCAAAAGTTTAAGAAAAATAGAACAGCTGCAGATAAACAAATGACAATGTGAATAACAGTGTCTATTATAAACAAAAATCACTGGAAATCTATCAGAAATGTCGATTTTCTATTCAGTTTTATAATCCTTGGTTCCATCTAACAAAGATCCGGATGCGTCTTCTTTTTTTGTCAACACAGGTTCAACCCAGCCGAACTCGCATTTCTCACGGAGTATGCTGCTGTAATGAGCCCTGTCGCCCAGGCAACCAACATACTGCAAGCAGAAACCAACGCACAAATGGGTTGGCTACTTCCGACAATTCACCTGCTACAGATTAAGCTTGACAAAGTCAAGTTGCAGCTGAAGTACTGCAGGCCTCTTGTTGATTCTTTACAGTCTGGAATTCAGAACCGATTCAGGCACATGTTCAAGGATGCCGAGCTGGTTGTAGCTGCAATTTTGTTTAAGATTTAGTTAATAGGCCTGAAGTGCAATAACAGTACCATCTTTTTTTTTCCTCTGGTGAGATGTACCCCTCATTTCAGCACTGCCTTTTTTTTACGTTTTAAGGTAGGTTTACAAAAAAGGTCTCCCTCTTCAGATGCCAGATAAGCTGCATTTCCCTCCCAATTCCTTTTTTCTTTTGCATAATGACCAGTTGTGTGCACCAATAGTTTGTGAAGTAGAGTAATCATAACGGCTTTTTTTCTTAATGTTGGCCACATTTTCTGTACTGACTATTTATTTTTCTCATTTTCAGCACTGACCTTACTTGAAGGGCAAACTTAAGGCTTACAAAAACTTTGTATTTTCTGTCCTGGAGGGTATACTAAGAAGCTGGTTCAGTTGTAAAGCAGGTTAAGTTAACCTTGTGGTATAGATAAAGCACCTAATTTTCTTAACTAAATGATGCCTGCAGGTATATCTATTAGCAGGTTTAATTTTGCCTGCACTTGGTTGTGTACATTATTTTAAGTGTATTTGACAAGTTTACCAAAATATAAAAAATGTCATTCAAATTGCATTTGCCTTGTTTTACTTTTTACTTATACTTTTCATTACATTACTTGAGTACATCCATTTTTACAGCAATTTCCATACTTAAGTACAAGACGTTTCAGATACTTTAAGACTTTAACTCGAGTAACATTTCAGTCAGTGACTTGAACTTTTACCAAAGTCATATTTTGGAGAGGTACCTATACTTTAACTTGACTCTGAGATTTCAGTACTTTATACAACACTGATTATTATTATTAATAATAATAATGATAATAATTTGCGTTTATTTGTAATTATTGTCTGTATCTGATTTCTTTGGGGGGAAAACTTATCTTAACATTCAAAAATATCCTATAAATAAAGTGTTAAAAAAAACAAGCCTCAATTGTGAGGAGAGCAATCTGCATGTGAATCTATATTACATAACAAAAACTTGAACTCCACACTCTCTCCTTTCTTAATTGAGAAAGTTCCTCAGATGAGAAAAGAGACATTTCAGCTACAGAAAAGAAGTCCAGTTGTTTTTGTGTTTTACCCGTTTTTGGATTTACTAAGAAAAAAAATACTAAAAAGGCTATAAAACATTCAAAAACAAAAAAAACTAGACATTCAAACTGAGCTGCATGTAGTGGCTGCCACTTTACCAGCGCCATGGCAACAGAATCAGAATCACAGCAATAGAATTGTTTTTTTATCTAAAGGTTTTCATCAGAATCTTTTGCAATAAAAATGTCAGTTTTGTCAAGATTTAAGTAATTAGAGTGGGTTACCAAGACACTGTGGGTTGAGTTTCTCTCTAGTTAATTTTTTCTATAATATGCTGTGTCAATCACAGGACAACAGTCTGTGTTGCATTATATTACTAAACACAGTGATGATACTAAGTTCACACTGAAGCTGTGTGAAACAGCTAACAGCAGTCAATGTACTATGTTTTACTACATTAGATTTTTATAGGTGAAAATCTTCAGTCTTTGCTCTGGCATTAAGCTGTGTAGTCACTAATCCTTGTATTATATTTCTCTCATATCACACTTGTTAGGCAATTAAGCTCATCAAGCTATAACTACAATAATTTGACTCAAATGACTTTGAACCACGTTAATGTCAAAAAAATGTAGTTCAGCTAAATGTAATGTAGCTACAAAAAAATTCACAGAGATGCTGATATCCTGTTTTTTTGCTGATCTGACAACAAACATGGCTGTGTGTTTATTTGCATACAGCATGAACAACCAACACCTGATCGCAAAAACATTAACCAGCTGGATGTGACATATTTAGAGCTGATCTCTCACAGTTGAATGAGCCCAAGATTATGTGGTGGGATGGGGTTCCACCCTCCCCTGTTCTGCGTGCCAGGTGTAGCTCGGGACACACCGTTGATTGGTGGGCGGGGCAGATGCCTTTATAGTTGGGCAGGCTGCGGCATGTGTGTGTCTTTGTTTCTCCCACTGTGGCTACAATCGGCGGCTATTTGTTGGTCTGTGTTTGGTCGACTCGTCTAGATCGTAAGTGCCGGTTTTGCTATCCCTGATTGGTTTTTGGGTGCTACGCTTATCGTGCGTTTCTGCAGTGTCGCTCTGCTGACGTTGCCGGCTGGAGCTGGAGGTTGTCGTGGCCGATTGTGTTTGGAGCTGCAGTGCTTTGGACGCTCTGCTGTCTTGTCTTATCGCTGTTTGTTTGGGCCGCTCTCAGCTGGACCTGTCGCTGGTCGGGCAGACTGTGGGGTGTGACGTTACTCCTCTGGCCCCATCGAAGGGCATTTGGACTGGATGACAACAATTGTTCTATTGTTTGAAGTGGGTTTTTTTACGGTTTGTATTTGTTGTGTGAAGTTACTAATGTTTTCTTTTTTGTTTGTTTGTTTGTTTTACTAACTTTGTTTGCATTGCATGTTTTGTTTCTCTTTTAGAATAATTGAACTTGTTCGTCCTTTTTGTTCCCTTTCGTTCCAGTGGCCGAGTAGTGGGCCTGAAGCCTCGTTTTAAACAGAGAAATGTTTTTAAAGAAATTGTTTAATAAAATATTGTGCACTGCTCAGTCTGTGTTCGGGTGCATCTTGTAAGTTTTAAAAAGATCTCTGCCACCTGCTGGTCACAATTACAAACGACAACTTTGAACAGTTTAGCGAGCTCTGCATCTGTTTTTCTTGAATGACAAAGGGGGTGGTCTTTTGGTCAGCAACAAAGAAGGATCTGAGAACTGAACAAAAGGAGCAGACAATAAGATCAGGGAGGACAAGAATTTCTACAAAAAGATCAGGGAGGAAAAGGTGCAGCAAAACAGAGTGGTGTTTGGAAAAACCTGAAATCTATTTCAGCCCAACCGTCAGGGTGTGGGAGATTTAAAAAAATGTGCAAATGATCTGAACCAGTTCTTTAACAGATTGGATCAGATACCCACACCTCCCTTGCTATTACTCCTCTTACTTCCCCAGTCCTGTCATCAACCCAAACCCTATCTAAACAGTCAGCTCTGCAACTCTCTCCTATTGCAAAAAGCTCCATTATCCACACATCCTAGTACAGTGAGCCTCTGCAACTGTGGGGTTTGTGTTTTTTGTTTATTGTTTTCATGTTTGTTGTTTGTGTTCAGCTGTCCTTGTCTTAGTTTAGTTCTTGTTACTCGTGCCTTTGCTTTCTGTCACTATTTACACCTCATCAGTTACTCTCTTGTCTATCTGCCACACCCGTCTCCACCTGTCAACAATTTGTATCACTCACCTGTTCCCACTTATCTCATTATCTTCAGTGTTTAAAACCCGGTCACTTTCTCCTCTACTCCACTGGTTCATTGTTCTGTTTCTGCTCTGCTCGTTCCTGGTCCTGTCCTGTCAGTTTTAGTTTTTTGCCCGAGTTTAGAATTTTGGTTTTGTTTTCTTGTGTTGCCACGTCAGCTTTTGTTTTGTTAATTTAATACAATAAATTCGTTTTTTATAGTGCAAACATGAGTCTGCATTCTGGGTTCACCTCAGTTGTCTCCACCACTCCTGATAAAATGAACCAGCCAGTCCTGAACCCAGCAGACTCCCCCATCGGCGTTACCCTCACTCCGTGGGAGAAGGTCAAGATCCTGGCTCAGCTGTGGGAGGAGCACCCGCTCGCTTTTTTGGATGGACCCTGTCCTCCGGCACCCATCTCCCCAGCGTCCCGTGGCCACCGTCGGCGTAGGAGGTCTTCGACTGCGGCAGCTTCCATCGGCGTGAAGTACAGCTGCCACCACTTCCATCGAGAGAGTCGCGAGAGAGTCCTCATCCACTTCAGTCTCACAGCCGCCTGCAGTGCCCTCAGTCTCATCTCCAGAGCTGCCTCTTGTGTCCCGCAGTCTGCCAAGTCTACCTTGGAGAGTGCTGCCACTCCTGTTGTCTTGGTGGGGGTCGGCGGCGATGCCTCGCTCTAGTCCGCTCCGCCGAGGGTCCGGGAGGACACCCCGTTCTAGTCCGCTCCGCCACGGGTCCCGAACGACGCCTCGCTCTACACGTTGTCTGTCTCAACGTTTTGAATAACACTCAAGAAGATAAGATGCACAGGTTGCAGGTCCAGATGGCATCAGTTTTACTCTCATGAACTGCTGTACAGACCAACTACGAGGCATTGTGGGATACATCTTCAACTTAAAGGGATAGTCTGGTCAGTTTTGAAGTGATGTTCTGTCAAACAATTATCAATAATTGGTACCGTATCAGCTGTGACATGAGTCATGAAGCATGAACTGTGACAAAATAGATAATATGGACAAAATGGATAATTTAATATTATTTTTTTAGTTTTTTAATTGTTATTCAGGCTTAGAAGACAATTCCTTCTAAAAAAATGACATAACAGGTTGCATTAGCAAACTTTGAACCTCTATTTTCTGCACGACACAGAAAACTGAACAATGTTTGTGTTACTACAAAGGTGGACAGTAATCTTTTGCATGTACGTGTTCATGTGTGTGTTGCCTAAATATCTCATGAAGACCTTTCAGAAAGGAATATACTGAGCTAAAATTTGATGTGGTAGAAGCTGTGAGTCATTCACATAAGGACCTGGTGGATGATATTGTAGCGAGTTGGTGTTTTAGTTCCTGTGGTTGTGTGTATTTGTTATAAGTTTGCATTGTGTTCCTTGTTGTGATATGTAGAATGTTGTGGGTTTCCCGTTTGACGCTGCTGACTCCCGCCAGGTAACACCTTTACCGTGGGGGCAGTAGAGCGCCAGGTCCGGGACACGGGAAGGACGGAAGAGGAGGGGTAGTGTTGTTGTTGTTGTTGGTTTTGCCCGCGAGCGCCCGGTCTGGTTGACTCTGTAGAGGCATGAGCTGTAGCCTCCGTAATAGCAGCTCAGTTCTTCATTAAAAACCGAGTTCAACCGGTGAAACCTTTTTTGCGTCATTACATTGGTGTCAGAAGTAAAAGGGCCAACTACGAGGGATTCCCTGCACGGCCCTGATTGACACTGGTTCCACAGTAACGCTTGTAAGGCCTGATGTGGTACCAGACTGGACTCAGATTCAGCCCACTACGGTGCAACTGCGCACGGTCACGGGGGACATGGCGCCGATGAAGGGGAGGGGGACAATGACTGTTAATGTAGGGGGTCAATCTGTCACCCACCCTGTGTGGGTGGCTGAGGTGCAGGGCATGTGCATTTTGGGGTTGGACTTTTTGAGGGCTGCGGGGTGCGAATTTGGATTTGGGGAGGGGGATGTGGAGTTTTAAGACATTATAGTATTGGGTGATTTTAATATTCACATGGACGATGGCAATAGCCCTCTGACTAAAGACTTTTCATCCTGCCTCCAGAGTTTTGGTCTTCAGCAGTTCATCAATGTTCCCACTCATTCTAAGGGTCATGTCCTGGATCTAGTCTGCTGTTCTGGTGTTTCTCCTTCGGATTATACAGCAGATGAACTCGCCATAACTGACCATTTTCTCCTCTCATTCAATATCTGTCTCCCTCTCTCCATCACCAAGCTTCCCCGTCTCATATCTTTCCGTAACATTAAGGATATTGATTTAAATTCTCTCTCCTCTGGTGTCAATTCTCTCATGGACAATCTATATTCAACTCTAGATTCAACCACCCTTGATGACCTGGTCTCATATTACAACACTGGTCTTCACTCAATACTCAACTCTCTTGCTCCGCTAAAAACCAGATCTGTTTCTTTTGTTCGCTCTGCGCCCTGGTTTACTCCAGAACTTCGGCTCATGAAAGCTAAAGGACGGCAACTTGAAAGGCTCCACCGGAAAACTGGACTGGTTGTTCATAAAGACATTTACAAAACTCACATATTGCATTACAAGGACTGTATCAATCTAGCCAAATCCTCCTACTACACTGGTTTAATTTGTTCAAATGAAGGCTCCACCAAGTCAATATTCTCCCTCTACAAGAACATCACCCAAGCCCCGGACTCCCTACCTTCACATCTGTGTTCAACTCAATTTTGTAATTCCCTCATGTCATTTTTTGACAGTAAAATTGTTAAGATCCACCAGCATCTCAGCTCACAACCCTCCCCCTGTCCTATTCTTGAACTTTCTCCTCCAGCCCACTCCTTCTCTTCCTTCGAGCTCCCGACGACTTCAGAAATCACAAGCCTCATCAACAAGTCCAAGTTGACCACCTGTTTGCTCGACCCTCTTCCAACAGTCCTGGTTAAAGCCTGTGCCCTATCTATACTCCCTCTCATCTCTGCCATTATTCACTCCTCTCTCTCCACCGGAACAGTTCCTGCATCATTTAAAATTGCTGCCATAACTCCTATCTTGAAAAAACCTGGCGCTGATCACCATAATCTCAATAATTTCCGTCCTATCTCCAACTTGCCTTTCATCTCCAAGATTCTTGAAAAGACAGTAGCATCCCAACTTCACACTTATCTATCCAACAACAACCTGTATGAACTGTTTCAGTCTGGTTTTCGTCCCCTCCACAGTACAGAAACAGCCCTCATAAAAATCACCAATGACCTCCTCTTGGCAGCTGACTCCGGCTTGCTGTCCATCCTCATCCTCCTCGACCTGAGTGCAGCGTTTGACACCATCTGCCATGCCACCCTACTCAACAGACTTTCCTCTATTGGTATCACTCAGACTCCTCTAAACTGGTTTAAATCATATCTCTCCTGCCGCACTCAGTTCATCCGGATCAAAACCTTCACTTCTGAGCCTTCATCTGTCACATCAGGAGTTCCCCAGGGCTCTGTCC
>NC_051447.1:3140737-3142360 GCF_001649575.2 Kryptolebias marmoratus | reverse complement strand
GCAGGGGTCTCTGTCCCCGAATCCCCCGGAAATGGATTCAAACCGAGGCCAAGACACTGTGGTTGTGGTGGTTGGGCGCACATGTGTTGGCGATTTTTGTTATGTCCCGGTCATAGTGGAAGGGATTCCCTGCACGGCCCTGATTGACACTGGTTCCACAGTAACGCTTGTAAGGCCTGATGTGGTACCAGACTGGACTCAGATTCAGCCCACTACGGTGCAACTGCGCACGGTCACGGGGGACATGGCGCCGATGAAGGGGAGGGGGACAATGACTGTTAATGTAGGGGGTCGATCTGTCACCCACCCTGTGTGGGTGGCCGAGGTGCAGGACATGTGCATTTTGGGGTTGGACTTTTTGAGGGCTGCGGGGGGCCATTTGGACTTAGGGAGGGGGACGTGGAGTTTTAAGGACGGTCCCCTCATTCCGCTGATGCCCACAGTACCCGACCCAGTCCCGCTGGGCCCTGTGGCCTGTCACACAGAACCCCAGGTTGCTGCTGTTAGGCATGTCGCACCCCTGACCAACCGGACTGCTGCCCCAACAGCCCCCACACCTTCAAGCCCTGTACCCCCCGCTGGGGTGCCTCAGGAGACAGTCGATGCATCACTGACCATGGTGCGGAAGATCTGGGCAGAGAACTGTAGGGGCTTGAACACACAGCAGCAAGGGCAACTGTGACGGCTGCTGGTGGACTTTAAGGACAGCTTTGCCCTGAGTTAAGACCAGGTGGGGCGGACTCAGATGGTGGAGCATGACATTCTGACAGGTGGCTCACCTCCAATAAAATGCAGGCCCTGCCAGCTCCCTATGGCCCGTCAGGAGGCGTGTGACAAGGCAGTGCTGGGCATGTTGCAAGCCGGCGTTATTGAGCCTTCAGACAGTCCCTGGGCGGCTGCTGTGGTCATGGTGCCCAAAAAGAATGGAGAGTGGCGCCTGTGTGTCGATTACAGGCTGCTGAATGGGGTGACAGAGAAAGATTCATATCCGCTGCCTAGGGTCGATGAGTCACTGGACCTGGTGTCGGGGTCCAACTGGTTCTGGTCCCTGGACCTCCGCAGCGGCTATTACCAGGTCCCCTTATCGACAGGCGCCAGAGCGAAAACTGCTTTTTGCACTGGGCGGGGACTTTGGCAGTTTAAAGTGCTCTCGTTTGGGTTGTGCAATGCACCTGCCACCTTTTCCAGGCTGATGGACCGTGTGCTGGCTGACATCCCTCGCCAGGAGTGCCTGGTGTACCTGGATGACATACTGGTCCATGGCACCTCCTTCGCAACGGTCCTAGGGTCACTCCGTCGGGTGCTGGAGAGAATAAGGGCGGCAGGTCTGCGACTCCATCTGGATAAATGTCACTTCATGCAGCAAGAAGTGACGTTCCTGGGTCATCGGGTAGGAAGGGAGGGCATTAGCACGTTGGAGGACAAAGTAAAGATGGTGGCAGAGTGGCCTGTTCCCACAGCGCAGAGAGAGCTTAAAAGCTTCCTGGGACTGGCTTCGTACTACCGGAGGTTTGTGCGGGGTTTCGCAAGTATAGCGGCACCCCTGTTTCATCTCCTCCAGAAGAACAGAGACTATGTGTGGACTGAACAGTGCCAGGGAGCATTTGATGCCCTGCAGCAAAC
>NC_051447.1:3137981-3140637 GCF_001649575.2 Kryptolebias marmoratus | reverse complement strand
GTGGTTGTGTGTATTTGTTATAAGTTTGCATTGTGTTCCTTGTTGTGATATGTAGAATGTTGTGGGTTTCCCGTTTGACGCTGCTGACTCCCGCCAGGTAACAGCTTTACCGTGGGGGCAGTGGGGCCTGTTGTTCTAGGAACATAAAAATTTAAATAATTTGTAGGAGTGGATTAATTTTTATTAACAAAATCCTCTCGTTGTAGCCAGGTTTCTGTAAGATAAAATAAAACAATATTGTCATGATTGGTGGTGGGGCGTCGCCACCAACCCCCTCTGGAGCGGCCTGGCAAAGAGCGTTAACCTCGGAGGCAGACTTGGCAGAAGCTGAAGGCTCTGCAGAGGCTGTGGCGGCGTCGCGCTGCTGACCCACCGGAGGCACTGAGAGGCATCAGAGGCATCAGAGAAGCTGTGGCGGCAGCGAGCTGCTGACCCACCGGAGGCACTGATGACTCTGCATAGGGCGCTGGAGGCACTGATGACTCTGCAGAGGGCGCTGGCGGCACAGATGACTCTGCAGAGGGCGCTGGAGGCACAGATGACTCTGCAGAGGGCGCTGGAGGCACTGAAGACTCTGCAGAGGGTGCTGAAGGCACTGAGAGCGGCTCTGGAGACGGAACTGAAGGCACTGCAGGCGGCTCTGGAGACGGAACTGAAGGCACTGCAGGCGGCTCTGGAGACGGAACTGAAGGCACTGCAGGCGGCTCTGGAGACGGAACTGAAGCTACTGCAGGCGGCTCTGGAGACGGGACTGAAGGGTGACTTGTGTGATATGGCTGGCTTGGGTGACGGGGTGAACAGGATGGCTTGAGTGGCCGGTAAACTGAGGGTGAAGGTGGCTGAAGATCTGTGGATGTGTGGGTTAGTTGTCCTTTTAACTGAGTTATAACAGAAAAGATGCCAGAGTAGTGTGGCTGGCTGAGGAGACCTGGGCAGATTTTTTAGATGAGTAGACAGGTGGCTAGGTTGCGTTTGGGGTTGGTGTTAGTTGCAGTCAGTGAAAATAGTCTATTGATTTGGGAGGAGATGTTCTCGATGAGCTCGATGGGTGAAAACTCTGAGCTCTTTATGTGGATGGAGAATGATGAAAAGTCTAAAGCTATACCAGAACCTGGTGAAGGCTGCGAACCGGGAGCTGGAGGGAGACATAGAGAGTAGAGACTAACGTGGATGATGGGGGTGTGGCGGCATCTGGCCGATCCACTGAAGAGGCATGCCGACTCACCGGAGTAACTGTAGTGGCGTAGAGCCGCTGACCCACTGGAGAAGCTGCGGAGGCGTCGGGGGTCCGACCCACCGGAGAAGCTGTTGTGGTAGGTGGGGATGTGGGAGCTGCCGCAGCTGGTGCCCACCCTCAGCAACAGTGCCCACGGGATTGGGGGAGAACTGCTGCAAAAGACCCATCCAGGAAGGCGAGCGGGTGCAGCTAGGCTATGATCCTGGCTTTCTCTCCTGGAGAGAGGGTAATGCCAGCGGTGGAGTCTGCAGGGTTCTTTTCTGGTCGGATCATTCTGTCATGATCAGTGGTAATGGAGGCGAACCCAGAAAGCAGACTCATACTAAAAAAACTAAACAAAAAAATGATTTATGAAACCAAAACAAAAGCTGACGAGGCAGGAAAACAAAACGTAAACAAAAACCAGATACACGGATGAAACTCGGGAACAGACGGAAACAAAACTCTGAGGACACAAATAAGGGACACAGAACGAGGACAAATGAACAATGATCCGACGGAGCAGTGGAGGAAATGAACGAGTTTTAAACACAGAGGAAAACGAGGTAAGTGGGCACAGGTGAGTGATCATAATTACTGGCAGGTGGAGATAGGCGTGGCAGGTGACCAGATGACAAGACTGGGGAAGGGGTAGATGAAAACAAACACAGACACAAGAGACAGAAACAAAACAACAACCAAGCTAATAAGATACTGAAAATAAACATTAAACTCAAACTGAAACACAACAAACTGAATAAAACCCCAAACCTAACAAATATGATGATCAGTTATCAAATCATTAGCTAACAAAGACTTAGAGGAGAGGGATCTTATCTTTAGTAATCTACATTTAATTATTTTATTTTGTGTTATAATAAAGTAACTGTGTTTATTTTCATTAAATTTTTAGAATTTATTTTTCTAAAGATTTAATTTGAGCTGTGAGTGAGCTGGCACTGTTTCAATGGGAGTTTGGGTGGGTAACAGAGGAGAAGCAGCAGACAGGTGGGTAAGTCTACAACTTTTCTTCCTGAACTGGACCCTGGGTTGTGTTGTGGCAGCAATAAATGAATTTCCAGGCACTGTTAGATGAAATCACTCAAACAGGTTTATTTATTTAATGTGCACAGAATATAGAGAGCATTAAAGACAATGAACAATCAATATCAGAGTCCCAGGTCTGAACAGGGAAGCTCCGAATCAAAGCTGTCGTCCCCTAAGTCAACACAGGTGCTTTTATTAAAGATATTGAAATACTGGACAAGAAGGAGGAGTTAGGGAAAAGCAAGTCAGTCTGGTTCCCAAGGGAAGAAAATTCAACATCACTTCTATAAACAAGTTCATTCTGTGAGAACCCATGGGACTTGGAACAGAAGTCATAACATTATCAGGACTTATAAACAACAGGTGTTACCCTATAGTAAATTCTGCCATTAC
>NC_051447.1:3127298-3137974 GCF_001649575.2 Kryptolebias marmoratus | reverse complement strand
CAACTAAGTCACGGTGAAGCAAGCTTGTAGCTAGGTGAGAGTTGTTATGAGAAAGATGGAAGACAAATAAAGGAGAGTAAATAATGGTAGAAGCAGAGGAAAGTAGAGGACAGATATGGATGTTGAAAACCTGGTATCCAGCTGCCTGGGGGAGAAAACATTCGGCCAGGTCCAAATTCAACATTTTGGAAATTTCTTTGATTGGTCAGAGAAAGTCTTGAGTAGAAACATCTCATTTATCATATTTCCAGCAGCTCTGCTCACATTAACACAGTTTCTTGTTCACTAAAAGCAAGTTTGGTTATAAATCAAAATGAAAGCAATTTTAGTGTTCATAGTTTTTTTGTTTTTCCAGCTGACAGAAATATCTATTTTGCATTGCTCCAGTCACAAAGAATAGTCTATAACCACATCTTGGTTTGTCAAAATCAACAATTAGCCATATAATCACAATTAATTGAGATAAAACTATGTCTGTATAAATGGTTTCTGGTTTTGCCTGTATTCAGTGACTTTGGATACATTTCTGTCATTACTACCTGTCATTTTGTGTTTGCTTGAAATTTACAGAATTTCATCATAGTAACTTAAGGTGATTTATTGTATTTGTGTAAGCAAATGATTTATCTATAGTAAAATGCTGAACCATCGTGAGAATTTTGGAGAGGTATACCGGGGAAATACAGGGAGTTTAAAATGGACAGTAAGGAAAAAGCAAGCAATTTTCTATCAGCCTGGAGAGGGAGAGGCAGAGATGTTTCCCAGGGCGTCCCCCTTGTGATAGTGGCATGCTCCCCTTGTGTCGCAACAAGAAGGGAGAGTGGGATCAACAGAGAGAGAGGTGTCTAATCTTTGAGGGTAAGGGAGCGTGGACTCCTCAGGGCTTGTCGTGCTCAACACCTTGTTAACCAGACATCTTTCTTTCCATCTCCATCCCTAGCTCTCTTTCCACTTTGCTTTCTCTTTCTTCATCTCTCTCTATTTTCTTTCTATCTGTCTGTCACTCTATTGTTGAACAGGCAGAAGAATCAAGATTTTTTTTTCTTTTACTCCTTTTCTATTTGTCTGTGTCTGTCTATTACCAAAATATCTCATGCAACTTGCAGAAAAAAAATCATTGGTTGTACATCTACAACTAATTACCTTTTGTTGCAGTTAACCTAATTCAAGAAATCCAATTGATATGAAAAAAACACAAATATGACTATAATTCAGTCAATTTTGTAGAAATTAATTTTCAATTATAATTACAATATAGTGTGCAGTATTGTAAGCATTAACAGATTATGCAAGATCTTTGTTTAAATTTTGGCCCATAATTATCAAGTCGTTCATGAGATATTTTGTAACAAATTATTTAAAGAACTACTGGAGGAATTTTAATAAAACTTTCAGGATTTAATCATTAATCATACATCTGATGGCCGCCACAGCCAGCCCACCTTCAAAATTGCAAAATTGGCTATAATTTACTCAGTTTTACATATATTGTGCTAACATTTGGTGTGGTTAAAGCTGAAAGACATTCCCAACATTTTTAAAAAAATGCAAATCCTATCGCAAGGGCTTTCCTTAAAACTTTAACATTAACTGTTGGTGTCCTCCCTGTATGTCTGTTAGCAAAGTATCTCATAAACCACCAGACAATTTTTTTTTCATCAATTTCTTTATTGAATTTTTAAATATATCACAGGAAAAAAAAAACATAATCCCATACAATCTTACATATTGAGACCACCAGTGTAAGTTTTAAGTACGTTGTTACAACAGAGGAAGAATATATATATATATATAAAAAAAACAACCATCAGACAAATTTTAAGGAAACTGTCAGAAAGTACAATGATATTCAATTTTATAGGTAGGTAGGTACCTTCAATTTTATAGTACAATTTTATTTATAAAGCACATTAAAAACAGCACCGTTAACCCAAGTTCTGTACACCAACAAATAAAAATACAAGAGGTAAAACACATATAATTCCAAAACAAGAATAAGAAACTATAAAATCAAATAAAACACAATCAAAGCTATAAAACATAACCATAAAACAATACAAACCAACATCTCAAACTGAGTTAAAAGCCAAAGAGAAAAAAAAATCTGTTTTAGCAGATTATTTTAAAACAGGAAGTGAGTCAGCCTGTCTGATCTGCAAAGGCAGATTGTTCTACAGTTTGGGGGCAGCGACTGAAAATGCTCAGTCACCTCTTAACCTCCTCTTTGACTTCAGGACCACCAACAGTAACTGCTCTGACAACCTGGCTGGTTGTTTTAAATGATAAAAGCTATACTTGACCACTGATTTGATCTGAACGTCATCCGTAAAAGGGACCTATTATGCTTCCTTGACCAAGTTAGGAAAGGTCTGTGGACTATACAAAATATGTTCATTAAATTTAATACACAAAATCAGTCTCAGATATTGAGATTTCACCTGATCAGTTCTGCCTGTTTTGAGCTAATTTCAGAATGATCGGTTTTAGGGCTATGTCACATTATCAGCTGCTGTTGGCCATGCCCCCCACCAACTATGTCCCGTCTCAAAACATAAAAACTAAATGCTGCGGATCTGACGCACATTTATATCTTTGTGATATTGCGCTTACTGATACTACAATAATACATTTTTGATATATTTTGCAACACTGTTTTTGACGTCTGCATCACAAACACAAGTGTGTAATCTAACTTTGTTGTTACTGTTGATATACAGTATCTGTCATGCTTGTGGTCATAGGTTAAGTTAGAGGTGGGTTTATGACATCACAGTTTCCAAAAGGTTGTGTTTAGGCTGTTCTCACAAAAACACAAGTGGTATTTCAAAGTTGTTTTTTTTACTCTGGAACCCATTTTTTAAAAACATTGTTTTGGGGCTCCTAAAACACTGTTTTCATTTAGACCTAAGGCTGAAACAATTAAGCAAATTTTGTGTATACACAAAACCTTTTTGTGTATGTATGAGGCTTGAGTTTTAGTGAGACCCTAATGAAAGTATAGCCACCAGAAAGACAAGACAAAAGTATAAACCCAGATTTCACTTATTGCTCTATGCACATTGTTTTTGTATTTATGGGATTGCAAGGACGTAATGAAGTTCTTTTTGTTTTTTAGGTCACGTCCGGGACCCCAACAACCAGCTACAGATGGTGAAAAACTTGCGTATTTGTGTAAACAACCTGGTTTCAAGCCCAATTCCATCATCTTGCTCTTTGAGCCCATCTCAGTACCGATTGCTCGGCGAGGTGGTGTTATCCTCTCAGCCATCAGAGGGCGCTCAGGCCACAGTCGTGAAAACAGGAGACTATTCCTTGAACCTGAGTGGTAAGAACCTGAGCTTGCTGGTTGTTTTTTGAAGTCCCTTCAGATTTTTATGTCATAGTCAGGTGATAGTTTATCTGAAATGTATTAAAATAGTTTTTACAATGAGCTCTTATTATGTTTAGAGAAACGTTAAGCAGCATGTATATTTTAATGACAGATATTCAAACTTCTACTTATTCAGTAAATTGAGTTCATCATTTTTTAACTGCAATAAATCAAGCAGTAGATTTTGGATTGATAAAAAATATTGGATAGTTTTTAAAGCTGAGATGTTTTACATGTAATTTTGCCAGTTTGCCAAGTTTGCCAGATGTGTCATGTTTAGTTTTAGCTGTTTAGCTGGTTTATTTACAGACAATTAGTCTTTTTTTCAAATGCAGTGCAGACTGAATAGTGGTAGATGAAACAGTTTATTTTGTTTGTTTTTAGGAACCACGCCCTGGTTTGAAGCCTACAGGGATAACTTCCTGCAGTTGATGCCGGCCTTGGACCACGAGTTCTTGAATCACTATCTTGCCTGTATCCTTCTGACAGTGTTTGAACCAGTTCGGTGTCTGTACTATGATCCAATGCAAATGTTATTCACTAAGTGGATATCAGATAAATCAGTCTGTATAACCAGTTCATATACAGCCATTGGAAAAAGAAATGGATAAATTCAAAAGATTTAAGAGGTAAGGTAGTAGCCAGGGTCTGCTAGTCAAATGTATTGACTTTTATTTTATTGTTAATTATTCCTTATTTAACCAGGAAAAAATTAATTAGGATTATAAAAAAATATTTTTCAAGAGTTCCCTGGGCAAGACAGACAGCAGTACAGATTAAGACAAGTTACAACAATATAAGCACACGAAGAAAAACAACATCAGTGTGAGCACCTCTATTAAAGCAGGGGTTTTGTCATTTTGCAGCTCTTGAGCATACAGGTATGTGTTAACACAATGCCAGGGCAGAATTACATCACCATTGACCTTAAAGAAGCAAAGAAGATTATTTGCAAATGGAAAATATCCAAGAAAGCTGAACATCTTCCCAGAAATGGATGTATCAGCAAATTCACTCCATGGTCACACTGTGTAATGCTCAGAGAAATTACAAAAAGCTCAAGGGCTCCATATCAGACTGCACATGCCTCAGTTGGGAGTTTAAAAGTTAAAGTTCATGACAGGGCCATTGGATAAAGACTGAACAAATATGTCTTGTTTGGAAAGATATGCTGGTGTAGATTATCAGTCATTCAGGACATGGCATATCCGAAACATTTTTTTAAACAAAACCATTGGACCTCTTTTCTATACTTGAAGACATTTTGCTTCCCATCGGGGGAGCTTTCTCAATTCAAATCTGGAGAGTGTTAAACTGCAAATTTTAAACTGCATGATATGCTCTGTTTATGCAAGCTAAATTTACATGCAGATGGATTTCACTGTTAGTTTTAATAATTTCAGTTTAAATCTTGAAACTCCACACTCTCCAGTTTTGAATTGAGAAAGCTCTCCAACTAGAAGTCCAGTTGCTTTGTTTTTTAAAAAAAGTTTTTAGACTTGTTTGAAAAAGTTGCAGAAGAAAGACACTTCTCTCTAAAATAAATTGGCAGCACAACTTAAGTTAATAAAATTGCATCTGAATGAACCAGAAGATTTCTGAAACAATGTTCTTTGGAAAGATGAGCCCAATATAGAGATGTTTACCCTTAATGCACAGCACCAAGTTTGGTGGAAAAAAAAAACAAACAAAAACAGCATATTAGCACAAACACTTCATACCAACTGTCAGCACAGTGGTAGAGGGCTGATGGTTTGGGTTTGTTTTGCAGTCACAGGACCAAGTCAACTTGCAGTCATGGAGTCAACCATGAACTCCTCTGTTGACCAAAGGTTTCTATTTTTTATAGACAAACAGATAGACAGATAGATAAAAACTGTATTGATCCCTTGGGAAAACTCCTTCAGGAAAAATAAAATTCCAGTAGCATCACACGGGTGATTCAAAAAAAGGACATTAGCAGCACACAGTGTCAAAAGTAACAGTTAGCAAATATAAAAATGCAAACTAAGTCAAGATAAATAGTATGATATACACACATATATACATATTTAGCAATGAAAACTTTTTTTAAATGTAGAACCCATTCCTATCTACTATTGTTAGGGTAGTGGTGGTCCTCTGTCCTCCTGTTACCCCTCTTCCATTTCATTTCATTTATTAGACAGGAAAAGGTTAAAAACATTACAGTAACCCAGGCCTGACTCAGTTAAAATGCTACAGGGTAACTAGAAGTAGAGGAGGGAAAAGGTGAGTATAGTAAGGCTTTCAATTCTACTGGATGAGCAGAATTTGTTTCCATAACCACTCACGATGGGGGAGAATTTATTCTCCTCATACTTCTTGTTCTTTTGGCTGTTCTGTTCTTCAGGGATCACCACAGCAAATGAACTCATATGAAACATCTGGCAATTGTTTTATGCTGGATGCCTTTTTTGACGCATCTTGGTGCTTGAACCTGCAGTCTTACGTTTACAAGACCGCAGCATTCATCACCAAGCCACTGTAGCCCCTTTATTCTCCTCACACTGAACCCTGCAATTCAGATTTTCTGTTAGTTGCCCATTAATAGTACAAGAGGTTAGGTAGTGCTATTCCACCCAGATCTTTGGGTCTCTGTAAGAATTGATGGTGCAGCCTGGGTGGTTTGTTGCTCTAAATAAAATTCAGAAGCATTTTGACGCCATTTATTGTAGCAGCCACAGAAAGATTTAGGGAAGACCATTGTTCATAAGGTTCCATCTTTATAAGAAGAAACCTTTCATTATAAAGATTAACATAGATGTTTGCTATGTGCACTCCAAGATGGACACAACCTGAATCGCTTTATTCTGTTTGAACTTTCGGGAACAGTTAATAAAATGAAATTATCACAGCACAGAGGATAATAACCTCCTGAGGACTTCTTAACAATATAGGATAAGAGGGAAGTAAACCCAAGATCACTTTGTAAATAAAATTATGCCAGTTACAGAATCTGTATGTTGTTGAGAAACGGTATGCGGCATTTTCTCCCTTCTGAGGAATATCACCACACTACCTTGTGTTTCTCACCGTTCCCTGGATGTTGCAGGAAGGGCAGACACACAAAACAAGTCCAGACCAGAGGTGTAATTACAAATCATACTTTTATTCAAACATTGCATTCAGCTGAATGGAGACATACAACTCACCAAAAACAGAAGAGAGACCCTCAGTCTGCAAAACCCAGAGTTATATCTGAGGTGATTCCCCTTTCACCTCCTTTTTATACTATGAACCGTGCCCAAGACCAGGGTTTTCTGCACACAAACAGCTGCAGCAGCTTGTTTTTCCGTCTCAAGGACGGCTACTCCCTAATCTCACTCGCCCCTGTCATGATGTCCTGGAGTCTTCGGCCTCCCTCACCCCACAGACACAACTGTTCTTTGTGATTATTTTATCATAAACTAAGCGTAACCTCATTTTAACAATCAAATCATTTTAGCAATATCAAAGTTTGTTTATATTTTACTGTTTGAACTGCATTACCATTTAGTATTTAGAAAAGCTTTAAATGTTTGCACCTTTGTGAGGTCCCTTTGAAACACATTGTACAGCTGTAAAGAGTTTAACAGAAATGAGAGATGAACACAGACCATCCTTTACAATGTGAATAAACAACATTGGGGTTACTCATACTATCACCTCTATTAATTTGATCTAAAGGAGGCAACTGTTGGTTCTTAAAAATCCTCACTGCTCATTCAGAAGGCTTTCTAGTTCCTCTATTTGAAAAGTTTCAAATCAACTACATGCTGAAAGAGGAAGTGGGAAACATGTGGAAGGAAAAGCCACTAGATGTGCAGTTGGTAATCAGAGCATGAGTTTCAAAAGGGAAGTATGACCTCAGCCAATTTCAGGAACAACATGTAAGATCAGGAGAGTGTTTATAAAGCAAAGAGAGAGAAAAATAAAAGCATTTTTCTTTACATTTTAATCTTCAGCTCTAAATAAGAGTTGGTTGATGAAATGGATTTTTGGAAGTGAAAACCCGTCTTTTGTTTTCTCTGCTTCCTGTTTTGGTTCTCATGCTACTGATGGATATTTGTGATCTCTTACCTGATATGCTGTGGGAACAGTCGTCTGTTTTTGTTGTGTCCTTGATGTTCTGGTTCAGGTCTACTGGTGGTTTCCTCCACTGAAACAGTCCCTCTGGAGCAGTTCCTAAAGCTGTCCCAAGAGCAGCACCGGATCCAGCATAGTGGAGAATACACTCATCCCAAGTGGTTCATTCCAAACACACTAAAGTACTACATTCTACTGCACGACATGAGTGAGGGGGATGAACAGAGGTACTCCATGATGCTTTACTAACGACCAATACAGTGGTTCATGATTTTATAGTGTGAATAAAGTGTGATTGAACTTATACATAAACTTTTAACAATGTGAAAAGACAATGTCATAATTAAAGACCTAGCATTCCTTAAATGAATGCATTTCACCTGCTGCCTTTCATGCTAAAGTTAAAGCTAGGATCATTTTATAATAAAGGACAGAGTTTTAGCCATTGTGGTCAAACCTTGAAAATGAAGTTATTTGCAGTCTCATGCAATATTATGAGATATTGTGTGAACAGTTGGCAATTAGAGTATATGTTGTGATTAATTCTTAGATATATTTGTGTTATGTGTTGTGCTAATTTTGATTTGCTGTGGTGGCCATCTTGAAATGGGTTGAGTCAAAAAGTTAAATCAGTTGTATATGTTCATCAAAAGATTATTTTCTGAGAGTTTATTTTAAATTTGTATGTTGGTTCATGAGATAACTCTGCCTCTTGCACAATGGCTGCTGTAGCTAGGCACTAGCTTCCCCATGATTCTGCACAGAAAAGTGGGTAAAGAAGTAGGATGGATGGATGGTTGGTTCATGAAATATTTTGCTAACGCTACAGAGAAACAAATATAAACACAAAGAGGTGTAAAAACATTAATCCTCTTCACCTTCGGCCTCAGGAGATTTTCTACTCTGTTAGTTGTTTTAATAGTTTTGGAATTGCTAAAAAGGGTTAGCTGTTTCAAAAGCAACATTGATTATGTTCTATAAATATATTATTGTGTTTGACTTAAGCAGTTATTTTTGATTGATCAGTGTTCTGTTTTGTTGCAGGGCAGAGACAGTTTATGAAGATATGAAACAGAGGTACGGTCCTCACGGCTGTTATCTGTTGAAGATAAACTCCCGAACAATTTCTGCTGAACAGGATGAACAAATTCCAGACCCGTGGAGTCAGTACCTGCTCAGAAGCAACCAACGGAACCAGGTGGGGACTGTAGAACCACTGACTGCGATACTGTCACAGCAACACTGCAACATAATTTTAATCTTGAAAGAATCAACAAGTAAAAAAAATATTTGAAAGTTTTTGACAGAAGATTACTGAAGAGTGATCAGAGTGAATGTGGAATCCCCCAATCTGACATTACCAGACTACGTTTAGTAACTTCTACTTACCTTTTGGTTTTACTGCCCAGTGGCAAAGGAGATTGGGCAATGATATTTTTGCCCATGTATGCGTGTGTGTGGTAGTGGTGGTAGTGGTGGTAGTGGTGGTGGTGGTGGTGGTGGTGGTGTGTGTTTGTGTGCGTGTGTTTGTTTATTTGTATTGCTAGCAAAATATCTCATGAACCCCTGATCTTAATGAAACTCAGAAAGTAATCATTGGGTATGCAATCTACAGCTGATTAACTTTTGGAGTCAACCCAAATCAAGATGGCTACTATAGTCTTTATCCATTACAAAAATGGCTATAACTCTAGTAATTTTACAGATATTGAGCTAAATTTTGGTGTGGTAATGGCTGCGAGTCCTTCTAAAAATACTCTGAGCATTAACATTGCTTGAGATTATTGTCATTTACAATGTCTGACCAAAACTGCTTTAAATTTCTCGTAAATGATCTTGGTCTAAAACTCTGGTGTGAAAGGTAGCGGGCAATATGCCTTCACGGAATACTAGCCCTCTAACTCTGTTGTGTTTTGTACTTTGGATCTGCTCAACCTATTTATTGTCATTAAAAGTGACTCAATCCAGCATGGGTACAGATATTATTCGAACAATATGTGTCCGAGGGCCAAGTGAGCTGAGCTGATACCAAACACTTATTTTAAACACTGCAGAGAAAGTCTTTTTGTTTCACATACCACCACAGCAGTTCCTAAAGGAATAGTTCAGATTTTAGTAGCTGTATATAGTTGGTATCTTTCCTGCCATATGCATACATGTCAACCCCTACGGATGTCTACCTATATACTGACCTCCAGAAATCTGTAAAATTCACAAAAAATCCTTTGTACTCCTACATGATTCTGATTCTAATGACACAAACCTTATTTACAACAACAGAAATATTATGTTGAATGTAGATATATACAAATGATACACTTCCGTGAGCGTTTTAAGATGGTGGCTTAAAATTTTAAATTGTCCTGATCAGACACGAGAAAACAACACAAAACTTGATAAGTTAACTAAGCTGGTCTCAAAAATGACATATTATGAATGGAGTTAGAACGAAAAAGAGACTTAGGGGTTCTAAAAGTTATGGCCAAGCAAAGACTAACTCAACAGACGCAGAATACAAAACCAGCATGATGCAGACCACGGAACTAAACAATGAAAGCGAGCTAACCACTGCTAAAGCTATTCAGAACTTGTGCAACAATATCAAAGAAATGCAACATGACATCAATGCAATAAAAACTTATATCAAATAAAATCTGAAGAACTTGATTGGATCTTTTCCCCATTCTTTATTAGAGTCTTTTGTGTTCTATAGTTCAAAGGATATGGCAACAGAAACAGTGCATCTGTGGTAATATAGAAATGCATTTATTGCCTTAACAAAAAACATAAGTAGTACATGGCCTACGATCCCTATAGGTTTTCTATGGAGGACCAGCTCCTAATTCCTTGTTTCTAGCTTTTTTTGGTGGTCAGTTACAGTAAAGTGAAAGTGAAATTTATTTATGTAGCACTTTTCAGCACAAGGCGACTCAAAGTACTTTACAACATAAGAACAAAATTACAGACAAAGTTACAGACAAAATACAAGAGAGAAAACTAAACAAAACAAAAATAAAATTAAAAAACAAGAAAACACTACATGGGTCACACCATGTCTACCTTAGTTGAATAAACCCATCCATCCATCCATCCATTCTCTTCTGCTTATCCGGGGTCGGGTCGCGGGGGTAGCAGCCTAAGCAGGGAGACCCAGACTTCCCTCTCCCCAGCCACTTGGGCCAGCTCCTCCGGGGGAATCCCAAGGCGTTCCCAGGCCAGC
>NC_051447.1:3106003-3126065 GCF_001649575.2 Kryptolebias marmoratus | reverse complement strand
GACTATCCGACGAACCCTCCTCTCCAGAACCCCCGAATAGACCTTACCAGGGAGGCTTAAGAGTGTGATCCCTCTGTAGTTGGAACACACTCTCTGGTCCCCCTTTTTGAATAAGGGGACCACCACCCCGGTCTGCCAATCCATAGGAACTGCCCCTGATGTCCACGCAATATTGCAGCGTCACGTTAACCAACACAACCCTGCAACATCCAGAGACTTAAGGAACTCCGAACGAATCTCATCCACCCCCGGAGCCTTGCCACCGAGGAGCTTTTTAACAACCTTAAAAAGATTGGAGAGCCCGACCAAAAGTCCCCAGGCTCTGCCTCCTGAATGGAAGACAGGCCGGTAGGATTAAGGAGGTCTTCGAAGTATTCGGCCCACCGACCCACAACGTCCCGAGTCGAGGTCAGAAGCACACCACCCCCACCATAAACAGTGTTGGTGCTGCACTGCTTTCCCCTCCTGAGACGCCGTATGATGGACCAGAATCGCCTCAAAGCCATACGGAAGTCTTTTTCCATGGCTTCTCCATACTCCTCCCATGCCCGAGTTTTTGCCTCAGCGACCACCCGAGCCGCATGCCGCTTCGACTGCCGGTACCCGTCAGTCCCACAGGCCAAAAATGCCCAATAGGACTCCTTCTTCAGCCTGACGGCATCCCTCACCGCCGGTGTCCACCAGCGGGTTCGAGGGTTGCCGCCACGACAGGCACCAACCACATGCGGCCACAGCTCCGATAAGCCGCCTCAACAATGGAGGCACGGAACATGGCCCACTTGGACTCAATGTCCCCCGTCTCCCCCGGAACATGTTCGAAGTTCTCCCGGAGGTGGGAGTTAAAGCTCCGCCTAACAGGAGACTCTGCCAGACGTTCCCAACAGACCCTCACTATACGTTTGGGCCTGCCAGGTCTGACCAGCATCCTCCCCCACCAACGGATCCAACTATCCACCGGGTAGTGGTCAGTTGACAGCTCCGCCCCTCTCTTCACCCGAGTGTCCAAAACATGCAGCCGCAGATCAGATGAAACGACAACAAAGTCGATCATTGAACTGTGACCTAGGGTGTCCTGGTGCCAAGAGCACATATGGACACCCTTATGTTTGAACATGGTGTTCGTTATGGACAATCCATGACGAGCACAGAAGTCCAACAACAGAACACCGTTGGGGTTCAGATCAGGGGGGCCGTTCCTCCCAACCACACCCCTCAAGGTCTCACTGTCATTGCCCACGTGAGCGTAGAAGTCCCCCAGTAGAACAAGGGAGTCCCCAGGAGGGGTACCCTCCAGTCACCCTTTCAAGGACTCCAAAAAGGGTGGGTAATCTGAACTGCTGTTCGGCGCATAAACGTATGCTCTTCGGGCTGTGCCTGGCCAGGCTCCATGGGTGAAAGCCCGGCCACCAGGCGCTCGCCATTGTGCCCCACCTCCAGACCTGGCTCCAGAGTGGAGCCCCAGTGACTCGCGTCCGGGCGAGGGAACACTGTGTCCAATAATCTTACTCATCATAAGGGGTCTTTGGGCTACACTTCGTTGGGCCCTAGGGCCTGTCTGCCTTGGGTGACCCTGCTAGGGGCATGAAGCCCCTGACAGCATAGCTCCTAGGATCATTGGGACACTCAAACCCCTCCACCACGATAATGTGGCAGCCCAGGGAGAGGTGAATAATCCCAAACATGGGGCGGCGGTGGCTCAGGAGGTAGGGGGTTTGTCCTGTGATCGGAGGGTTGCTGGTTCGAGCCCCCGCTCCAGCTGTCTCAGCCGTTGTGTCCTTGGGCAAGACACTTCACCCGCCTTGCCTACTGGTGGTGGTCAGAGGGCTCGGTGGCGCCGGTGTGATGGCAGCCTCACTTCTGTCAGCCCGCCCCAGGGCAGCTGTGGCTACAATGTAGCTTACCATCAGTGTGAATGTGAGGGTGAATGATTGTAGTGTAAAGCGCTTTGGGGTCCTTGGACTAGATAAAGCGCTATATAAGTGCCATTTGCTTCTGTCATTACCAAACATAACAAAACAAAAAAATGCAAAAGAACTGTCAAGGCATTACCTTTACAATTCACATACTGTATCTGAGTTTTGGAAAAAGATAAAAAGGGCATATATTGCAAATAAAAAACTCAACATGTTTTATGAGCTACATATAGCGTGTTAACACTGTCACACTCGACTCTCATGAGGTTCAGTAATATTTGCAACTTTCCTGCCAGTTCTGTGACCTTAATAGATAAATTGTTACTTCTGACTTAGCATTGCAAATCAATGTTTATCACAGCGGTTTCTCCACTGGTGTTTGCTCCCTCCATTTCTGTTTGAATTCCAGCGGAAAGTTGCGGCCGGAAGCACTGTTGGTTTTTGGACCTTGTAGTTCTTTTGACTTGCGTTACAGTGTATGCCAACTGAAATAAACTACAAAATGGTGGCGCATGTCCTATGTTTCTTTTTTGTTTGTTTTGTTTAATTGGTGGTTTTCCACTCCCGTCTGCTCCCGTTAACTTTTTTTTGTACCATTCCAATCACATGATTAATAGTAAAGTTGACTTCTATCCCACGTCCCATGGTATTCCAGAAAAAATGTCAGCCTCTTCTGGTGACAACCATTATATTAAAGGCTTTAGGCATTAATCTGAAAGACAAAGCTGCAGTGGGTGCACCGCTCCCCAGATCCGTTATTAGATAAGTGGAAACCTCCAAGGACAATCATTGTACGTTTTCACAGTTGAAGGAGGAGAGAGTGCTTGTGGCCGCAAGATGACGACTTCAAGACAAGGAAGCAATAGTGTGGAATGGCTGCAAGATTTTCATTTTCCCTGACATGACCAGAGAGGTGGTGGAAAAGAGGAGAAAGTTTACTAAAGTCAGAAGGAAAAATAATGACCTGGACATCAGGTTCACTTCATTTCACATATTCTTAAAAAAGACAAGGACCCAATGGACCCTGGTAGCTTCAGACCAGTTAGCCTAGTGAATGTTGATTGTAAGATACATATAAAAATATTAGCTATGAGGTTGGAAAAGGTATTGCCATTTCTTATTCATTCTGACCAGGTTGGCTTTGTCAAAGGGAGGTCTTCTGATAATCTTTGAAGGCTTCTTCACTTGATGTGGTTAAGCCATCAGAAGGATGTACCAGTGGCTGCCTTTTCACTTGATCTGCATGTTCACATGAAAAGGGAGGATCCATTTGCCATTTGATACTTTTTTTCTCTTAAAATACACCAATCTAACAAATAAATATGTGGGGGAGTAAAGAAAAAAAAATTACTCTGCTTGCCCCAAGACTACATTCATAAAGGCCATTAGATTGTAGCCTCATAATTTTCACGCCAAAACCACATTTTGTCTTTATTATAAAAATAAAACTAAATCAAGGGAACAGAATCAACATTAAACTTAGCCCTCGGTGAATAGCAAGTGGCCATCAGGGCCCTAACGATCAGTCGTTAGGCTGATGGTCCTTTTGCATGTGAACAACTAGTTTTGGGTGTCACACCCAACTGGTTGATTCACTATGCAAAAGTGCTGCTTATAAGGCTGAGTTTACTTGGACTGAAGAAGTCTTTTGGATAAAAGACGAAATGTGTCATGTAAGAAGTAATCGTCCAAAGGACCTGACTCAACCTTTTTAGAGTTTTCATTTTAAGTTTCTCTTTATGGTTTTGTCTCTTTATCTTTTGTCTTCTGGACTTAAATACACTTATGAAAAAAGGTGTTTTTCAGGTTACAAAATGAAAACAACAGAAGGGGAAGAAAGGAGGTCTTCACACAACAAACACAAAAACTAACTACATAACAAAATGACTGCAAATGAACTGCAAACAAACTGATTTGCAGTCACCTGCAAAGGCTTTTTCTTCAGTTTGTTGTCAAAGTTTGATAACATTGAAAACATTAAGATTGCTGAGGGGTTAAAAGTGCTTGGAGTGAGCAGAAAGGCTTTATCTCACTCTGTCCAAAGACTCTTTCACCCACAACTTATATACAGTTATTCTGTAGGAGAAAATAGATCATATTTGTTAAAACACTTGAATAATTTATCATATTTAATATTTGCACACAAATAAAGATCAATAATAATTTTATAATTTTTAATAGTTTACTAAACAAATAAAGCTATCTCATTCTATGAGATATCTCATACTCATGTTTTTATTCATAAGCCTTAAGAAAGTATCTAAACAATCTGTGAGTAACTGATTAGGTGTCCACAAGTGTAGACACGAGTCCCAAAGATTCACTCAATATTCACTCAGGTCAGAATGAACTTTTTACAGAACAGTTACTGAAAAATGACAGTAGGTCAGAGGTCATGAAAAAGGGGTGCTTCTTTATGCTACATATGTTACATGTGTTTCAACAAACCAAGACAAATGTAAAACTGTAAAAAACAAGCAAACAAAACACAATCACCAACATTGATGGTGTCATGTTACACAATCCTCATTATTTTTGAAGCATTATTTCTTACAAGGACAGCACAGTAGAGCTTTTGCCTCTCAGCAAGAAGGTTGCAGGTTTGACTCCTAGTCTTTCTGTGTAGGGTTTGCAGGTGCGCATGTGAGTTTTCTCCGGGGACTCTGATATCCTCCCACAGACCAAAAAACGTGCATGTTAGGTTCATTGATAACTGTAAATTGTCCATAGTTGAGAATGAGAGTGTGAATAGTTGTCTTCTTTGTTTGACTTTATGTGCCCCTGTAATGGACTTGTGACTTGTCCAAGGTGTACCCACCTCTTACACAGTGACTGCTGGGGATAGGCATGAACTTCCCCACAACCCGTAAAGGAAAATTGGGTGAAGAAAATGAATAATTGGATGGATGGATTATCTTTTACAGCAGTCTAATTGCAGCTACTTAGTATTGAACTGCAGGGAACATAGCTTATGAGTGTATTTAAGTGTCCAAGTATGTTTGGTTATTTCCAGTACTGAAAATTTTTCAAGATAATTAAACAAAACAAGTTCTTGTCAAATGGGAAGATTTTTATTTCGATTAAAATGACTAGGTGTATATTTAGTAGATTGAATGGTTAAATACTAATATATCCCTGAATTAAAAAAACTTATATATAAAGCTGCCAGTTTACCCCTAACCCCTGATGGAGAGGTCTTCTAAGTATGAACTGTTTAAATTGTGATTAAAAATATATTTATTTTTACTGTCTTGAATTTGTTGGTTAGTTTGTCAGAATTGTTCATTGTGTTCTAATGTGGTGATTGATATTACAGGAGGTGTTGGATCTGGCTCCAGCTGCTAACACTGCTTTTGTTGAGAACAGTGTTTGTAAAACTAAAGTGGACTTAACAGAAAAAGGTCAGAGGTCATTTTTTGCTTTTTTAATGCAGTTCTCATTAGTGCTGGGCGATATGTAAAAAATCCTATATCACGATATAGATAATTTTATATCACAATAACAATATAAGGTTGTCCTCAAAATTATTCATACCCCTGTTCATTTTTGTGATATTCTTTATTTTTGTGAAGAAATTAATGCTTTTTCCAAGTTTGTCTATGATTGCTAAATGAACAACAACTTAGAGAGTGACATCAAATCATAATTCAAGAAACTTTTTCGTTTCATGAGTATATAATAAATTAATTTACAAAAAAGCCATGTTCAAAATTATTCATACCCTGGTCCAATGTCTTTCTTTAATAGTCAATAGTGTAGCCATTGTTTTTTATGACTGCTTCGAGACGATTATTGTATGTGTCCACAAGCTTCTTGCAAGAAAAAAAAAAAAGCATCCTTCCAGACGAGTATAAATTGAGGCAAAGTCTTTGGTCATTCGCAATTTGCTGTTATCATGGCGAAGAAGAAGGAGCTCAGTGAGGACTTACGACAACGTCTTGTGAATGCCCATGCTGAAGGAAAGTGTTACAAGGCCATTTCAAAGCGGTTTGATGTCCCTGTGGCAACTGTTCAGAGCATTATCAACAAGTACAAGAGGTTCAACATCGTTAGAAATCTCAGTGGCCGTGGCAGGAAGCATAAAATGTCCCCTAAACTTGCCAGGAAAATCTGCAGAGAGGTCAACAACAACCCCCGGACCACAACCAAGGCCCTACTTGAAACGCTTGACCAGGCAGGGACGAAGGTGTCACGATCCACCATCGAGCAAGTCTTGCACAGGGGAGGTCTCCATGGACGTAGACCTTGGAAAACCCCAATGCTTAGGAAGAACCATGTGAAGGCTCGCCTGGCCTTTGCTAGAGGTCATCTGACGCATGATTCCAACTTTTGGTCAACCATCCTGTGGTCTGATGAGACGAAGTTGGAGTTGTTTGACCAAATGGATGTTGCCTTTGTCTGGAGGAAGAAAGGAGAAACACACAAGCCAAAGAACACTGTGCCCACAGTCAAGCACAGTGGTGGAAACATTATGCTATGGGGATGTTTCTCTTCCAGTGGCACAGGTAACCTTGTCAAGGTCCAGGGACGTATGAAAAAGGAGGATTACATTAGGATCCTTGATGAAAATGTTAAGGAATCTGCAGAGAAACTCCAGCTTGGCCACAACTAGATCTACCAGCAGGACAATGATCCTAAACACACAGCCAAGGTAGTGAAGGAGTGGTTCAGGGACAATGGTGTAAGCATTCTAGAATGGCCAAGTCAGAGCCCAGACCTCGATCCGATTGAGAACTTGTGGCGAGTCTTGAAGACCAGAGTGATGGAAAGGAAGCCGACCAACCTGATCCAGCTTGAGGCTTATGCCAAGGAAGAGTGGGCCAACATCCCACAGGAGACATGCAAGAAGCTTGTGAACACATACAAGAATCGTCTCGAAGCAGTCATAAAAAACAAAGGCTACACTATTGACTATTAAAGAAAGACATTGGACCAGGGTATGAATAATTTTGAACATGGCTTTTTTATAAATTAATTTATTATATACTCATGAAACAAAAAAGTTTCTTGAATTATGTTTTGATGTCACTCTCTAAGTTGTTGTTCATTTAGCAATCATAGACAAACTTGGAAAAAGCATTAATTTCTTCACAAAAATAAAGAATATCACAAAAATGAACAGGGGTATGAATAATTTTGAGGACAACTGTATATCACGATATACCCCAATTACGTACGTTGTCAGTTATTCTCTGAAAAATATGAAAAAATAATCTCATTTCTTACTTTTTTCAAGTTTTATTTCGAAGTGACATTTAACTGAACTTTCACAAATGAGATCAGCTGCATTTTAGTGCAGCAATATATATGTATCAAATAACAACAGACTCCATTATCTTCGGCCGGCTATAGTTTACCTTTTCGCAACTTTCCCCGGCTCTTTTACAACTTGCTTGACCTTGCACTTTTTGGATTGTTAAATATTCTTTTTCGTGGTTCTTCTTTAAGTGATAGTAGAGGTTTGTTGTGTTGGCGTCAGATGAAAAAACAGTCTAATAGCAGAAGTTAGTATTAGCAGAGTTAGCATATTACCTTTTTCTGCTCTGTGTCGGACTTCTTGAACCAAATCGCAGACGTCCCCCCTCGTTTTGGTAAAAGTCTTTCTTCTTGGGCTGCCTGCTAGCTGTCTCTACTTGTTGCGACCCCGGGTTTGATACTTCATGAGTCTCCATCTTTCAGCACTTATGACTTAAATGCCGACACATACGGTGGGTCACAGAATATGGTGAAAACACCACGCTGCACAGAAAGCCGCTGCCGTATAGCATGTCGCAAACCCACACGTAAAGCAGTGTCATGTCGCAAAACGAAGGTTCTTCGCAAAATAGTTATTTTTTCTTCTTATTTGTCACTTATATAAACTGACTGTCTGCAAAGTGACAACAATAATACATTCGTTGTAGCCTACGTTATGAAATATTTACATGAATCATTGATACAATTATGATAGAAACAACAAAAACGATAGAAACGATAGAGACGATAGAAGAAAATATATCACAATAGACACTTTTCTATCGTCCCCACGATATGTATCGTTATATCGCCCAGCACTAGTTCTCATTATTATACACATTCTTTTGAAGTTTTTCATTTCTAAAGGTTTTTCTTGCTCTGCCTTTTACTTTGAAAGCTCCTTTTTGAAGAAATGTTAAAATAGATAAATAACACGTGTTCTTGTGTGAAGATGGGCCTGGAGAATCCAGTAGCGTAGAGACCCATCCTCTTCAGCTGGACACAGACACAAGCTCAGCAAGCCTCCAAATTCTGAGTATCATCAACACAGAGCTAAAGAAAGGTTTGAGGGACACAGACACCCTGACACCAGGAAACTATGGAGCCTGTCTGACCTTGAACGATCACGACCACATCAGACAGTTTGTCCAAGAATTCACTTTCAGAGGCCTGCTGCCACACATCGAGAAGAACATCAGACAACTGAATGACCAGGTACATCTCCAACTGTACAGCTAGGGTTTCTCATCACAAGCTAAATAAACTCAACACTGACAATTTACAAGTTTTTTTAATGACCTTAAAATAAAGTCAACAGCAAACTCAGTCATTCCAAGAAGCTCAAAATGGAGAAAGCTTGGTAACAAAGACTGCAAGTAATCCACTGATTAATGATATTATGGATCACACGTCATCTTCTGCTTTTAATTTTGTGTGTTTTTGTTGGGATAGCAAGAAATTAACTCTGATTTTTATATTCTTCAGTTTTCTTGATTTTTATAAGCAGTGATCCCAACACATAGTCATTTATTAAGACACACTCCGACCCCTTTATTATCTTCCTATGTGTGTCTCTGAAATTATTCTTCATATGTAATGGAGTTCAGAGAATACTAGGAGACATCAGCAGGGCTTGGGGTGGGGGGTGAATTGAGTGCAAGTTTAACATAGTTAAGCCAAAACATAACACTGTTCACAACTCGGTCTTTATACCTGTCTGACCTTAGCTATGTCTAGCACTGCTTCAATTTCTGCTACCCTGCAAGGCATTTGCTGTTAGCTTTGTGTGGAGACAGACTGCAATGTAAAGACTCCCTACAGTCCTGCTTGCAGAGATAAGATATTTCTAAATCTAGAGCTCACACCTGTTGTCTTTCTTTGTACTTAAAGTCATAGACAGAAAAATCATACCAACAGTCTGTGTTCTTCACAGCTTATTTCCAGGAAAGGACTGAGTCGGTCTCTGTTCACAGCTACCAAAAAGTGGTTTGGCGGAGGTAAAGTTCCAGAGAAGAGCAGCAGTGAACCAAAGAGTACATATGGCCTTCTGTAAGCTCATTTCTTACACTGTTCTTAGACTGAATGTGAGACTTTACCTGTATTTAAAGTATTGATGTTAATTGTCTCCTAAGATACCCCCCTGAAGCTCCAGAGCTTCAGATCAGGAAGATGGCAGACCTGTGTTTCCTGGTTCAGCACTATGAGCTGGCCTACAGCTGCTACCACACTGCCAAGAAGGACTTCCTTTCCGACCAGGCCATGCTGTATGCAGCGGGTGCACTGGTAAGATCACTATACTATCTGGTCTGTGAGCCCTGCGTTGTTGCTGCACAGTGAATCTGACTATTGCCTGTTCTGTACCAGCTGATGAAAAATTTAAATTGAATCTATCAGTGTTTAAAAACACAACAGGGATTAGACTAGCTGTTTTTGTCACATGGAGTACATAAAACAATGTCGCTTATTAAACTAGAATGTTTCTGGTTTGAACATGCTACAAAGCAACCTGAGGGAATGTGTAAATAATCTGTCCCATATGAATAAATAACTATAACTATAAAGCAGATAAATGCCATGAACCAAAGGTTTGATTATGGTACATTCATCAGTCAGTAATGTCCCTTTAATCTGAAGAAAAAAAAAAAAAAAAAAAAAAAAAAAAACAATAAATAGAAATATAAATCAGTACCTCAGGTTTTAATTAAAACACTGATATGATGTTGATATGATATGTTAGCTGATGTTACATGCTACCTAAAGTCTTATTTTCTCCGCCTTTGTGTTAAATTTTAATATATTCCTCTGTTTTAAATGTGATTGTAGGAAATGGCTGCAGTGTCAGCCTTTCTGCAGGGTGGAGGCCCCAGGCCATATCCAGCGCATTACATGGACACTGCAATACAGACATACAGAGATGTCTGCAGGTATGAACCATGTCTATTTATTTAAAAGTAGTCTTCAGACTGTCTGTCATAGAGATAGACTGATTAATCAGCTAGCTCATTGACTGATTATTTAAAAAGTGGTGATCGACCATGGCTGTGCATACTTAATCTAGTCCCAATTAAAAAAATGAAAATGCAGCAGCAGTTCCTACAACCAGCTCACTGTAGCCTACAATTTAATTTTTTGGGGGGCAAGAATATTTTTTGATTTACAATTTTAAAGCTGCAGTAGGGAGTTCTGAAGAAACCGTGGACTTAGCCTGAAAATTTGAACAAGCATACCTTGCAGGTCCCTCCCACTTGCTCTTTGCTGCTCTACAGCCCTCCCTCCACAGCTCTTCCCCCACAGAGGAGCCTGCTGTGAACACGCAGGCTAGTAAGCAGGGCCACTAATGACGCCATGGGTCTTCTTCTGTTTACCTTTCTTTGTTTTCTGAGCAGGTGCCACTCGAGAAACTGGCAGTTTTCCTGTAACATTAGGTTGTTTCTCCGGCATTAGCACAGCTGCAGCACACCGGCAATCTTGAGCTTGAACAACAGTATGCGATGTGCATGGGAAGGGTGTGAGCAGCGTATACATAAGCAGGATTGACACTGCTAAGACACTCCTCCTGGCTCTGATCGGTTGTTTTTGACCGGGAGTGGTGTATCTCTGCAAAAGACAGTAGGACCACTCATATTCTACTGTCAAAACAGTGACAGTTTTAAAATATGTATAAAATACATTTTTTTAAAAAGGTACCTATTGCAGCTTTAAGTGTCAAAGTTCTTCTAAGTGTTGTTAAATACATGTTTATCTAATGTAAGCAGTTATGTTATATTGTAGTTAAATGGAAAATACATATTTGTCAAAAATATATCAGCCATTGGCCACCCTAATTTCCAGAGATCAACATCAGCAATGGAAAAAACCATAATAGTCAACCTCAATCTGTTATTTTAGCTTAAAGATGTTTTTTTTATCAAACTATATTTGTTGACATCATATAACTTGGTTTGAATATTTTTTAGTAAATATTATACAGACTGACACATAATTACATGTGACTATTTGTCCTCAGTCTGCTTTGCTATAGTATGTTGAGATGTACAGACATTAACAAATTTGTTGGTACTGTTTTAAGAAAAAAAAAAAAAACACTATCTCTTAAATAACTTAAAACTGACAAAAGTTCCAATTCACACCTTGATGCATGTGTCCCAACATCTCTATGTGAAGTAGGCAAACAAAGACCTAAACAACTCTACGTTGTGAGGGGGTGTTTAATCTACATATGGATTTAGTTTGCATAACAGAACATCTCATGCAGCTTAAAAACTTGAACTCTCCAGCATTAAATTGAAAAAAAAATTATGGTTGAGGAATGAAACATCCTTAAGTCCAGTTGTTTCTTTTAATATATATTTATTTATTTGATAATTGATTCAGTTGAATATTTTATATAATTAAATGAAAATGGCATGGGCAAAAAAGATGGTAGCCTTGATTTAATAAGTTGTAGCAACACTTTTTCCAGCATACACTACTAAAAAGAAATCTCTGTCCTTTACAATAAGACATGCGCTCAGAATGTGATGTACCTTGACCTTGGAGGTCAGCTTGAATGGTTTTAGATGGTTTCCTTGGCTCTTTTTCTACCATCTGCATTATCCATCTGATCAACCTGGGACTGCATTTCCTCTTATGTCCACATCTTGGGAGGTTGGCTACAGTCCCACCTTATATTTTTTTATTATTAGCAGCTGTGGTAACAGGAACATGAAGCTGCTTGGAGATGGTCTAGTAGTCTTTACCTTTAACACTGATATCTATAATTTTCTTTATGAGCTCCCCAGACAGTTCTTGTCTTTGTTTGCTCTGCTCCATTTTCAGTGTGATGCACACAAGGACACATTCCAAAATGGGACAACATTCCTCTCCAAAATCCCCAGCAACTGGTGTCCCCAAAATAATTTAACAATTTTTCTATTTAAACATGATTTGTTTACTATGCTCCATTATGAAAAAAAACCATGGGTTTATAAGATTTGCAAATCATTGCATTTTGTATACAACATCCCATTTTTTTCTGAATTAGGGTTGTATTTGTCCCCCTGTAGGAACATGGTGTTGGCTGAGCGCTGTGCTTTACTCAGTGCTGAAATTCTTAAGAGTCAGGCAAAATACTCAGAGGCTGCATCTCTCCTCATTAAGATGACCAGCGAGGTGAGCAAACATACATCACACCAAAATGGCTGTTCTTTAGTTTGACCAACTTAACCAATGAGGCTTTAAAAAGAAAACGGATTATCCTTGAAGATACATCCACATCTCTCTGATGTTCAGTAACATCCATCCATTTTCTTTACCCACTTTTTCCTTTTTGGGTTATGGGGGTGCTGGTACCTTTTTCCATGGCCATTCTGGGAGACGCAGGGTACTCCCTAGACATGTTGCAAATCCATCACATTTGTGCTCAGTAACATATAGTCCAAATTTCTTCTTTAAATATGTGACTTATTTTGATTCAACTGTTTACTTGTTACAACCTCCAGTTTTAATATCCCTTTATCCATGCATCCATCCATCTTCTTCCGCTTATCCGGGGTCATGTCAGGGAAGCCCAGACTTCCCTCTCCCCACCCACTTGGGCCAGCTTCTCTGGGGGAATCCCAAGGCGTTCCCAGGCCAGCCAAGACACATAGTCCCTCCAGCGTGTCCTGGCTCTTCCTGACTCTTCACGCCCGGAACACCTCACCAGGAGGCATCCTAACCAGATGCCCGAGCAACCTCAACTGGCTTCTCTTCACGTGGAGAAGCAGAGGCTCTACTCTGAGTCCCTCCCGGATGGCCGAGCTTCTCACCCTATCTCTAAGGGAGATCCCAGACACCCTGCGGTGAAAACGAAAGTTACATATGTAACTACAGTTCCTGGATGACTGCCAGAGGGAGGTGCTGAAAGCACTGAATGATCCCATCTCACATGCGCCAATCGAGTAGTAATACCAACAGAGTAACACCTGTGACACGTCGGGTGATCACCCAGTCTATATATACTGATGTCATCCGAGGCTCTGTTCCTACAGAATCTTCTCGCGGAATGCAAGGATTCTGAGTGACAGAGAATATCTGGCGGTCATCCGGGATTCATAGAACTGTAGTTACATATGTAACTATCGTTCTATTTCATCCCTACTGAGTGCTGAAAGCACTGAATGACTAATGCCAGCGATGTCACAAGGAATCCTCATAACTCACTGAGGATATGCTGAGGACCTGCAGAAGAATATGACCCAGAGGATGAGGAGTGGCCACATTAACCCTGTAGAATCTGGTGAACGTGCTTGGAGAAGCCCATGATGCAGCAGCACATATGGTGTCCAGTGGAACCCCCCTCATAGCTGCCCAGGAAGCAGAGACGCTCTGCGTAGAGTGTGCCTTCACGCCAACCGGCAGGGAGCAGTGTCCCGCATTGTAGGCGTGGCAGATGACATCCACAATCCAGTTGGAGAGACGCTGCTTGGAAAGAGGACAACCTAGCCTTGGACCTCCATAACACAAGAACAGCTGGTCTGAGTGTTGTATACCTGCAGTAGCAGCTATGTATGCCTCCAGCGCCCTCACTAGGTACAATAATTCAGACCTATCCCCAGCCACTCCTGGTGTAGGCTGAAACCTTGCCAATCTCAGTGGCTGGTTACAGTGAGAACGGGATAGCACCTTAGGCACGAATGCAGTGTTGGGCCACAAGGTAACACCAGAGCAATCCAGAACCCATCTGAGACATGAAGGACTGACAGAAAGAGCATGTAGCTCACCAACCCTCTTAGCTGAGACAATAGCCAACAAAACGCAGTCTTACATGAGAGCCACTTAAGGTCTGCCTGCGCCAAAGGCTCGAATGGAGAGTGGCACAGAGCTTTAAGAACCAAGGGCAGGTCCCAGACTGGTGTCAAGGAACTGTTGACGGGTGCAACCTACGAGCTCCACGCAAAAAAGAGAAACTAGATTATGGCTCCCCACAGTACAGCCCTCAAAGTCTACATGATTAGATGATATTGCCGCTACATATACCTTAAGTGTCGAAGGAGAGTGGCTCTCATCAAGAGGAGACTGGAGAAACTCCAGGATAGTAGACATTGCACAGGTGACTGGATCATCATTGCGGGCAGAACACCACTGGGAAAACAGCCGCCACCTGTTTTTGTATCGCTGGTGAGTACAGGGTGCCCTGGCACTCAAAAGGCTGCGTCTGACAGGATCCGAATATCCAGTCAGCTGCTGCCCAAGCTATCCAGTGGCCACACCCAGAGTCGGAGGCGTTGAGGGTTGGGGTGCCATAACAGGCCCCCCAACTGAGACAGCAAATCCTTCCTGGTTGGAAGACACCACAGGATGCTGTGACACAGATTCTGTAGACGTGAAGTGAAGTGAAATTGGACAGGTGAGGAGAGGCCCATTCCAGGAGATCTCTGGAGACTTCCAGAAGCTGCACTGATCTGGTGCTATCTTGGTGGTTGATGTGGTACATAGCAGAGGTGTTGTCTGACCGAACCAGAACATGTTTCCCCTCCAGGTGGGACAAAAAGTGTCTGAGAGCCAAATGCACAGCACGCAGCTCCAGTACATTTGTGTGTCTGTGTGTGTATCCTTTTGGCACCAGCGACCTTGAACCGCTCTGTGTTGCCACACAGCGCCTCATCCCATGGAGCTGGAATCTGTCGTGACCACCTCTCTGCGACACACAACTATCCCCATAGGGACACCCCTGGACAAATAACTCTTGTCTCTCCATGGCCTCAGGACACGAAGACATGACAATGTCACCACGAGTTTGCGATGCCTGTGCCGCCTGGCATCCAGGCGGAAGCTGTTGAGCCACCTCTGCAAAGGGCACAGTGACAGCAGACCTAAGGGCACAACCTGTGACTGATGTCAGTTTGCACAGGAGTCGCAGGAAAGTGACGTACGGAAACCGCTGGCCCAGTCTGAATTGACTGACCAACCGGAGTATATCATTCACCCTTTGGGCAGATGGGTAAGCCCTCATGGAAGGTGAATCCAGAAACACCCCGAGAAAGGTGGTTGTCTGAGATGGGATCAGGCAGCTGTTCTCCAAGTTGACCTTGAGGCCCAACTGGGACACATGACCAAGCAGACGACTTGTATCGTGAGAAGCATGTGCTCGGGATGGGGCGCAGAGAAGCCAATCGTCAAAGTACAGAAGAATTTTCATTCCGCAGGCCTGCAGAGGAGAGAGGGCTGCTTTCACGCACAGAGTGAACACGCTCGGGGGGGGGGGAGAGAGAGAGAGGCCAAATGGGAGCACCCAGAACTGCCAATGAGGACCCCTATAGGCAAACCGGAGAAACCGGTGATGCTCTGCCACAATAGGTACATGAATGTACGCATCCGTCAGGTCTATTGAGGTAAACCACTCGTCCTTGGTAACAGTCTGAAGAACCTCTGCTGTCGTGAGCATGTGAAAAGGCAGGACCTTCAAATACTGATTGAGTCCCCTGAGATCTAAAATGGGACGAAATCCACCCGTCTTTTTGGGCACAAGAAAGTATGTTGAATAGCCTCTGGGTTGCCGCAGAGGATCCACTGCCTCGATTGCACCCTTAGCCAGGAGGGTGGAAAGCTCCTGGTCCGGTGCTCAAGCTTTCACCGGGTCGGCGATTACTGTCACCCTGATCCAGCGTGACATGTAAGGCCGCCATCGGAACTGTAGCCGGTAACCATGGGTCAGAGTGGCAACCACCCATGGATCCCCAGCATGAGAAGCCAAGTAACTGAGCTGCTGATGAGAAAAATATCAGACAGTCGGCCTGGTGGCATCACCGCCTGTCCCTAGGGGCCCTGGTGGAGCGACGGCCAGAGTCTGCAGCATGGGCCTGCCTGGCTGGTTTGCAGACTGGCTCACGAAACTCCCTGCTGGGTCTCTGCTGTGCACTCCAAGGATTAAACCCACCAGGCCAATTACAGCTGCCTCAGTGCCATTCTCATGATGTCCCGCATAGAGCTGTCACTCGATCCACTAGCTGCACTCTGAGATGAAGAGAGTGAGCCAGTCTCTGCACGAAATGACTGTACCTCCTCCTCACTCCTAAAGTGAGAGGCAGAGGCAGCCAAAGACAACACATCCTCCTCCGAAGCCAGCTCAGGCATGGGTGGAGAAGAGAATCCAACCAATGCAGGATCCAGCTTGCATGCCACCACAGGCAGAAAGAACAGGATAAGATTGGGAGATGGGGCAGGGATGCTACCGTCACCAATTTCTATAAAATACCGCAACAGAGGGGCTGACACCGTCAGCTACGTCCAGAATACAGGACGAAAAACCAAAACTGGGAGAGGGGGCAAAAATGCTGCCGTCACCGATTAAAGCAAAATGCAAATGCAGAGAGGCTCAACCCGGAACTCCTGATCAGGAAGTTGGCTAAAATTGGGAGAGGGGGGTGAAATGCTACCATCACCAATTAAAGCAAATAACAAACTTGGAGAGGCTGACACAGGTAGCTCAATCCAAAACAGCTTATAGGGTTGGCTAAAACTGGGAGAGGGGGTGAGACGCTACCGTCACCAGTTAGAGCAAACAACCACCTTAGAGGCTAACACAGATGGCTCAATGCAAAATATAGTAAGGGGTTGGCTAAAATTGGGAGAGGGAGCGAGATGCTACAGTCACCAATTACTATATTATACAGCAACAGAGGGGCTGACACCGTCAGCTACGTCCAGAATACAGGACGAAAAACCAAAACTGGGAGAGGGGGCGAAAACGCTGCCGTCACCAATTAAAGCAAAACAAACAAATAAACAAAGAGAGGCTAATGGCATTACCTCGATCAGAAAGTTGACTCAGATTGGGAGAGGGGGCGAAACGCTACCACCACCAATTAAAACGAAACGGATAAACAAAAAGAGGCTAACACTGTTTTTAGCCTATCCAAAACTACAATAAAAAATTCGGCTAAAAGTGGGAGGGGGCGAGACGCTACCGTCACCAATTAAAGCGAGACAACCAAATAAACAAAGAAGTCAGACGCCTTGAGTTGGGAGAGGAGGCACAATCGCTGTCATCATATTTCCTGTATTGAGCTGCAGTAACGTGCAAATTTCCCCAATGTGGGATTAATAAAGTTTATCTTCTCTTATCTTATCACCAACAAACAGCAAAATTACCTTCAGTAAAGATCAACTGTCGCAGCCCCTAGTAGGGTGATTCACCCCTACTCCCACCAACAGGCAATTGGCTGTCCGCCGACGGTACAATTATCCAAAGGCCGATACCATACAACGAACCGCACGCGAGAAAAAATGAGGAACAGAGCCTTGGATGACGTCAGTATATATAGACTGGGTGATCATCCGACACGGGAGTGACACGTCTGTTGGTATTACTACTCGAATGGCAGATGCGCGATGGGAACATTCAGTGCTTTCAGCACCGCCCTCTGGCGGTCAGTAAGGATGAAATAGAACTAATTTCAGCCGCTTGTATTTGCGATCTCGTTCTTTCGGTCACTACACAAAGCTTGTGACCATGGATGAGGGTAGGAACGTAGATCGACTGGTAAATCGAGAGCTTCGCCTTTTGACTCAGCTCTCTCTTCACCACGACAGACCGGTACAGTGCCCACTTCACTGCAGATGCTGCACCAATCTGCCCATTGCTCCATTTTTCCCTCATTATTTCACTCATCAAAAAAGACCACCCAAGCTGCATGCTGCTTGGACTGCCGGTTCCCGTCAGCTGCTTCTGGAGTCCCACAGGCCAAGAAGGCCCAATAGGACTCCTCCTTCAGCTTGACAACATCCCTCACCGCCGGTGTCCACCAGCGGGTTCGAGGGTTGCAGCTACGACAGGCACCAACTACCTTGCAGCCACAGCTCCAAATAGCTGCTTCAACAATAGAGGCACGGAACATGGCCCACTCGGGCTCAATGTCCCCTACCTCCCCCAGAACATGTTCGAAGTTCTCCCAGAGGTGGGAGTTAAAGGTCTGTCTAACAGGAGACTCCACCAGACGTTCCCAACAGACCATCACAATACTTTTGGGCCTGCCAGGTCTGACCGACATCTTCCCCCACCATCGGAGCCAACTCACCACCAGTTAGTGGTCAGTTGACAGCTCCACCCCTCTCTTCACCCGAATGTCCAAGACATGTAGCCGTAGATCAGATAAAACAACAACTAAGCCGATCATTAAATGTGACCTAGGGTGTCCTGGTGCCAAGAGCACATATAGACACCCTTATGTTTGAACATGGTGTTCGTTATGGACAATCCATGACGAGCACAGAAGTCCAACAACAGAACACTGCTCGGGTTTAGATCAGGGGGGCCATTCCTCCCAACCACACCCCGCCAGGTCTGACTGTCATTGCCTACGTGAGCATTGAAGTCCCCCAGCAGAACAAGGGAGTCCACAGGAGGGGCACTCTCCAGTAACCCCTCTAAGGACTCCAAAAAGGGTGGGTAATCTAAACTGCTGTTCGGCGCATAAGCGCAAACAGCGGTCAGGACCCGTCCCCCCGCACGTAGGTGGAGGGAGGCTACCCTCTCGTTCACCAGTGTAAACCCCAACGTACAGGCACCAATATGGGGGGCAACAAGTATGCCCACTCCTGCTCGGCGCCTCTCACCGTGGGCAATTCTAGAGTGAAAGAGTGTCCAACCCCTCTCAAGGAGACTGGTTCCAGAGCCAGAGTCGTGCGTTGAGGTAAGCCCTACTATTTCTAGCTGGAACCTCTCAACCTCACACCAGCTCAGGCTCCTTCCCCACCAGAGAGGTAACATTCCATGTCCCGAGAGCCAGCTTCTGTTGCTGAGGATCAGACCGCCTTCGGCCACTATCCATCCCAAAGACCCCTTATGATGAGTGAAAGAATTGAACAGTGTTACCTCGTCCAGACGCGGGTCACCGGGGCCCCACTCTGTAGCCAGGCCTGGAGGTGGGGCACGTTGGAGAGTGCCTGGTGGCCGGGCTTTTGCCCATGCAGCCCATCCGGGCACAGCCCGAAGAGGTGACATGGGTCCCTCTTCCCATGGGCTCACCACCTATGGGAGGGGCCAAGGGGGTTGGGTGCAATGTGGAAAGGGTGGTGGCCAATTTTAACATAAAACGTCTGTATTAAATTACAGTAAATCTACATGTTGAAATTGCCCATCCAGGTTATTTTTCAGTGAAACAGCTGTAGATAAATTGTGTTTGTGATTTTGCAGGACTCAGACCTGCGCAGTGCTCTACTGTTGGAACAGGCAGCTCATTGTTTCATCAATATGCGTAACCCAATGGTGCGTAAGTTTGCCTTCCATATGATCCTGGCTGGTCATCGTTTCAGCAAAGCAGGACAGGTAGGCATCCCAGGTAACACTGATTTATGCTGTCTTACTAAACATTAGAACTCCTTGTTTCTGACTGGAGCTCTGGACAAAGTCAATGTCAATTATGATCACAGAACTATCTGACATTATATAGCAGTAAGTGGTTGTCTTGGTATAGAAATGAACTGAATTCTCGCAGAAAGGCGAGTCATCAGATGTCATCTCCATCCCAAAGGGTAACTTCCCTTTAAAGACATGTCAAAATCTAATTTTAAGAAATGGAACAGAAATTAGGTTCTGTCCTTCCTGTTTGAGCTTTGTATGGAAAGAAGTCAGTCTACATAAAGCCTAACTGGTGGTGGGGTACTTCTCCGTATTTTGAAACGAGAAATACTTTGCAAAGTTCACTAAACTAAATTTGCACTAAGAAGCAACAAATGCAGGATTTGATTGAAATGATTTAACCCCTTACCACTCGCCCTCAGAAAGCTCAAGAAGCCTGGAAAAGACGTACCCAAATTAAATTAGATGCTATTCTTCAGCCTTTTGTGGTTCAAACTAAAGATTAGGCTCCATGTGAAGTTAACACTTTGAAGTTTTTGCCTGAGCAGTCAAAATGATTGTAACTTTAACCAATTAGTAGTTATTGAAGTGA
>NC_051447.1:3102344-3104959 GCF_001649575.2 Kryptolebias marmoratus | reverse complement strand
TGGGGGCTGACTGACCGGAGCTATAGACTTGCAAATGAGGGGAGGAGACTTTCATGACTTTACCCATGGGAAATTAGAGGGGCTCTAGGGGGGGCAGAGAGCAACCCAGTTGGTCAGACAAAACGTCAATCAAAAGTGGCGCCAAAACACCACTATTTTGAAATTTAAGTTTATAAAAACAATAAATGTAGCAAAAACTATACAGATTTGAATAGAAAAGGCAGTTAAATGGCCAGTGGGGTTAATGGGGTTAATAGGAATCGGGCCAGCTGCTTCTGAAAGGTTTAGTAAAATTTGTCTGGGAAGCTGTCTAGACCTGGGGTTTTAACGCTTTGCCAAGATTTGACTGCAGCCTCAAGCTCTGATGCCATGATAGGGCAGTCCAGTTCCTTGACCAGATTCTGTTCTTAAGCAGGAGTGAAAAGGCAGAAAATGGGACATGAAGTTAAATGCACTGTGTGGAAATCTGTTTTTTTTTTTCTTTACAACACATAGATAAAAGTGGATAAAACTACCTGCTTGATGATGCAGTTTTTATTTAGCCTTATAAATATTCCTTTTTTATTTTGCTTTGTTGGGTGTCATATATGAATGTCTTATCTTCCTTCTTTGTCTTAATGTATTTAATGTAGAGAAGACATGCTCTGCGGTGTTATTGCCAAGCCATGCAGGTGTACAAGGAGAGGGGCTGGTCTTTGGCAGAAGATCATATCAACTTCACGATTGGTCGCCACTCTTTCACCCTTGGCCAGCCAGAGAATGCAGTAATGGCTTTCAGACAGATCTTAGTCAATGACAGCAGACAGTCAGCAACACAGCAAGCTGCTTTCCTCAGAGAGTTTCTCTATGTTTACAAGGTAATTTACAAATGCTGCTTCACTTTCACATTTAATTTTTATAGCCTTATTGATGTTGTTCCTGTGTTAAATTAAGTTTTTGTCATACATACCTACATGTTTGTGGTGTCAGAAATAAAACACAAGTTGTTAAAAGAGCTAAATTCTTTTTTAGTTTGTTTGTTTTTTTTTAATCTGGAGAAAATGAAACAAATGGAAGAAAAATTGGTTAATTTTTTTTCTTCTCACAAACATGGACAGTGCAAGAGTTTTTTTTTAAAGTTATACAGATGCAGTAGCTGATAGTACCAAATACTAGCGTCGAGTTCTTCTCATCTGATCATAATTTTGAAAACGCCATCTATTCTGTGCTGAACTGCTTGCTGTGGAACACAAGGCTTACTGCTGGGTTCAACAGCAAGATCAGTTCATACTGCTTTTGTTCTGAAAGCCACATAAGTGTTTAATTTCCATTTGTTGTTTAAATTTACTGTATAATCTGTAATGTTCATGTAAATCCTACTGTATAAACAAGAAATTATTTTTTGGTTGTATTTTGTTTTTAGCACAATCTCTTAAGGACTGTTCAGTTATTTGGCACGTTACCAATTTGATTTGGTTCTTTGTGTCTTTCTTAATTGTGTTAAAAATAAAACACCTTGATAAGGCAGCAGAAGCATTGCCATACTGAACCTGAAGTTGAGAGAATCCCTACAGGGTTGACCGTATGAACCTTTGTCTCTTTAGTTTCTTCATCTGTTTCCACACCTTAAATCCTCCTATTCTGTAGTTTCAGTTATTTCAATATAGTTTATTTTAAGCATTTACCTCAACAAAGGGAAGCACAAAGAATGACCTCTAAGTTTTGTTTTATCTAACCCTGTCTCACGTCCATGTTCGTTTAATTTATGAGACAACTGTTGAGAACTGTAAAGCCCAGTAATAACTTTAAAAATGAGGTACAACTTGGACAGTTTGTCTAGAAACTGAAATGTAGGAACCTGTTATGAGAAGAGAGCAGTAAAGAACAGCTATGGCAGATATATTTATTTTGATAGCTTCCACTTTGTCTACTAAAAACAAGTTTATAGTAATTGACAACATATAATTTTGAAAAGTATTCACACTCTATATAAACAAGTTATTTTACTAAACAAATTAAATAAGTGAAATGAGTTTAAAGGCAACAAAGGAATAAGTTGTTATATCAAATGTGTGTTTTTTTTAGAGTGTAACTGGAGAAAACGAAGGACAACTACCTGAGCTGCCCTTGCCCTACATTGACGACTCTGCCACAAGAGTCTTCTTTGGACATGAACGATGCCTTGCTGAAGGTAACTTGCTGATAAAAAGTCTGTTATCTTAACTAGTTTAAGTACATCTAAAACAAGACTGCACAATCTGTTACTGTTTGTTTTTGTACTGTGTTTATTTCAACCAGGGGTGGAAATTAGCACCCGCCACCGGCCAAATGCGGGTAAATATTTGAAGTGGACAAAATTATTTTGTCCTGTGTTTTAGAGGGGGAACCGATTATTTCAGATGGCAGAAATATTTGGTTCCCCCTGGTAACTTTTGCAAAAAAAGAACAAATGTCTCCAAATTCACAGGACTTGTTGTCCATGCTGAGAGGAATAAACACAGTTAAAGACTTGTTGGTAAATTAACTGGTTGTTGTTGGAAAATTAATGATCTAAATAACATTCAACCCGAATGTTATTTAGATAAAAGCGAAATACCACTTCAGGCGGAGAAAACCGCCTGAATAATAAAAATATT
>NC_051447.1:3090132-3101719 GCF_001649575.2 Kryptolebias marmoratus | reverse complement strand
TATGTACAGATATGCATCTTTTAATGGTTTAAAATAAAAAAAATAAAATAAGAAAAGTCTAGTTATTTCAATGCAGTGTCCAGAAAGAGGTGTTGTTCAGCTTGTAGGGAACCACAACTGCTTCCACCCACCTCCATCATCATCATCATCATATGAAATAACTTTTTGTCACAACAAAAAATAGTGGCTGGTAAAATATTTGAGTGGCTGGTAAAAAAAATTTCCACCAGCCATAGTGGCTGGTGGACAAATTGCTCCTGGAGAACTGTCACATAGCAAACTGTTTATTGGAGCAACTCTCTTAGAAGTAATTACCCTACTTCTTTTCACTGAGTGATACAAACAGGGCCAACACAATTTTTTTTTTTTTAATTTTTAGAACTTTACGACATAAGACTCAACCAATAACATCATAGCTCAGACCCAATGTGTCACAAAAATAGGGGGATAAAGGGGGAAAGGAAGGGGAGAGAGAGAGAAAAAAAACAAAACAGAACATAAAATTAAACAAATCCTTGAAGCATAATGGCTGAAATTTTAGGTTCGATATAGTTTAAATATGGTACCAAACCCTGAGGAAAAAGTCTGTCCTGGAGTGTAAAGCACATGTCAAATATTTTAATGGCAGAAAGTCCTGCAGTACCCTTTGCCAGCCTTTAACAGTAGGGCCTCTAGCACTAGTCCATTGCATCAGGATATTTTTCCTTGCTGCAAAAGTGAGTATGCAGTGCAGTCTTTCTTATCATTTGAGGTCACATTTTCATCAGGCAGCCCTAAAAGTAGAGACAAAGAATTCATTTGTACATATATTCCTAATATTTTCCGTATTTCACAAATTATATCAGGCCAGTATTTTTGCAACCACAAACACTACCAAAAACAATGTGTCAAAGTCCCAATTTCTGTTTTACATTTTAGACATGGGAGAGAAATCAGACCCAAAGTGTTGTCTGCGATTTGGTGAAATATACATCCTATGTAGCATTTTAAGTTGTATAGATCTTATCCTATTGCACACATAGATGGATTTAGCATATTCTCAAATCTTATTCCAATATTTTGTCATTAATTAACTCTGAAACTTCACACTCCCAAGTGTCCCTCAGTGTGTGCAAAGAGGCTATACAGACAGAGGATAATACCTTGCATAAAATGCTCATAGATATCTTCATATTTCATAAAAACCATGCTCTTTCAACTGATGAGACGACCACATTTCTTGCCAAAGTTGTATTACGCTGGATATAATGTCTTAGTTGCAGAGAACAAAAGAGGTCTTGTCTGGGAAGATTCTATTTCATGGATAGTTGTGCGAATGATATCAGTGTGTTATTAGAGAAAACGTCTTTCAGCATTACAATACTTCTATCCCTCCATACATTGAAACCCCTATTGGTCAAACCAGGCTGAAACTCAAGATTATTCACTATAGGGTGAAAGGTGATGTGATCTTAGATCTCCCTTCCAGACGCGTAGCAAACGCCAGGCTATATCTGTATTTCGTGTAACAGGATTGCTAGTAGTCAGCGTCACATCACTAATTTAGTTTAAAAACAGTAAAGATCTCAAATCATACCTTGAAAGAGAAGATTCGATATCCAACCAGATAGAATGTGAATTGTCTGTAATCCAGTCATGTAAATATTTAAGGTGACTACATAGTTGATGCATTCTAATACTTGGTAGATGCAGACCACCCTCACAACCTAGTAGTTGCAAAATTGACATCTTGAGTTTGGGTCTGCATTTACTCCATATGAAAGAGCTCAGCCAGCCAGCAATAATTTTAATCACCTTGTACAAGAACACTATTGGGATCATCCTTATAGGGTATAATAGATGAGGCAATATATTCATCTTGATCATTGATATACAACCAAGCCGTGATATCGGTAAAGAATTCCACCTATCCAAGTCAGGTTTAATTTTTTTAAATAGGGGACAAAAGTTTGTTTTATACATCTCGTTAAATCTTGGGGTAATGAAAATGCCCAAATATTCAAACCCTGCTGGTGCCCATCTGAAAAGGAATGGGGGCTGGGTTACAGGCTCCTTATGGCTCCTAAGCGGCATGGCTTCTGACTTACTCAAATTCACCTTATATCCTGAAAATCTACTAAAAGAATCAATAACCTTCATCAACGCTAGGAGAAATATATGAAGATTTAAAATAAATAATAAAATGTTGTCTGCATACAAGCATATCTTATGATGTTTGTCTTCATTAACCAGTCTGTGAATAGAGGGCATAGCCCTTATTGCCTCCGCCAAAGGCTTGATCACGAGATCAAACAAAAGCGGAGGCAATGGGCAACCCTGACGTGTTCCATGATGCAATTGGAAAGCCTCTGATCGTACTTCATTCATCAAGACATAAGATAAAGGGCAGTCATATAGCACCTTAATCCATTTAACAAAGTTATCACCCAGATCAAAATTATATAAGGAATAAAAAAGATAATTCCATTCTACCCAATCAAACGCCTTTTCGGCATCTGAAGAAAGCACTAAACCATCAGTACTATGATGTTGGAAAGCCTGGATAACATTTAGAAAACATATAACATTGTTGCCAGAATTACAGCCTCTAATGAAACCTGTTTGGTCCTCCTTAAAAACGCACAGGATAAGTTTTTCAAGACCGGTAGCTAAGACTTTCGAAAGTACCTTTCTATCTACACTCAGTAATGCTATAGGTCTATATGAAGAACAGTGCTCTGAGTTCTTACCCTTCTTTAGAATGAGAGAAATATTTGCTTCTCTTAGCATTTGAGGCAAGTTATTTCATCTGAACGAGTCAAACATATTCAACAATGGGTCTACAAGCAAATCGGCAAATTCTTTAAAAAAGTCAGCAGTAAACCCAGGAGCCTTGCCACTTTTTAGCTTCTAATAGCGTTTACAATTTCTTCTCTGGAGATGGGTGCATTAAGAACAGTTTTTTGTTCTGTTGTAAAAGTGGGTAACTTAATGTGTGAGAAAAACTCCATTGGATTATATGCATCCACCGACTATCCCGATGAATATAATTTGTGATAAAATTGTTTAAAGATGGTGTTTATTTGAACATTATCATGTACCCTTTTACCTTTGTCATTACGGCTGCAATTAAATGGGAATTTGCTCTTTTTTTTTGTAAGTTAAACCAAGTACCTCCCTGGTTTATCGCCATGTACATAAAATCTTTGATAAATTTAAGTTTAGTCTCCTCTTGTTGTGTAGGTAAACTATTAAGAGCAGACTTAACTGCAGATATTTCCATTAAAAGTGTAGCAGACGGGGACTCAATATACGCTTTCTCTTTTGCCTTGAGCTCGGTGCTAAGTTCATGTTGTTTTCTTAGCTTTTGCTTCTTATTCTTGTTATCTGTCGTCTGACACAAGATCGACTTGATTAGGTCGGGGGTCAGAGATCTAGCTTTCCAAGAAAAAAAAGTGACTTTCTGTTCTAAGGGGGTGGGGCTATGATGACGTCTGAATGTGACCACATAGGATCGTCAGGAATCCAACATGGATGACTCATACCAAAATTGGTGCAATTTAGTCTTTCCATGTGAAAATTATATCGTTTTGAAATTTATGGCATGAAGGCGAACTTTGAGGCCTGGCTCCGTCCCTTCAGCATGCTCAAAAACTCACGATTTTGATAACTTTTACTCCCCCATCCCTTAACTCCCTACCGACCAAGTTTGAAGCCGATCGCTCAAAATCCCTAGGAGGAGTTTGTTAAAGTTCGAGGTGTGCCAAAATCAAAAATGACCAAAAATTGCACTTTGAGCCAAAATGGCCACCTCCTTATACATTTTAGGGCATACTTCCAAGAGACCTTTTTTTTTGATTTGAGGTGTTCTACCTACATACCGAGTTACAGATGTCTACGATGTAAGGTTTGTCCTATCTCACGTTAGGTGGCACTGTAGAGTAGTTTGTCCACGCTCACTTTTGATATTAAAATACTAAAATTTCTTGCTGGGGACAATTTTCGATGAAATTTTGAATATGTTTAGACCTCCAAATTAGCGCTTCTATAATGCAAAGAATTGTAATGATAAGAAACAGTACAGATACAATAGGCCTTCGCAGTGCTGTCGCTGCTCGGGCCTAATTAAAATTGGCATCTCCAATAGCAATTTTTTTTTAAAAACCTTAGTAACAAAATCTGAAGGGTGAGCAGGTGGGTAATAAACATTAAGCATGGAAACTACAGTTCCTTGCACATTACATTTAACAATAATATATCAACCTCTATTATTCTTAATACAGTGTAACACCCCAAATCACAGGCCCCTTCTTACCAAAATTGCTACCCCTCTACTATTTGAGGTAGTGGAGGAACAAATGCCTGCTTGAAGCCACCTCATTCTAATTTTTAATTGATCTACATCCCTCAAATGTGTTTCTTGCAACATGGTGTTGAGAAAAACTAAGCTTTAGTATTCACTCCATTCAGAGGAATCTCACCTGACCACTTAGTTTCTCTCATCGGATCTTTTGATGTTGCAGAAAAGACGGACACACAAAACGAGTCCAAAGCAGAGGTTTAAAAAGCAAACATACATTTATTTAAACATTCAGCTGAATGGAGACAACAACTCACCAACACGAAGCAACAGCAACACGTTCCCAGTTGTATCTGAAGTAATAACCCCTTTACTTCTTTTTATACTATAAAGCATACTATCATATCATGATGTTCTGGAACCTTCCGCCTCCCTCACCCCACAGACACATTGTTCTTAGTGACTATTCTATCATAAGCTAAAAGTGACCTTATTTCAGCATTCAAATCATTTTAGTGACATCGAAGTTTGTTTACATTTTATCGTAACCTACTTTTAACAATCAAATGATTTTAGCAATATCCAACTTTGTTTATATTCTATCATTGACTAAGCACAACCTTATTTCTTAGCAATCAAGTCAACATGACCTCATTTCTTAGCAACCAAAGTATCTTGATTATATTGTACAGTTTGAACTACATTACCATTTAGTATTTATCCAAGCTTCACATGTTTGCACCTTTGTGAGATCCCTTTGAATGAAACACGTTATAAAGCTGTAATGAGTTTAACAGAAATGAGAAATGAAAAAGGACCATACTTAACAATGGCCATATCAACAGACTCACTTCCCAAAAAAATAAGTAATTTACACCTCTTAACAGGGTTATTCATCCCCTTTACATTCCAGGTACAAGAACAAAGCTTGTTAGATGTCATGTACCATGCTAACACTCAGTTTGCTAATACATTAATTCCCCCCTCCCCGTCCAAAAAAAAATAAAACACTCCCTGCACCGAGTCTGAGCTTGAAAAGGACTTAACAAGCATGAACATGAATTGATAAACCAGCCATTACATAAAACAGCAACATTTCTGTAGTAATCACACAAACAAATCAAAATAAAATCTTTGAGGAGAATATCTCCACCAACATACTTTCAGGAGATTTCAAACTCGTTCCATCTTGAGGCTACGTGCCCCCAACCCCCACCAACCACAGCCCCTGTCCCAAAACAATGTGTGTATTCATGGATAGAAATGGCATTAGGAGTGCAGTTTTCCTCATCCTGGCGGTCCAACCTAGATCCAACAAACCTTTTTCTGAGGTTGTTTCCAGTGATATGATGATGCTACATGAGGTAAAGCACAAAGTTGCAACAAACTCCTGTCTAAAGGGGTGATATTACAAGCTCGAGTTCTTTTAATTATTTTTCAAAGTTAGAAATAAGAGTACATAAACTGCCTGTTTGTATTCATCCCAGAAGGAACATTCGGCAAGCAAGGTGAGCCAAAAAACCCCAAAACAAATCGAACAAATCAGCTTAGAAGTGCAAGGGGCGGGGCACTCTATATTTAATACACAAAAATCAACTGTTCCTACAGCAATTTCAAAATAATCAGTCACACACGCCCTCCTTCACAATCAATCACATAAAACAAAACTGAAACATCTCTATGTAGTAAAATTAATCCTGTTTCTTCTATTTCATAATTACGATGTGAGGTCTCTCAATTAACAAAAAAATGTCCAGTGACAAGCCGCCGTTATGCGTTCACAAATATCCCCCTTACAAAAAAAAAACGTTGGGACCCAAGTAACTCAGCAGTCTTGATGTTTTGGACAAAATAATACAAAAAAAAAGATAAGGAATTGTCTCTGGTTGGCACTTCTATTCCTGGTGCTTTCTTCTTCCGACCTGGAGTGCACTTCGCCCAAACTACTTCAGAAATAGGGACTGGTCCTTGCCCCGTGTGGCCATTAGTTGAGTTTAATCTGATAAAGTCATCTTCATCCCTCCTGGGTTGGGACAAGCTTCTTCAAAAAGCTTGAAACTCTGTCTTGCCAGACAAACTCTGGAGCTCCTCCAGTCCGTGCTGCGTCATCTCTCCACGCTGCTTCACCTGCCCCAACCCCCTGCTAACCAACCTATGTGTCTTTGTAATAGTTCAGGTAAAGCTGTGACCCAGATAATTTTCTCATGTTAAGAAATTCTTCAGAATGTAAATGCTGTAGTTGGACCCTATGGCTAGAAAATAATTACAATATTTACCAGAGCTTGCTCTGTAAAAGTGTTGTCTCTACGCTGCCATTTTCTGCTCCCCTTCCTCTCCACCCACCCCACCCAACATATAATTTTATTTAAGTACAGTTGGTCTGTTAAAGTAATAATAATTGTCGTTGATGACATTCTTCACTCTGTCTTTGTACAGAGTTGTGAAGATTTTGATTGACATCCTAAGTTTCTTTTGTGCACTCTTGTAATGAACAGTTTGGTGTTATGAGACCAGGTGATGTAAGTGTGAAGGATTTAAAGTTGTTTCTGTATTCATCATCAAAAAATCTTTAAAAAAAAAAATCACATCACGGAATGACAAACAGAAATATTAGTTTCCCAGGGAACAAAAAAGCCATGAGAATAAAAATTGTATTTACAGCTGTTCCCAAAAAAAGCAGCCGAAATTTAACTTAAATTAGGCCTAACAGCAGCCAATCCAAATGGCTTAAAATTTCAGTTCAAACTTTATGTAATTATAACAAACAGCAACCAAGCAGAAAGGTCTAGCAATCTAACATTCGCATGTTCATTAAACAACAGGCAATCAGAAATGCCAGACAGTGAGCGTAAGAATTGCTCCAATGGAGAACTATCTGATACTTAAAACAGGGTAAAGCGGAATGATTAGGCTGACTTTCAAAGGAAATTAATTGAAACAAGGAAAACTAGTGGGATCCCTGTGCCTGGTGTTTATCTGCCAGTTTCTTTATTGCGGGCAGGTGTTCCACGTAAATGCGGAGACGGTTATCGATAACCTCTTTAGATAGTCTATTATTATTATTATTATTATTATTATTATTACAAGAGTACAGTGGACAAGAGTAACACCATTTCCTTGCAGCTTTAATGTGACTTTATTTTGTCAAAGAAGTCTGCCAGGTACATTATGTTGCAGCGGCTGCATGTCACCTGTTCCCCCAGAGCTGCATCAGCGGACTCCATAAACTTCACAATGGAATCAAACCGACCACAAAAATGAGCAAGGCAGTTTCCCTTTGAGAGCCACCGTACATCAGTATGGAGAAGGAGATGCTCAAAAATATCATCATTTTCCTGACTCAGGGCATGGGACATTGAGAGACTCGTGGAAAGCTACACTTTTACATTTAGCCACAAGATTGTAGCGGTGCAGGCCACAATTGACTGTCAGGATATTCGGGACCTGCCCCTTTAGCAGAGCAGTGAAGCCGCGGTACCTGCCAATACAAACGTGCAAAAGTATTACAAATGTATCGCTTTTGAGCGGGCCAACAATACTAACAATATGGCAGAATTAATATATAGCTTTTTATGGAGTTTGGTTTCACATTTTGGGATGTTTTTTATTAAATAAACCTCTTTCATGTTTCATGTTTTGTGCTTTCACATTTTCTTTTATTCATAGACTAATTAAAGATTGTGACTGATGTTAAGACTTTAAAGTTCACAACGACACAAGTTGCAGACAAAAGTCGCAGTGGTGTCAGCCGACATCTATCCTGTGTTACATCGGCTGATGCAGTTGCTGTGATCCACTTGTCAAGCCGTAGGTCTCTGGTTTTAGAATATTTTATGTTTTATTGTTGGTTTGTGTTCGTATGCTTTGGCAACGTTGTTCCGCAGTCATGTCAACAAAGCATCTTGTCCAGAAAAGTGTTAATGTGCATCTGGATGCTGTCTGGGAAAGTCCGAAAACAGAATATTGCTCTTGTAAATGTTTAACCACTGCGATAACAATGCGCTCAAGGTGTATCCTTCAGAGAAATTAACCCATGTAAGAGAAAGAAATAATTCCAAAGGCAATATCACTAAAGAGAGTGTTCCTTTCTCAGAGTTTACAAAGTAACGGCCATGTGGGAGAAATTATAGACAATACTCTGATGTCTTGTTCTCCTGAAGGCAGCACAGAGCTGCGCTGAAGAGAAATACTATTGATACAGTTGCAGTTCCGTGCCGGTTTTAATGTTTTAGGCCACAATATTTTTGCAAGTAGTTCAAAGTTTAAACTGATATTGTTGTGAATCTTTGGTGTAAACATTACCTTCAAGCAAACGCCCCCCAAAAGAATATCAGCGCCCCCTTTTGAAAATATTGCTTCCAGCGCCCCCCGTCATCCTCTCAACGCCCCCCAGGGTCAGTACCGCCTCCCGTTGAGAAACGCTACTCTCGTAGCATTTTCTGTCCAGTTCAAACAATTAATTCCAACAAACTGAACTACATTATACCGGTATTCATCCACTCACTGAGAAAGCAGTTTAGCGGATGTCAGACCTCCGGGGTGGTCACGGAAAAAGCTGAAAACACCTGAGTGGTTTCTTCAATATTCAGTATTACCAAAAAAATATAGAATTTTTTTATTTTTAATTTCAGATTTCTACAAAAACATTTTATGGCTATATTTTGAATGATGTTGGCTTCAAAACAGGTTACAGTTCAGCTTTAAAGATTTTTACCTTCTCTGCCCTTTCCTCTTTGGTATGAATGGGATTATGTTGTTTCTTCCTCCTCCTCAAAAATCAACAAACATATGTTTCTTTTTGTTTGTGGCATACAATCAAAATATCATAACAATGAGATGCCTAGGCAGGTTCCAAGATACAGGTTGTGCAAAGATACCCCTGCGACAGCCTAATTTAAAAGGACAAGACAGTGTAAGATATAGGCAGGTATATTGTACATTGCAATACAGTTAATAATGGCAGAAAAAGTTAGGACAGTCAGAAAGTTAAAACAATATTGTCATGTTTATAATAATAATAACAATAAAACAGTTTGTAGATTAAATTAAAACAGATGAGCCAATAATCAGTAGTAGCACCTTTGAAAGTCTAAATGTACCAGAAATGAAATCAACTTTCTTTGTCTTTTGGTTTAATTTATTTAGGAGAAAAGCAGGCAGCCACTCATGTGTCATTGGATCAGGAGTACGATCAGAGTTCATCAGCTATGTGGTGCATTCTGGAGGAGCAGGTTGTATCTTCAGCCAATCATGGGATTGTTCCTGGAAACTTCCAACCATCTCAAAGCTGTCTGAACAGTCAGACAGACAACCTTCATCACCCACTGGCTGTGGTGGAGGGTAAGAAGTCTTAAGTGACACAATGGAATTTGGCCTCTCTGGCCCTTTACAGAATTATTATTAGTAAACATTCACCACTGGTTTGAATGACTTCCAATACAGCAGCATTCAATATAAGTATTTTAGGTTTCCATTGAATAAAAAAAATAAAGATCCAGTTCATAAGTGTTTATAATGAATCTGTTTTCCCTGTGCATTTCTTCGCAGAACCAATCATAGTTGAGCTGACATTCAGGAATCCTTTAAAGGTTTCTTTAACTTTGTCCAATCTCTCACTTCTCTGGAAGTTTGCTGTTGATGAAGCCGTTTTAACAGATACGACAAGTGAGCAGATGACAGGAGAGACTATCAGTAATGAGAAGGCCTCAGCTCTACAGGTTGAAATGCTAAAAACATCTTATCCTAATTAATCGTTTATATTCAAATTGATTTTTAAATGCAGTTCTAAATATTTTCATTGTCTCTCCCGTATGTTCATTGGATGGCACAGAAAGATGACTTTGTCACAACTGAGATCATCAAAGAGTTTCATATAGGATCTGAGGAAACCAAAATGGTAAGAAGTGTTTGAGCATTACTTCTGGTGACTGGGGATCAAACAGCAAAATCTAGAAAGGGATTTACAGTGTTACTTAAAGAATGAAGAGTGTTTGCATTATTAAGAGTTGACTTACTGACTAGTTATTGCTGGTAAAATAGAGATCATTAGTCTTATAAAGCGTCAAATCTTAATTTTTCTCTACCTTATCTGGGTTTACTTTAGAGTTACTGAAAAGGCTGGAAACATTTCAGTTAAAAACTACAGATGACATTGAAAGTAAATATTGCAGACATTCATCACAGGCATAAATGACATGGAAAAACTAGTCCTCTGACTTCAGTACAAGAATCAACAGATAAAGAAATATAATGCATTGACATAAAATGTTTGTCTTTTAAGTCCAAATAACACATTAGCTATCATCCACTCTGGCCTCTCTCATTTGAAGGGCAGACACTCATATGTCAGATTGCTTTTTCTGGATTATAGCTCTGCATTTAATGCCATTATCCCACAGACACTTGCTAATAAGCTGCTGCTACTGGACTTTGAAGCACTGATGCGCAACTGGTTCCTGGACATTTTGACGGGAAGATCACAATATGTGACTATGTACATGTCTTGTCCACCACCATCATACTTAACACGGGCTCCCCACAAGGGTGTGTCCTGAGCCCCCTCCTGTACACACTATTCGCATATGATAGCTCTGCAAGATACCCAGGCAGTCATATTGTAAAGTTTGCTGATGACACAGTTGATGTTGGCCTGATTTCTAACAATGATGAGTCTCTGCACAGGAGGGAGGTTAGAGATCTTGTCAACTGATGCCAGGCCAATAACCTGTGCATCAATGTGGCAAAAACAAAAGAAATGGTGGTGAAGTTGGTGACCACAATTAAATACTTGTGTCTGCACATGTCCAGTGACCTCACATGGGCTGCAAACACAGCCAGTTCTCTTTCATAGCATTCGTTTCGTGTCTCACATTGGGAACGCCCATGGCGTGACCTCATCAGAAGCTCCTATTACATTACGCCAGCCAGGATTGGCTGGAGATACACTCGTCAGCGTCAGAGAGGGCAGAGTCCCTCCCCCTATAAATAGGGCTGACGCTGCACCGAGACTTTATTCAAAAACCTCTTCTCGCAACAAGCAGAAGTTCCAACCAGCTCCCTGCTGGTACTGCCTTTTTCTCTCTGAGCCCAGCTGAACTGTCCACAGATACGCGCGCAAGCTCGGTCGCCGGGCGCTTGGCTTGGAGGTTCTGGTCAGTACCGCAGCGAGTAGCCGTTCCCGGTAGAAATACCTAGAAAAAAAAAAAAAAAAAGTCGACTCGCCGCAAGGTTGCATGTTGGCCGTCGAGGAGTAGCAATACTCCCGCTGTACAAGCTACCACCGGGAAGCCGCAACGCTCCCCCCTCCCC
>NC_051447.1:3073330-3090032 GCF_001649575.2 Kryptolebias marmoratus | reverse complement strand
AGGAGCTTCTGATGAGGTCACGCCATGGGCGTTCCCAATGTGAGACACTCACTCATGCTACTCAGAGAACCGGGGTTACGAAAGTAACCTAAAGTTTTGTGAAAAAAGGCTTACCAATGCCTGCATTTTATGAAGAGGCTGAAGCAAGCTAGCCTCAGTGCTACTGTGCTGTGTTCTTTTTATCGTTGTATGTTGGAAAGTGTCCAGACTTTTGATATAACTATTTGGTACAGCAGCAGCTGCTCTGAGGCCATGCGTTCATTTTTTCATGCTCATAATATATTTGGTCAATCCGACAGACACTTACTGGCATTGATGCCAACACCTAGTTTAGATAATAGTGATAACATAAGAAAAAGTGAGGAGGGAGGAAAATATGGGTTTATTGTAATTGATTTCATTATTGCAATATTAAACAGTCCCTCCAGAATTTCGCGGGTATTTTTTGTGATTGTTGCAGGCTAAAATGCCTGATTTTGCGGGGCATTTTCCTAAAAGTTGCGATGAAAAAAATTTTTTTTTTACTAAAATCAATAAAAAAACAACTTTTAATATATAAACCAAAAATACTTTCGAGTTTTGTAAGATAATTACCAACAAACATTGACATTATCAAAAGGTGCTTTATTTGAGAACTTTGATAGCTTATAAACTGACATTCATGACCATTTCTGGATTGTCCCTCGTCTGCAGCTCTCCTCACGTTTTGCAGGCGCAAAGTTTTTGTCGATGGATGACTTGCGTTTATGTTCGATGATTACACTGCAGGACGTGCAAAACAGCTTCCCCCCCACTCTCGTGCAGCTGGGTAGGAAACTGTTTGCGACCGCAGTGAAGTTAGTCTTAAGTTGGATGTTGGATATTCGCGCTCCGCGGAGTTAGCGGCGTCTAGCTCACGGCTGACCTGAAACAGGAACGCTAATGTCGGTCAGCCGTTCTCTGCCGGCCCCTTCTCTCACCTGCGGTGGTTCACTTAGGGACGGCTGGCCGACATTAGAGTTCCTGTTTCGGGTCAGCCGTGAGCTAGACGCTGCTAACTCTGCGGAGCGCGAATATCCAATATCCAACTTAAAACTAATTTCACTGCAATGTTTTGCGCGGTCCTTTGCTGAAATCTTTGTGGGCAAATGTGAAGCATTAGCGCACATTTTCGCTTCGGTCACTACTCCTGCATGCTCTTGGCATTCTGATGTTAACAGGAAGTGACGTCACATTTCTTCTTTGTGAGTTATTTTCGGTTATTTTGTGTTCCACACTACACAAACTCACAAAGAAGACACTAGACCACAGAAACGGTGTCAAATCACTTTAGAAACAATAAATATTGGCTTAAAGTTGCGGGAAAGTTGCGGTGTTTTGGACAAAGTTGCAAAAAGTTGCGATTTTGTGGGGTTTGCTTGATTTTGCGCTTATAGTTGTGATCGCAACATCGTGAAATCCTGGAGGGTCTGATTAAACAATAATTCTGATATCATGCAACCCTAAGAATGTTGAATGGTGTTAAAGATTGTCACATTTCTCTGGTTTCAAATGAATAGTTCTCTAAAATCCAAATCTTTATGGTGGAAGCTTTAGAATCTTCTGTGATTGATATGTATTGAGAAAAATGGCTTTAAGACTGTCAGTGAAGTACTTCAGAGAGCGTTGATAAGAATGAAAGATGATGTGATTGTGAGCTAACATTAAGAGTTTCTTTGATCTCAGGCCAGACTGAGGCTTCTGCCACACAGAATGGGTCAGCTGAACATTGTAGGAGTAGTTTACGACCTGACTTCACCTTTCATTGGGGACACAACTTCAAATACGGAAGGTAAATAAAAACACACCTAATAAATGCTTGAAATAACGTTGAGTGCTTTAGTGTCAGTAACATTTAAAAACATCTTCAGTGACAATCCTTAACATACACACTGTTCATTCTTACATTTTATGGATTTACTTTCTGTTTCTGGTTATCTATTAAACAGGTTCCACCTGCATAATGGAACAATTACAAAAAGTACATTTGCAATAATAATAATATTTATTATAATATATAATAATATTATATATTATATATTTATAAAGCATTCCATATTTCTAAAGAAAATATTAAAACCGGGGGTGCAAACTTGTGCTTTTTTCTCTCCCACTCTTTGACTTAAAAACATAATGTTATACGTACAGCATCTGTTCCCTGATGGAAAGGAACGGGGTACAACACATAAAGTATGGGATATCACACTCCCGTGTGTCCTTGCTAAAGATACCTCTAAGCACACCTTTACACAATCACATGATGATGAAAAGTGACAGGCTTTGCCTGCAATTATTATATAGGCCTGTCATCACATCATTCTTTAGTTTGATAGCTGCTTTTTACCAGGCCCAGTTGCGCAGCAGGGCAGCCTGATGTTGTACCTTGTTCTTCTCGTTCAGGGAACAGTAGTTATATGTATACCGTCCCTTATATATATATATATATATATATATATATATATATATATGTGCAGTGCATGTAAATGGCACAGGAAAGGCAACCTTTTCTGCTCCTCAGATGTAGAAGGAGATGAAAGTAAGATGAATGTAAAGAACTTGAAAGCTCAACAGTAGAAAGCTGTAGTTTGAAGGGATAACTATAGGGAGATATGCAGCATTCAATACCAGACCTTTAAGCTAACAGAAGTAAACTAAACACAAGAGGGATGCACAAAAAACATAAATTGTCCCCAACTGTTTTGAAGTTGTCAGACTGAGGAGCATTGGCATATCCAGTGACTCAAGGGGTCCAAATGAAGGATCACAAAGAGCAGGAAAGGATGTTAGATTTAATCACAGGAAGAGGCCTTTAGCTAATAAATCAACAGGTAGGCATACTGCCTTTACAGTTCTGGGTATGGATGTAATATATCAGATTATCTCAGCGTGCCAGCCATTAAGGGGCCACCAAAATCACAGATAGATCCTGTCTTTGTATTCTCTCTTGTAGTGGCAATATCAGTTCTACTAGGGGAAATCCATACAGAGCCATAGGTGGGCTAGAACATCTACTCCCAGCAGAGATTTCTTATCTATTGAAAAAAACAAGTGGGTGTAGGCCCTAGTGGTGAAGAGATTTGCCAAACCAACGTCAGATTTGAGCCACCACTAAAGGATGGGTCCTCCATTCCCTTTTTAAAATGGGAATGGTTGTGAAAACAAAAACAACTGGACTTCTATTCTGTAGCTGAAGACGTTTCGCTTCTCATCCGAGGAGCCAATTGAGTAAGCTCCTCGGATGAGAAGCGAAACGTCTTCAGCTACAGAATAGAAGTCCAGTTGTTTTTGTTTTTTAACTTTTTTTGAATTTACCATGGCCTGGATGACTGAGAATCTACACCAGCATGTCACAGACTTATATTGGAACAACTAAGTTATTACAATATGAGACTATAAAAATCACTTTGGCTTCTAAATTGTAGCTTAGCTGTTTGATTGGAGTATATCTGAGGTGTTAGTTAAGTCTTTTGATAGTTACATTTATATCTTTCTTACTTTCTTACAACACAATCAGGCATTCATGAAAATAGCAACTACACATCATTCAGGATAATTTTATTATACTGCAAAAAATTAAAAACTGTTGGATTTCCTGTGGCTACAGGTCAGCAAACACCAAATCTGATGATGGTCCGTGGCAGACAGGACCTTAAGATCCAGGGCCCTCGACTAAACCTGACCAAAGAAGACAAGATGCAGATTCGACATAATGTTGATCGACGTCTGGATCCTATCATAACACCTCCAATGCCCCTGATGGAGGTAGGCCTGGCTCTGGAGACACAGATTCTGTGACGCAAGGCTGAATCCTCCAGGCTAACACAGCCTGGTGGGTTCATGCTTAAAGCAGTTCATCAGTTACCTGCTGGGAGCTCATTGTTTCTTTATCTTTACAGCAGCAGTCACCAAATCAGCTAAGCTGACTTCTTCTACCTGAATTATTGTGTAGTTTTTGGTGTATTATTTCCTAATTATTCAGAGAAAATAAACACATTGAGTGTTTTATAAGGTGACAGTTCATTCAAAATATTTACTTGTGTGTGTGTGCTTGCCTCAGGTTTTCTTCCTGCAGTTTCCCACTGCTCTGCTGTGTGGTGAGATCAGAAAAGCCTATGTGGAGTTCTGTAATGTCAGTGCTGTTCCTCTGTGTGGTCTTCGTGTGGTGTCTACCCACCCCGACTTCTTCACCTTTGGCAGCCAGGCCTCAACACCACCCACACACCTCACTCCAGTCTCGACTGAAAACTGCTCAGCCTATAAAACCTTTGCCACAAGCCTTCAGTTGGGTTCAGAAGCCTCAGAGATTTTGATTTTAGCAGAGGAGTTCAGACAGCCATCTGGGGTGATAAAAATCCCTGTAACGGGGGATATGCTTCAACCAGGAGAGTCTATTCAGCTGCCTCTGTGGCTCAGAGGGCCAGACCAGGAAGGGGTCCATGAAATCAACTTTCTGTTTTACTACGAGAGCTCAGAGAAACAACTCAAAATCAGGTAAATAAATTTAAAAAATGTGTGAACTAAATGGTATAGTTTTTATAGTGTAATTGTGTACTCTAAACAAATACAATTTGTCTAAAAATATGTACTAGCCTAAATAACAAAAAACATCAAGCTCACCCACTTCAAACTCAGGTCCTTTACTAGACACTTGGAAGCTTGAGGGTTCTGTGCAGTATCATTGGTATGTCATTTGGATTTTTATAAGTACAGCTGAATGGTGTCCAAGGGAGGTAAGGTGATCACAACTGAAGGGGTTGAACTACCTGAAGGCAACATTGCAGATGTCCAGGTCAGCTACAATTACCTTGGAATCCTGCAGACAAATGGCAGTCAGGATGAGGCCACAAGGAAGTCAGACACAACCAAGTACCTACAGAGAGTAAGGTAGATCCTGAAGAGCCAGCTGAATGGTAAGAACAAAGTCCAAGCCATCAACACATATGCAGTAACAGTCATCAGATACCCTGCTGGTGTAATAACCTGGCCAAAGCACGAAATAGAAGCCACTTACATCAAGACACAAAAGCTCCTCACAATGCACAGAGGGTTTCACCCCAAGTCTAGCACCTTGAGACTGTACACTAAGAGAAAGAAGGGATGCAGAGGGCTAGAGAGCATCAGAGCCACTATACAGGATGAAACAACCAAGATCCTGGAGTATATCAGGAAGAAATCCCCCAATGATGATCTACTAAGAGAATGTCTCAGGCAGCAGAAATCGGACAGGACAAGCCCCTGCATGGCATGTACCTCCAGCGGATTGAGGAAGTGGCTGATATCAACAAATCCTACCAGTGGCTAGAAAGGGCTGGACTGAAAGACAGCACAGAGGCACTAATCATGGCAGAACAAGAGCAATAGAGGCCGGCGTCTATCATACCTCGCAGGACCCAAGATGCAGGTTTCCAAATTGGAAGAATGTCTCCAACCGATCCCAGGAACAACCTCAGAGATCTCTGTCCAGAAGAGCGCAGTCCTAGGAACAGTTAAGATACTGAAGAGAACCCTCAAGCTCCCGGGCCTCTGGTATAATATATATATATATATATATATATATATGTAAGTTACTGAGATTTTATGTGATGGACCAGCACAAAGTATTGCATAATTGTGAAGTTTAAGTGAATTGATACATGGTTTTCAAAATGTACATATTTTTTGGTCTTCATTATGCTTCTTGATCACTAATGTTCTAGAGCAAATCTCTGAGGCTTTCACTGAACAGCTGTATTTTTACTGAGATAAAAGTTACACACAGGTAAACTATTTGCTAATTAGAAGACTTCTAAAGACAATTGCTTGCACTGGGTTTTAGTTAGAGGTATGGGGCTGAATACAAATGTGCGCCAAACTTTTCAGGTTTTAATCACATAAAATCCTAGTAAAAGAAGTTTGTAGTTGCAACGTAGATATATATATATATATATATATATATATATATGACTTTAAGTACTTAGGGTCAACTGTCCAGGAAAATGGAGATTGAGGGCATCAATGACTGGGAGCTAAAGTTAGAGAGGACAGACTGAGATGGTTTGGTCAGGTGTAAAGAAGGGACAGCGGGTATATTGGAAGAAGGATGTTAGAGATCCAGCTGCCAGGAAAAAGACAAAGAGGAAGGCCAAATAAGAGATGTATGAATGCAGTTAGAGAGGACATGGAGGTAGGTGGAGTGAGGACAAAGGATGCAGAAGACACTGTGGTGACACCTGAAAAGGGAACAGCTGAAAAGAAAAGAAGAAATTAAAAATTAAAATATATATAATTAAATATAAATAAAATTTGTTTAAGTTGTTCATCCACAGGCTATAAATGTGTTATTATTTTGTCATGGTTTAAAGCTGAACTGAAATCAAATCTCAAAAAACTGACATTTCATGAAAGTTATTTAGTCAACCACATCCACACAACATTGCAGGGACCCATTTTTCTGACTTAAAACTTAAATAAACTGTTTTTAGCGTGGAAATAGAAGAAGAAGACTTTGCGGGAGTAATGTATATACAACCATACCAGAGTGAACCTAAACTGACGGCTGGATCTCTGGAATCAGATGAATACTCTTCCGATTCAGATTCTGATGATCACCAGGACCGTCATGACTGACAAAACAATGCGCATAACGATTGAGGTGGGAACGTGAAACAGTGAAGACTGATTACCTCCAGATCATTATCATGACATCAGCACACGACACTGCAAATCAACATAAAAACTGCAGGAGAGAGCTAACATTGCTAACTTGAAGGTAACCCAATGCTACCGATGCGAACTGAAAGCTAACTTCTAAAGTACGTGAGTGTGCTTTAGAGTAGTGTTTATGAACTCTCACACCAAAGTAAACTAATCAACAGCAGTTTTAGACTATGAAATTTGTTTAATCACACAAAGAATGTCTATATTTTTTCATCAATAATAAACTGCTCTGAATCAGAAACTGATCTCAGGCTGTCCACCTGTAAGCAGCTCATACCTTTTAATGACAGCGACTGTTCCCATGACATTTGTCTTTCTTTTAAAATTAAAAATAGTTAGAACTGCTGCTGGCAAAAGGTCCTGCTCTTGTGGTGTGAAGCCAGTCCACCACATTAACAAGGGTCAGAGCGGTGCTCCTCTTTGAAGTGATCCAAACCCAAGTTCTGATAGTAATTTCCACATCGGAGCTTATGGATCCAAATCTGAGGAAGGTTTTTATCTTTCGGGAAGCCAAAAAATGAAACTCTAGTACAGTGTTTCTCAACCTTTTTTGGGCCGTTTCCCCCTATCCATTATCTGGATCAGCTGGTTCAAAAAAGTTATTCTAACAGACTGAACTGTATTGTACCAGTGTTCATCCACTCACTGAGGAATTGATTACAGTAAGCACATTTTATGATTTTCTTTTAACTGGTATTGGCTTCAAAACACTTTTCAGTTCAGTTTTAAGTTGGGTGTTATTTGGTCCTGTACCAGCAGAGGGATCTAACAGTGTCTTCCTGTTTCTGACTCCATGTGAAGTCATCGAGTGTTACGTCACACAGTGTTCATCTGCGCCAGTCGTTCCCTGAGCATCCAGGCTTCAGCGTGCCGCAGCACCGCTCCTCCTCTTCACTGTGTAGATGATAAAGGCAGCAGGGGAACTTTGGTCTTTATTGATGTGGAGAATGTCAATACGGTAAAAGAGACAGAAATTACCACACCTGAAGTACATGTTGGGTTTTAGTTCTGTTTAAACATTGTTCATTTTGTTTTACAGAGTGAAAGTGGCATACATGAGTTCCACATCATTCAGGTGTCCAGTGGCAGTCAACACTGGCGTCTCCACAAATATATTAATCCCTCCAAAGATAATGGTATGTCTGCCAAACTGCCTTTCTTGGGCCACAGGCCACCACAATTATGGTACGTACCTCAGTTTTAGGGTCATGGATTGGTATGGGTTGACTTCAGAACAGTAGGAAAAAGAAACAAGTGACAGGTGCTAGTTTTATTTTCCACTTATTTTAAATAGACAATAAACCCCTCAGAAGCAGAAACAAATAAACAAATAGCCCTTGTTAGTGAGGAGGCTATTAGGTAGTAAATCATTTACAGCAAGGTAGGATTTGTTAACTGGTAACTTCACTCTAAAACACATGCATAAATACATGCATACAGTGCCTTGCAAAATTATTCACCCCCTTGGATGTTTTCTGCTTTTATTGCTTTCTGAAATTAGTCATGAGTACTATAAATTGTCCTTTTTTGCAAAAAAAGAAAAAAATTTCAAACCTTCAGTGTCAAAGTGAAGCCAAATTTCTACAGAGTAATATCAATTAAATAAAAATATTTGATGTAAAATAGGTATGTGCATAAATATTCACCCCCTTTAAAAAGACTTAATTCAACTCGGATACTATATTATTGAAAAATACAAGTCAGGGGATTGATCCAAAAGGATTTTCAAGACCCTAAACAGTGGTTTTCTGTTCGATACTCTCCAATATAGGTCAGACTGGCGAACAACCTGGGAAACAGTGGTTATATGTACAGTCTCACCCATCTCACCCTTTGAAGCTTGGAACTCCTTCATACTGCTCACAGGTGTCTTAGTGGCATCTCTCACAATTGTCTATCTTTTTTTTTCTCCTAATATTTATGCACTTCTGTAGAAATTTAGCTTTACTTTGACCCTGAAGTTTTTTTTATATATATTTTGTAAAGAAGGCCAATTTATAGTGATCATGACTGATTTATTACAGTAATAAAAGCAAAAAACATCCTAGGGGGTGAATACTTTTGCATGGCACGGTACATACATACATACACAGGTGAAGCGTGTTAAACACCTGGTGATGTATTTAACAATTTAACAACATCAAATTACATTACTAGGAATGCTTTGAAATGATAGAGAATTTATTTATGACCTGTTTGGCTTTCCATACATGTACATCTCATTCATAAGGTTAAAAACAGAGAGGGAGTTCTCCCACTCATTGTCTAATCAGAATTTGTGATGTTGTGGAGGATCCAAAATGTCCGCCAAAATGAGAGAAATGTCAACAAACATGTGTCAATGAAAAGACATCCCATTTTTTAAATTATCTAGGTCGTTAGCTATACACTGGATCTTCCTAAAATTCAACACACTGGTGTAAAATCATGTCAGCTACATGAAATGAACACAATGAAAGCTGAAGAGGGCAGAGGAGAGCCAAAAGTCAGCAGGGAAGCTGAAGTTATGAGAATATGTATTGGACAGATGGATTGTCAACATAGAGGCCTGTAAGTTGTGATTGCAACATCCTGTCTTTATAAAAAAATAGTAACTATACTAGTATAAAAGTAAGACATGCTTGACAGTTAAAAACAACACAGTAATATGTTTGGGGATCCAGATTGGAAGGAGCTGACGCTTCAAAGAAATCAGGATATGTGCACTTAAATTCTATATCCAAATTCTTGCTTAGACATGCAACAGTAGTTAATCACATACATCTGGTGATTAAGACAGAGTTTCTAGGCGCAGGCAAGGTGTTGAGGGGATCGGTTTTGGTGGCCTTAGGATCGCATCTCTGCTTTTTGAAGATGATGTGGTCCTATTGGCTTCATCAGACCGTGATCTACAGCTCTCGCTTGGAACGGTTCACAGTCGAGTGTGAAACGGCCGGGATGAGGATCAGTGCCTCCAAATCCAAGGCCATGGTCTTGAGCCGGAAAAGAGTAGAGTGCCTTCTCCGGGTCAGGGAGGATGTCCTGCCCCAAGTGGAGGAGTTTAAGTATCTCGGGGTCTTGTTCACGAATGAGGGAAAAATGGAGCGGGAGATCGACAGGCGGATTGGTGCAGTGTCTGCAGTGAAGCGGGCGCTGTACCGATCTGTCGTGGTGAAGAGAGAGCTGAGTCAAAAAGCGAAGCCCTTGATTTACCGGTCGATCTACGTTCCTACCCTCATCTATGGTCACGAGCTTTGGGTAGTGACCGAAAGGACGATATCGCGAATACAAGCGGCTGAAATGAGTTTCCTCCGCAGGGTGTCTGGGCTCTCCCTTAGAGATAGGGTGAGAAGCTTGGTCATCCGGGAGGGACTCAGAGTAGAGCCGCTGCTCCTCTACGTCAAGAGGAGCCAGTTGAGGTGGCTCGAGCATCTGGTGAGGATGCCTCCTGGACGCCTCCTGGTGAGGTGTTCTGGGCACGTCCTACCGGGAGGAGGCCCAGGGGAAGACCCAGGACACGCTGGAGGGACTATGTTTCTCGACTGGCCTGGGAACGCCTTGGGATTCCCCCGGAGGAGCTGGCCAAAGTGGCCAGGGAGAGGGAAGTCTGGGTTTCCCTACTTAGGCTGCTACCCCCGCGACCCGACCCCGGATAAGCAGAAGTGGATGGATGGATGGATGGATGGATGGATGGATGGATGGATGGATGGATGGATGGATGGATGGATGGATGGATCTGGTGATTAAGACAGCCACATTATATATTTCTTATATAAAAAGCAAAGCCAGGAAGTATCAGTGTGAACATTGTAGATTTATCATGTGTAAATACGTTTTGAAGGTAGTTTTTCTTGATAAATTGACTAAATTCTCGCAAAATTGTACACTGTAGGGTGTACAATTTTGCAATTTCTCTAGATGCTTTTTGCATTTATTGGTGAGGTTGTAACATGCACAAGATGCAGGCAATGCTGCTACAACAAGACTGATTCCTGTTTTAATAATGGCTGCGATTGTCCATTGAGTCATATGAAGACAAGATGAGTGCTCCCTCTCTCTGTCTAACTCAGAGCTCATTCTCCACTGATCACCAGAAACCCAAGACTTTTAACACACTGCTAATTTGAATCAAGCAGGCAGCTCCTTTGTTATACAAAAACATGATTTACTGATAGGTCTTCTGACATGTCCTTATTAGAGGTCAGCAGAATTGTCATATATACACGACTGACTGTTGGTCCTATGTCTTACTGATAAGCTTTGTTCAAAAAAGCACAATCTCTAATGACCTTAGATTACACAGTTTTTGCCACTTGCCATTTTGTCTAATCCCTGGGATTTTCTGCATTTCTTTTGAAATAAATAAATTTAGAAAAATAAACAAACAAACAAACAAAAAACAACAACTGGGTCTTCCTGTGTCCCTTACTATTTCTGTCACAACAAATAGTGGCAGCAGTGGGATTGCTGGTGTGATTTTTTGCACCCAAGCTGAGGTAAAAGTATATGGCCAAAGTCTGCAAAATTTTTCATCTGAAATTGGTCATTTTTTATTTGATTTGGACCCTCGCAAAAAGCTATTTTAATAAAATGTCACTCTCATTTAGAATAGAATGGTGATTTCCTGTGATTAATGTATTCTTTGTCTGGTTGTATTCACCAGACATCAGTCAGTACTGTTCAGTATAAAAACTTGTATTGTTACACCCCTGATAAATTATAATCTAGATTCTCACATACATTTGATATCATTTGTAATAAGTAGCGGTTAATATGTTCAATTATGTCCACATTCTGTAACAGTCACCATTATTTCTCTCACTCACATAAGGTGAAAAGAATAACTAGCTGACATACTGGCTCATTATTCAACCTTTGATTTAGTGTTTTGTGTCATAATGCATGTTTGAGCTTGTATCATTCTGCTGTGATAACTTACAATATTTTCAGCAGTATCTGATGACAGATCAATAATTAATTTTTTTTTTCAACTGCAGACTGCAAACTGAGCAGCAGAGAAAGAGCCAAACTTTGTTTTAGGGCCACACGATGCGAACCCCATCAAGGTACTTAATTGTGGGACGTTGGCCATTTTTGACTGGATTTAGTTTTGGACTGAGAACAGATTTATTGTATTTCTTTTTGTTTTTTAGGTAACTTGGACAACATTGAGAAATACACCTTTGCAGACCTGAATCTTGGAACTGAACGGGTAAATTCAGTTAAATCATTTTTTTAGTTTGTTTGTTTTAGGACTACATATTAAGTTTCCAGTGTTACAGACAAAACCCAATCATTCTCTGTTCCCTTCATTTACTGACACTGAAGAGAAAACTCTCAGACAATTAAAGGTCTAGTATTTCTTAAAAGAATGCATATCACCTGCCACCTTGCATTTCAGAGTTTCTGTTGTGATCATCAGATTCCCCAGAGATTCCATCAGTCCCTGGGGTTTTATTGTGTTTCAGCTTTTTTATTGCCTCCTGTATTTCAATCTCTGCTGTACTTAAAATCATTCCCTAATACTACTTTTTCCACACAAAGCAGGTAGATTTAATTTGGTGAGATACATACCAATTTGGTGTTTAAGTTCATTATTTATTGGGTTTGGCTCCTCATATATGTTTCTATAGAAGGATGCAAAAGCATTGGCTATTTTATTTAGGTGCAGAATAACAGGAGCATGGTCACTCAGTGTGATTGTTTCTATACCGCAGTCAATCACTTTATGCATATGTTGATGAGAAATACAGAAAATGTCTATCCTTGAGTAACTATGATAGACATTTGAGAAAAAGGTAAAATCTTTCATTCTGTGTTTAAATCTCCATGTATCCCCCTTCCCAGCTCTGTTATCATGTTAAGTATTTTTGTTTTCTTACTTTGCAACCCCCCCCTTCCAACATTCAACCTACTATCAGTACATACGTCTCATTTTATCCTTAATGACCTTTTCAGTGGAGAATACCACTGACTTGTAAAATGGCCACTCCTCTCTTATCTCCAAATGATGCACTGTTTGGTTTACCCAATCATGTCTTAGTTTTTTATGTTCTAACTTGTTTAAATACAATATAATAATATAAGCATTGCATTTTCTTTAGCTAGCGAATAATCTTCTACCTCTTTAGAAGGTGATTTAAACCATGGACATTATATGTTACAGTTGTTAATTTGTCCATATATACGTTAAAGGTGTGCTAAGAAGCACCTTTCTCATGGTGACACTTCTGCAAACAGCACTACTATTGCGAGGCATGTACATTTTAGGGTGTGATTGCACATTTGTTAGGATATTCAGATTAATGTTTATGTGTAATAGAACAAATTTAAACAGAACAGTAAACAGACTTCCGAACAATGAACTAATCCAACAGGCATCTTTGAAACCAATTGTTATAGAGACAAAAGGGTGTGACGAAAAGCCTCCATCTGACACACTCCATGTAGTAGCAACTGTCTGACACCAGGAGGCTGCTCCCAGGGTTGCTTTTGCATAAACCAGAGTAAAGCAATTAAAACGAAACAAGAGTCATCTTACCCTCTTCCATGGCAGCGGACGTTTCCTTTTAATTTTAGAAATGTAATATAAATACTTGTAATACCCTACTTTCACCTTCCGTATCACTTAGGCCATATGCAAAGTTTGATTATATCGGCCCATTTGTTTCTCAGAAATTTTATGTCTACCTATTATCTTGTATGAATGCCTACATGTCCACGACTCTCAGCATTGCTTCTCCTACTTCTCCGGATGCTGTGGTCTAGGTGTAATATAGTTCTTCGTAATATTTCTCGCGCTCTTCCACCTTGATTTCTATTCCCATCCAGGGTTGCTGCTGGTCTTCTGAGAGTGGAGAACGTCTTCACTCCAGAGTCCAGATATATTTTCAGCTGGGCAGGAAAAGGAGACACTGCTCTCACGTTTTTTCTCTTTAATTTGCTTATTGATTTCTTTCAATTATTTGCGTTTCTTCTGTATATCTCCAGTATAGTCATGGTCAAAATATACTTTCTGGCCATGGTAGGTAACATTGTCACATTTCCGTGCCATTTGTATTATTTTTTATTTCACTCTATAGTTGGAAAACCTGACTATAATTGATTGTGGTGGTGTCTTTAGGCTTCATATTCAGTGATCGGTTCACCCTCTCCACAAATATTCATATCTTGCTATAATTTAAGTGCAGTGCGCAACCTGCCTGTTCTGAAAGTAATTATGTAATTCTTCTCCTCTCCCTCTTGTATCCCGTAAATGCGTAGGTTATTACGTCTCACTCTTGATTCAAGGTCCTCACATTTGGCTGAGAGTTTGGCTTCTCTTTGTAGCAAATTGTGCATCACACAGTCATGGCGAAGTAGCTGGTCACGTTTTGTCGTTCTCTCAACAAACTGTTTAGGGATTTTTCAACCCTGGACAACGCGGCTTTGGTGTTGTTAGAAGCATCGGTATCTTCCTTTCTCAGTAGTTTTAACTCAGTGAGCACCGTCTCCATATTGTCATTGGGATCACTCTTGTCCGAGGCCACATCGACATATTGACAATTTTATTGTTTTTTTTTGTTCTAGATTTATTTTTCTTTTCAGCTTCTTTTCTGAGAGTGGACATCCTTGGTTTTACATCATTTTAATTTGCAATAGATTATGTGCTATTTTTCTATGTTTTAGCAAGTTTTTAGGGCCTTACCCCAGATTGGAAGAATCGGGCTGCTTCTCCCCTATGGCATCACCGGAGGTCATGTTAAAGTTTTAAGCAAAGATGTGCAATGAGTAGCACTTGGGAGCATGTGCTGTGAATGACTTTCAGCTACAACCACACCAAATTTTAGCACAATATCTGTAAAATTGACTGAATTATACTCATTTTTGTTTTTTCTAACGTTAATTAGCTGTGTTAGCTATCTTGAATGCAGCTGACTTTAAAAGGTAATCAGTTGTAGATGTACTTTCAATGATTATTTTCCAAGAGTTTCATTCAAATTTGTTTAGTGGTTCATGAAACATTTTGCTAATACTACAGGCAAATGAACACACACATCCAAAGGCAAAAACATTTGCCAGCAGGCAATAAGTCGTAAATATAGGCGAGTGTCATCTACATAGCCATGAAGTGTAGGGAAGTATAATTACTCTTTCATTTTAAATCATAACTGTTACTTTATGTTAGCTGCATTACAGTCCTCTTCTGAATGAGGCTGCATGGTCTGTTGACTTCCTGTTGTCATTAGTAATTTAAAAAATCAGGTTTATATTTATGGACTGAAAACAGTGAAAACCAAGTGGACGTTACAGCTTAGTGTTTTATGGAACAGCCCTGCCATTATGTAAATTCACATAAAAACAGATTCCGTTTCCACTGCTCACATATTCTCAAGCTGATCCAAATTATTTTTAAAAAGGAAAAGGATTTCACTGAAACAGACAGATATAAAGTTAATTCAGTCAGAAGCCTGAGTGCTTAAAAAAATCTGTTGAACCTGTTTCTGTGTGCAGATCATCAGTTCTTACACTCCCTGTGGAGATTTCTTCTTCCGTTGTTGTTACACATCAGCCTTTGAGCCAGTAGATTTAACATCCAGGACACCCAATAATAGCAAGAGTCAGAACTCTGGACCCACTGAGTACGCTGCTGGCTCTGATGTGACAAGGATCGCAAAGACATGTAATGAACTCGACCTCAACATAATTGTCATCTGGAAGGTATGAAAAATTCATGTGCTACGTAACGGCTAGTTTGTTTTTTTTTACTCTTTGCCAAACAGTGAGACCAGAAAGATCCCAGCTGTGCTGTTGGATTTGATGGTTACTCTATATTATAAACACAAAATGCAACTACACAAAGTATGTCCAGGATGTACCCTGCTTCTTGCACAAGGAGCCTGAATGGAGAAGCGGGTAAAGAAAATGGATGGATGAATGAAAGTATATTTAGTAAAAACCAGGAAAATGATTCTTCTTATACAGAGTGGGCCATTTATATGGATATACCTTAATAAAATGGGAATGGTTGGTGATATTAACTCCCTGTTTGTGGCACATTAGTATATGGGAGGGGTAAAACTTATCAAGATGGATGGGGACCATTGCAGCCATTTTGGATCTAACTTTTGTTATTTCAATGGGAAGAGGGTTATGTGACACATCAAACCCATATACTAATGTGCCACAAACAGGAAGTTAATATCACCAAGCATTCCCATTTTATTAAGGTGTATCCATATAAATGGCCCACCCTGTACATCTTTCTCTTATTCTTATTTACTAATTTTATATATTTTAATATTATTATTATCATCAGTTATTTATTTATTTATTATTCTTTCATCAAAATATTGTCAGTCTATTTTCAGTTTTGGAAAAATTCTCATTCGGCAAGTCATAGCGATGCCTTAATAATGGATTATATTAGTTGGATTAATTGAATTATTATTATTGATTGATCAGTTTAATTTAAACTATTACAATTAAAAGCGGAAATATATATATACACTTCTGATCAAAATCTTAAGACTAGTCAAAAAATTGCAAGAATTTGCATTTTGCACTATTGGATCTTAAGAAGGTTCTAAGTAGAGCTTCACACAATGTTAAAGGAAAAAATCAGTGCAAGAGACAAGAACTTTTGAGTGGGGAATTTTCTGCAAACTGCATTTACACTCAAACATGATTTTTTCAGCTGATCAAACGTTTAAGACCATAGTCTTTAAAAGCCAAAAGCTGTGCAAAAATCTGGATTCCATGTCATTTTCTGTCAAGTCTTTACACTGTCAAGACCTCCTGATGGCAAAAGCAAAAAAGCTCACTGACTTTGAACGTAGTAGGATTGTTGAGCTGCATAAGCAAGGCCTCTCACAACGTGCCATCGCTGCTGAGGTTGGACGCAGTAAGACAGTCATTTTGCATTTTTTAAATGATCCTGAGGGTTATGGAACAAAAAAGTCAAGTGGTAGATCCCACCTGAGATGTTTTCTACACGGCACAGTGGTGGGGGCGCCATCATGATTTGGGG
>NC_051447.1:3069889-3072445 GCF_001649575.2 Kryptolebias marmoratus | reverse complement strand
ATATATATATATATATATATATATATATATATATATATATATATATATATATATATATATATATATATATATATATATATATATATATATATATATATATATGCATACATTCATGTATAATAGTTCAGTCAATAACAAAAAGAAAATAAATTTGGATGACTGTATAGTTTATTAGTCATCTAGGACATAAAAGTCCAGAGTTTTTAAACATCACGTTTCACATCTTACCTGAAATGCTCTCATCATGGGTTAGGAGTTTTAGGTTCTTAAGCCTTCTTTGGAACAACTACACTTAGGGGGGTAGAAGAATTTGAATGTCCAATATTATTGCCTAATATTACGATAATGATGACAATTGCCATGAACCATCCTAACTCCTCACTTTTTCTTCTGTTTTAACCATCATTCTAAACTAAGTGTGCACATCAAGGTCAGAAGAGTTTTTTGGGTTGACCAAATATATTATTAGCCTGCAGAACATATGGTACTTGAGATATAAAGGCTTATTGCAGTCCAAGCAGTGCTTTGCAATATTGATATTCCGCTCACTGATGTGATGACAATATATATCGTGCAGCCCTAATTAGAAAATTGAGTTGTGGAGTTACAGCTAGGCTCCAGGTCAATTTGTATTTCTCTCAAGTCATACCTTGCAGCAAACTTTGCTTCTCACAGCTACCAGTGCAACAACAAACTGTTTAAAAGCAGAAAATCAATCTAAATGAGCGTTAATTTCAACTTCCACTTTATGCCTATTTCATGGTTTTGCTAAAAAAATTGGTTGGGACTTACCGTAAGTTAAAGTTTACTCACCTCAAGTCCTGCAGCTGAAAAACACTCAAATGAACAGAGGGTTTTGGTACAAAGCCATGTGCCGCTGCTAATCTTGCTAGTTGGGGATCTTTATTTTTCTTAATTTTCATCAATACAATAGATCAACATGGAGTGAGGTCCATGTATTCTGACAGTAAAACTGAGCTCTCGCTTTACCAAATTGGAAATTTACCATAGAAAATACCAGATATTTTTGGAAATAAACAGGAATAAATGTGAAATTTAAAATATTGAACTCTGGCCCTTAACATAGATTTTAAATATAGTTGGGGAAAATACATTTTTGCATAATTTGGACTAAAACTATTAGAATTTCATTGCTGTACCATGCAATGAGATGCACCACATTCTAAAAAACAATATAAGGTATTTTACCTGGACGTGTAGAAACAGATGGAAATACTGCCATGTAAAACATTTTTGTTCAGAGTTGTGTAAATTCAATTTGAAAATTTCTGTACAAAAATTTTAAGATTTTAATTATTTTTTGTGAAATGCAATTTACTGAATACACACTGACTAAATAAGTCACTCACTGTGGAAGTATCAATTTGTGATCAGAACTAAAGAAGTCCTTTAAATAAGAGGTAAAATAACTTCTGAAAACAAAAAATGAAATTCAGTTGCCTTTTTAATTAGAAAAAATTACCTCTTAGCAATATCATAGTCCTGTGATGTAGAGGGTTATAGTTAGGATCTGTCTAATACACATGATCTGTGGTGAATTTTTTCAAACTGTATATTTAAAGACAAAAGCCACAGTGAATCTTCAGATACTCAGTGTTTAGACTTTGGTCGCCTTGTGATCCAGTCAGATCTATAGCCCAGAATATAAAACATGACAGTAATCAGACTGAAAATGGACACTGTGTTGGAATTGAATGTCTTTTTTGTGAACAGGCCTACATGATTGAAGACAACAGACAGCTGATCCTCGAGGGTCAGCTTCATGTGGGGCTGCAGACATTTGGTAAAGAGACCAGTTCCCTAGTTCCTAAAGAGGTACAACAAACCCCAAAACACCCAACATTTGTTTCTCCGGAGCTCAGTGAACATGGTGTAATATAATGAGAAAAAAAGTAGTTTTATGGATTTTTTGTCTTTAAATAGAATCCCATAGATATTTCACACATCTATTCATTTAGTAATCCAGTTCAGTTAAATTTTTTTATACTACATCAGTCATAAACAAATTCAAATTCAGTACATCTTATGTCAGATTAATAGGTGGACTGTTTATGTTATAAGTCCACTTAGATTGACAGTAAAATAAACCTAAATAACCCCATATTATTCTTTCTCCTTCCCTGTGTGTTGCTGTGTATTTGATTGTTTTTGTAGGAGGCCCAGGAGATGGTTCTACTCAAGTTTAAGTCAGAAATACCTCCTTCCGTCATCCTGCCCTTTCCAGAACTTTCTCAGCTCATTAAAACTAACCTACACTACCCTGAAACCTTCACACATCACTTTGTTCAGGACAGGTGAGTTGTTTTTTTATGTTTGTTTCACAGAATCACAAACTCTCTCCTCATGGCTGCAGACTCTGGGTTACTTTCAATTCTCATCCTCCTTGATCTCAATGCAGCTTTTGACACCATCTTTCACAGCATCCTCCTTCGCAGACTTTCATCCATCGGCATCTCCGGCACACCGCTCACTTGGTTTCATTCATATTTCACTGGCCGCACTCAGTTCATTAAACTTAAATCTTTCAGGTCCCAC
>NC_051447.1:3063336-3069789 GCF_001649575.2 Kryptolebias marmoratus | reverse complement strand
CTTCAAGCAAACGCCCCCCAAAAGAATATCAACACCCCCTTTTTGAAAATATTGCTGCCAGCGCCCCCCGTCATCCTCTCAACGCCCCCGTTGAGAAACGCTACTCTAGACAGCACTCTCTCCTTCCGTTCACACATCAATAGCACTACCCGGTCCGCATACTTCCACCTTCGGAACATCAACCGACTCTGGAATGCTCTTCCACCTGACTTACGGAACATTGACAATCTCTCGACTTTCAAAACACAACTCAAGACTCATCTGTTTAAGCTAGCCTTTTCTCTGTAACTTTTCTCGTTGTTATTCTTCTAGATTTTATAGCCACCTTGTTCTATTCTAATTGTGTCTTTATATTGTAAAGTGTCCTTGGGTGTCTTGAAAGGCGCTACAAATAAAATGCATTATTATTATTATTATTATTATTATTGTTTGTTTTGGGGTTTTTGTTTGTTTGTGTTTGTTTGTTTGTTTGTGTTCATTTTTTGTTTTTGTTTTTTTTTGGGGGGGGGGGTGATCTTAAAACAAACACCCCTAACCACACCGTGGCTCTATCCCTAACAAACAAATAGAAAGGAAATAAATTTATATTTTAAAAAAAATAAATAATAATAAGTAATGTAAGAAATTAGAGATCTATTAATAAATATACACAGCCACTAGGGAGCACAAGCCAGTGTATCTCTCATGCCAGTCCCAACCCCAGGTAAATAGTAAGGGTTGTGCCAAAAAAGGCATTCGGCATATAACACTACAAAAAAAACATGCAAGTTCATCCAAACAACACTAAATGGGATCGGTCGAGGCCCCAGTTAACAATAGCTGCCACCGGTGCTGTTGACAAACAGGGTGCCTGCGGAAATTGTACTACTATTAGTCAAAGACCATGATGAGGGAAATGTGCCAAGAGACAGAAGGAGAAGAGGAAAGGCCAAGTGTAGGACTGAGGGTAGCAACTCTAAACATAGAGACAATGACAGGCAAAGGTAGAGAGCTGGCTGACATGATGCAGAGAAGGAAGGTAGATCTATTATGTGTACAAGAGACCAAGTGGAAGGGCAGCAAGGCTCGCAGCAATGGGGCAGGGTTCAGCAGTTTTACCATGGTGTGGATAGGAAGAGAAATGGAGTAGGGGCAGTCCTGAAGGAGTTAGCAAGGAATGTAGTGGAGGTGAAAAAAGTGTCCAATAGGGTGATGTGTCTGAAGGTGGAATTAGAAGGCCTGATGTGGGATGTTGTCAGTAATTATTCTCCACAGGTTGGATGTGATGTAGAAGAGAAAGAGCAATTCTGGGAGGATCTTGATAAAATGACAGAGAGTATTCACAGGAAGGAGAGAGTGGTGATCGGAACAGATCTGAATAGACATGTTAGTGAAGGAAACAGACGAGAGGAGGAACTGATGAGCACAAAGGAATCAGGAAGAATAGATGGTGGTGGATTTTGCCAAAAGGTTTAAAATGGCTGTAGTATGGACATATATGTTGACCTATTTTCAAAAGAGGGAGGAACACAGGGGGACCTATAAGAGTGGAGGCAGGAGTATGCAGGTAGAAGAAGTAACCTGGGGGAGATTGTGGATCATAAGGCTGTGGCAGGGGAGAGCTGTTAAAGGCTCTGGGTGCTAAGAAAGACCTTCCAGATGACTAGGCTACTACAGCCACGGTGATTAGAGAAACAGGTAGGAAGGTACTTGGTGTGTCATCTGGACAGAGAAAAGATGATAAGGAAACCTGGTGGTGGAATAGTGAAGTGCAGGAAGTTATCTGGAGGAAGAGTTTAGCCAGGAAGAAATGGGACAGTGAGAGGACTGAAAAGAGTAGACAGGAATATAGGGAGATGCAACGTAGGACAAAGAGGTAGGTAGTAAAGGCAAACAAGGAGTCATATGATGAGTTGTACAAGAGGCTGAATACTAAGGAGGAAGAGAACACTTGTATCAACTGGCAAAAAGGCTGTGCAAGGAAAGGAAAAGGATGTGCAGCAGGTTAGGCTTGTTAAAGATGGAAATGGTAATTTTCTAACATTGTGTGATGGGAAGATGGAAGGAATACTTTGAGGAGCTGATGAATGAAGAGAATGAAAAGAATGAAAAAGAAAGAAGAGTAGAGACCATAGAAACTGTGGACCAAAAAGTAGAAGAGATTAGTGAGGATGAAGTTTGGAAAGCTTCAAGAGGATGAAGAAGGGGAAGGCAGTTGGACCTAATGACATACCAGTAGAGGTGTGGAAATGTCTAGGAGAGATGGCAGTGAGGTTTTTGACTCAATTATTCAGCGGTATTTTTGAGAGTGAGAAACTGCCTGAGGAATGGAGAAGTGTGTTGGTGCAATCTTTAAGAACAAGGGTGATGTACAGAGTTGTAGCTACTACAGGGGAATTAGAGTTGATGAGCCACTTGATGAGGATCTGAAAGAGAGAGTTGAAGAAGCTAGACTTAGAGAAAAGGTGACTATTTGTGAGCAGCAGTATGGTTTTATGCCAAGAGAAGAGCACCACAGATGCCATCTTTGCTTTAAGGATGCTGATGGAGAAGTACAGAGAGGGTCAGAAAGAACTTCATTGTGTCTGTGGATTTCACAAAAACATACAACAGAGTGCAGAGGCCTCCCTCAGCACTCATACACCACAGCTTCTCAGCTGTGATATGAGGAAATCTGGAGTTGCAAAGGAGTACAGGTGCTGGTCATAAAATTAGAATATCATAAAAAAGTTGATTTATTTCAGTAATTTCTTTTTAAAAGTGAAACTTGTTTATTACCCTATTTTCCGGACTATAAGGCGCACTTAAAAGCCTTCAATTTTCTCAAATAACCAGTGTGCCTTATATTCCAGAGCACTTTATATGTGTAAGAAGTCGTAATGTTTTAGTACGACTTTGGTAAACTACAAAGCCGCACCGCTTGCAGCATTAAGGCTCAGTTATTGTCGTGTTTTGTAGCGTCGCAAAGGGCTCCGTGCACGCTGTCAGTGCAGTATTTTTCCGTGAGTATCTTTGTGATCTCTCATAGAGGGATCATATAGTTGCTGATAAAGGCAAACCAGCTCCTCTAGAATGAAGCGGAGCGGTCAGTGCAAAGTTACAAAAGTTGGGAGGTGCACGATGCGTCTTATAATCCAGTGCACCCTATAGTGCGGAAAATACGGTATATTCATTCATTACACATAGACTAATATATTTCAAATGTTTATTTCTTTGAATGTTGATGATTTTAACTGAATAATTAATGAAAACCCCAATTTCAGTATCCCATACACACAGATGCAATAAAATAATCACCTGCCTTTTACGGCAGTGGACGATAATGAATAATGATTAATGACTTGCTGTAAACAATGGTTTTGTGAGCAGTTTATTACACAAAGCAAACCTTGGTTATCAATTTTGAATATTTCAAGAAAACTGCCTTTTCCCTCAATCTCTAGAAGCACTCAGAGAGGAAAAATGTCCATCAAGTCCATAGGGTCATTAAAAATTGTAGGATCCCCATGGTGATCCAGATCATCAACAGAAATTTAATCATTTGTTAATTGTGACAACCTCCATTTCTTGACAATTTCATCAAAATCTGTTAATTAGTTTTTAAGTAAGCTGGATGGACAAACAAACCAACATTACCAAAAACATGAACATTGAGGTAACAAAGACAAGCCCAAAGTTTACCAATTATCCAGAACTTTTGAATCCATAACAATCCAAATATATTTTGACTTTACAGACAACATCAGGCTCTGGTTCTATAGGAACTTCCACAGTCAGTCAGCTTGAGTCAAACTGAAAGGGTTTAACTGAGGTAGAAACACTATCTTTGCAAACTGAGGTTAAAGGTAATGAGGGGAAGTAAAAGTGGTTCCGTTTGTGTCCACAGTCTTTGTCTGGTCCCAGTAACTCTAACCCTGTCCAACTGCTCCTTGGCTCTGATAGACGTCATCATCGACCTCAGACACAAAAGTACCAGGTGAGTTTTCTGAGTGGATAAACCTGTTTTTACTGAGAGATGGAACTGTTAGTGTTCCTATTTGGTGCAGCTGGATCAGAGATCAGAGCTGCTGATATGAACCATGGCTGGCAGCTCAAATGACACAAGAGAATAGACACAGAAAACAAATAAACCAACTGTTTTAAATTGTTCAAAACTGTTTTACTGCCCAATTTGGATTGTTCCTAAAACAAAAACTACTCATCTAAAATAAACTAGAAAACAAGACATTTTATAAACACATAAAATGAATACAAACAGTAGGTTAGAGAGGTAGATTCACATTGAAGGGAGACTAAACTGAGTCAAATTAGGAAAGCTTTTTAAATTTTATTTAAGAAGCTTTTATAGTAGTATTCTTTGAAGGAATGCATATAAACTGCTGCCTTTTATCCCTAAATTTTAGAGTAAAATCATGTATGTTGAGAAATTATGGAGTTGTAGTAATTTTAGTCGAACCATAAAAATTACGTTATGCCTGACCTTGTGCAATATTGCAAGACGTCACGCTCAAGGTATTGTGTTGTTAATTACTGTTACCAACACATCAAACTTTAGTTCAATATCTGTAAAACTGACTTAATTATAGCTATTTTTGTGTTTAGTATGGCAAGTTGGTTGTGGTAGCCATCTTTAATTGGGTTGATTCCAAAAGTTAATCAGTTGTAGATGTACATTCAATCTTTACTTTCTGCAATTTTCTGTAAAATGTATCTAGTGGTTCAGAAGATATTTTGCCAACACATGAACACATAAATTATCATCTGCCTTCACTTTTGGGCGATAACATATTTAGTGTTGCTTTTGTCAAGTGAATGTACACACATGGGCAAAATAATAATTGTCTTACCCTTTGGTTGTGGTCAATAATTATATTGCTTCTAAAGGTAATGTTTGGAGCTATGAAGCAAACATGGTGAGTACATATGGGTACACCATTTTTTGACATTGATTTAGAAAAACTATGTGAGGTGCCCAGGTGGTCCATGATTTATAGTCAGTTTAAAAATCCATTTAAGTTATAAAAGGCAACAGAATAAAAATTATACGAAGGGAGTGAGTTATTTTTTAGTTCTCCATTTTTTTTCAGGTGTCTTCTTCACATGGTTTTATGTGTTTTTTAGCCTGGAGTCTCTGGAGGTCCACAGTTCGTTTGCCTGGGTGGGTCAGAGCCAGTACAAGCTGCAGTTGAGCCAGCAGGAGGTCGTGAGCCTCACTCTGAAGGCCTGTTTTTTCCGAGCAGGAGTCTACAACCTGAACACACCACGAGTTTTTGCCAAGCCCGCTGACCAGAGCTCGATGTGTGAGACAAGTCAGCAAACAGCAAGTCCTGCTCTCATTATCATCAACTGACAGAACCGAGCTGGGCCAGCAACTGCTGCACAGAAACAAAAATACTAAGTTTATTTAAAGCATTCCTTCAAACAAAGGCTAATGAGCTGATGGAACAGGTGTTGATCTTTATTTCATAGCTATATTTTATTTGATTTTACTTTTTACTAGGTACTTCTTTCTATATTCTCCCACCTTTGTGATGATCAACTTTAATCAATACTTTTGTTTCAAACTCCATAGTGTTGGACTCAAATGTTTACTTTGAACTGAAAAGACAGAGACAAACTGCTGTTTTTTTTTGTTAAATCTGAACCAATCCACTTCCACAAGCTGATACCGTCTGAAAACTTTCAGTCTATAAATGACTGAACTCATAGAGAATCCAATCCAATTGTGACAAGAATAAACCATTATTGTAACATGATGTTTATATTATCCAGCTTGTATCTGAAAATGAAGGTAAAACATGCTGAAAACTGCCTCAAACTCATTTTCTTCCAGTTTTAATGTTTTTTCTTTATTTTCTGCTGCAAAGGGAATCATTTGATTTTTGTCTATAAAAACATCTTGGCATAATCTTTTCATCTTATTTGGTCTAGAGCACAAAAAGTCTATGATGAATCAAACTTTAGGACCAGGACCTGGTTTACCAGATTAAAACATGCAGCGTGAGAACTTACAGATTCATATCTTATTCACTTCTGATGCAAATGTACGGAAGCGCATTGCTATCATGCAGGAAAAAAAAATTTGAACGCTATCACGTTATAACGTGATACGTATCTTGTATAAACGTGATAGTTATCTTGTTAAAACGTGATAATTTTATGTCCAGGAAGTGGCGGTATTATGCTAGGCTAGTACAGTGGCTAACAGGAATTGGTCAGGTTTCCCTTCATGTTTGGTCTACACAGATATGGATGCTGCTTTACACTGTGGTTAAAACCAATAATAGTATGCGTACTCTGACCAGGATCCTAAACAGAATGGGACTGCACAGAAGGAAACGTCAGTCCGGTCCTTTAGCTGTGGCGGCGTTCCTAACTGACTGTCTGGATCGAAGCTGAAGTTGGCTTCCGATTGTAGCTTCTGATTCGGGAAATGGCTAAAGAGTGATTATAACGGAGGCTCAGCTGTATTTG
>NC_051447.1:3058440-3061866 GCF_001649575.2 Kryptolebias marmoratus | reverse complement strand
GACAATCCGACGGACCCTCCTCTCCAGAACCCCCGAATAGACCTTACCAGGGAGGCTTAAGAGTGTGATCCCTCTGTAGTTGGAACACACCCTCCGGTCCCCCTTTTTGAATAAGGGGACCACCACCCCGGTCTGCCAATCCAGAGAAACTGTCCCCGATGTCCACGCGATATTGCAGAGTCGCGTTAACCAACACAACCCTACAACATCCAGAGCCTTAAGGAACTCATACTTAACATATGACTGTAAATAAGTAACTAATCATGGAAATTATATTTAACATACAAGTGTTAATAAATCATCTGATCTGCTTTAAAAACAAAAATACATCAACACTTCAAATCTGGAGTAGATTATTCTACGCCAATGGCACAATATTTCAAACGTAGTTTGTGATTTGTGAAATCTTTATCTGAATTGTGAAACTTCAGTAATGAGATATTTAAAAACCTTTTTGCATCTGGCATGCATTAGAAATGAACTATCACATTTGCAATATTTGCTATTATTTTAACCTGTTTTCTTTCAGTTTTTGTCCTAGAGCACCTGCCTTTTTGTTTGGCTGTTGTGGTTTACAGGGATGCATCAGCTGGGATAATAATGCCAACAACTTTTCAGATTCAGATTTGTCATCATGCAACATAAGATGAATAATCTATTCCATGTCAGAAATGTCTAAGTATGTTAGCTTTAAAAGTAGAATAAATTAAAGATGCTACCCATGTCCTTAATTGGTCACATAAATATTATAAATATGACAATATTCCCAAAATTCTACTGGCATAATAAATAACCGTAGTAGAATTGGTGATTGTGGAATTGTAAAACTATAATGAAACTGTGTCAAACCTAAATTTTGAGCTTTTATGTCAAAAACATTAGGCTATTTAATTGAATTTAAAAGTATTTATGTATGTGTGTGTATGGGTGTGAATTTGCACACTCATGCACACCATTGAGGTGTGTTTTAATAAATCCCTCTGAATATCATTGGTGACCACACTTCAGTCCGGTAGGTGGCGGTAAATGCACTTTAAGTTGATTTCCATCCGCCAAAAAGACACAAAAGAAGAAGACGATGGTGGCGGTAATGTGCTCCAGCCGACAGGGAAGACAACATTACCCGGCTAATCTTGGATAGCCTACATCTCGTGAGAAATTGCCAAAATTATGGACACTCCTTTGCTACGTTTCCTGCGAAACCGCGGCGTACCAGAAGAGTGCCTCTCGCGCATGGAAGAGGAGCATGTAAGTCTATTATACGTGCATACTATTACCTAGTACTTTATCACTCATTAGCATGATAAGGCTAGTTATTTTGTTTTGGCTAGCATACGTTTAACCTAATATTTTACTTATAAGATGAAGACTCAAACTAAATCAATGTCAATTTCTTTCTTTCTCTTTTTAACATAATAATTGTTTCACTTTAATTATTACACAAAGCTGACCTTAGCTTCCGATTGGTTCTTGCGGTTCGGAAAATGACTAACGGGCGATTCCACCTAATATTTTACTACCTTCCGCATCTTTAATCTACTCTAGTTAAAAAACTACAACACCTAGACACTTCAAACTTGGACTGGATTATTCTCAACTAATAACAGAATATTTATAACCATGTTGGGGATTTGTGAAGCTTTTTTTCTAATTTGTGAAATTTAAAGTGCAATTTTTAGGCTTTTTTTGCCTCTATACTAGAATGTAGATGGTGATGGTGAAGGAAAAGATCTTCTGCAGTGACCTGTTAAGTTAAGGAAAACAAATCAGAAAAAGGTTTCACAAATCCCTAACATGGTTTTAAATATTCTGCTATTACAGTAGAATAATCTAGTCCAAGTTTGAAGTGTTTAGGTGCTGTAGTTTTTTAACTAGGTAGTGAAAAATTAGGTGGAAATGCACTTTAGTTATTTTCCAAATCGGAAGCTGGAGTCAGAAACCAACTTCAGCTTTGTGATTTACCTTGTGCTAAATGGCCTCAAACACACAGTGACTGATGGGGGTATTCAATTTATTTATTGAAAAAAAGTGTTATTTTAAAATATGGCTGATGCAAATAAAAACCATTTAATCTTGCAACATCATGCTGTGTGAGACAAAATGAAAGACAAATCGTGTGTGTTGCCACAGGATGTTGTACTAGGTGTCAAGCTTCTCTGTGAGTTCTAATATGAATTTCTGTCTACACATATTGATGCCACAGTTATTGACTGTATGGATGATGGAACTCTATCTGAATACATTCCAACGTATGGTGACCGAATAGCAGCAAGACGCTTTTGCTTAGACCAAAAAGGCACAAATCCAAAAGATTAAAAAAAAAATTCCCTCCTTGGAAAAACTAAAGAGGAAAATGGTCCTCAAAAGTAGTGATGAAAATTTGGATCAAGCTGACACAAGTACAACACGGACAAGGACACATGCACAACCCAATAAATGGGCTCTAAAAAAGACAAGACGAATTGAGCTGGGGTGGATTCATGATGGAAAACAAGTCGGGGCATGCAAGGGAGGTGGAACAAGGACACTTGATGTACCCAAACACACAAAGAAATCAGATCTTCTTCATTATTCCAAAAAACTTTTTTTCCCAATGGAAAATATAGATTTGGAAGTTTTGAGACATTGAGTCATGACATACTGGACTTCCAGGAAGAAGCTGTGTTGGACGACAATATCACAGTAGGAGAACTGTACTCTGTTCTTAGATTAGGAAGGTTGAGATTTTACTTTTCCACTAAAAGCAAGATCAACTTGGATGGAGAGGAATCTGATGGAAATAATCTACAAATGACAGACATAGATAAAAATGACCAAGAAAGTGAACACAGTATTATTCTGTCATCAGACTTAGAACTTGACCCAGATCCTTTGTCCGATGAATCAGAAGTCACATTCGGCCCAGCCTCAAATGCAGAGCCTATTCCAGGTGAACTTGATGACACCATCATCTATCAGTTTGATGTAGACGAGCAAGACTTCATATCTGTGGAAATTCCATCCACAAGCAGAACTGGCTTAAGTCCCGCATCAGATGATGAAGGAAGCACCAGAGCAGCTTCACATGAAATAGTGTCTATCACTATAAAACTACACAGAAGCAATCTTCTTGAGGAGATGATAACACAGTTCAAGGATAAAACACTCCTTAGACAAACACTAAAATTTAGCTTCATAGATGAAAAGGAGGCTGATGCAGATGGCGTCTCAAGAGATGTGTATGCCACGTTTTGGACTGAGTTTATGGACCGCATCGCAGAAGGGGAAGAAGTAAGGGTTCCGTCATTGCCTAACAGATGGCAAAAACAAGAGTGGAAATCCATTGGCCGGATACTGCTTAAGGGATTTAAAGATCATGGATACTTTCCTTGTCGCCTTGCCCCTGCTTTTACAGTTGCTCTCATTTTTGGTGAGAGTGAAGTCTCT
>NC_051447.1:3057815-3058340 GCF_001649575.2 Kryptolebias marmoratus | reverse complement strand
GGAGGAGTGAATAGTGACAGCAAACAAACAGGAAAAACTAAACTGAAACAATAACACAAACCAAAACAAGACAATAATGAAAAACAACAAACTGAAAATACCAGACTATGACAGAGCCCCCCCTTAAGGGGACGGCTCCAGAAGTCCCCTAAAAAAACCCCCACAAATACCTGACTCGGGAGGGTGGAGGGGTTAAAACAAAACACAGGATGGAGGGTAAAAAACAAAAAACCGACTGGGCAAAAGGACCAGGGTAACCAAAAGAAACTCAAAATACCGGTGGAAACACCGGACATGGCCTAACGCCAAACAAGAGTTCTGGCGGGCAGCCCGAGCGCCGTCCGCGGCATGGCCAAAGTTCAGGCGGGCGGCCGGGTGGGCGGCCGGGTGGGCGTCCGCTGCGAAGCAAGAGTTCAGGCGGGCGGCTCGTGTGCCGTCCGCGGCGAGGCAAGAGTTCAGGCGAGCGGCCCGTGAGCCGTCCGCGGCGAGGCAAGAGTTCAGGCGAGCGGCCCGTGAGCCGTCCGC
>NC_051447.1:3050236-3055712 GCF_001649575.2 Kryptolebias marmoratus | reverse complement strand
AATCAAAACAACAAACTGAAATCACCAAACCATGACAGAAACAAGACAATAATCAAAAACAACAAACTGAAAATACCAGACTATGACACTACTTGCAAAAATATTGTGGCCTAAAACATTAAAACCAGCACGGAACTGCAGCTGTATCAATGGTGTTTCTCTTCGGTTTCGCTCAGCTGGCGCGCAGCCTTGTGCTGCCTTCAGGAGAATGGAACATCAGAGTATTGTTTATAATTTGTCCCACATGGCAGTTACTTTGTAAACTATGAGAAAGGAATGCTCTCTTTTTTTTATTACCCTTGGAATAAGCACATTGTTATCGCAGTGGTTAAACATTTACAAGAGCAATATTCCGTTGTCGGACTTTCCCTGAAAGCATCCAGCATCCAGACACACATTAAATATTTTCTGGACAAGAAGCTTTGTTGACATGACTGCGGAACAGTGTTACCAAAGCATATGAACACAAACCAACAATAAAACATAAATTATTCTAAAACTAGAGACCTACGGCTTGACAAGTGGATCACAGCAACTGCATCAGCCGATGTAACGCCGGATTGATGTTGGCTGACACCGCTGCGACTTTACTCTGCAACTGTATTTGTGTCGTTGTGAACTTTAAAGTTTTAACATCAGTCACAATCTTAAATTAGTATCAAGGTGAAACCTACGACACGGTAGAGGAGGCATCAAAGGATCTCCTGGGACGAGGCTTCACACACCAAACCCCTAGAGACGCTCATGGAGCAAGTGCAACAGTTGTCCTGGACGAGAGTGGACCGATGAGCAACGAAGGGTGCACTTAAAGCTTTCCGGACCTCTGGCTATAAAGAGAAACTGCAAGCCTTCAGGAGACCACCTGCGACACCCTCCGAGACATAGAGGAGCTTCCTCAGACCGAAGATGGTGGGAGAAATTGTGGAATTTCTTCAACTAAATCTGTAACCAATGGTGGAAAAAATGTACTGAATAATCTGGTTCATTCAGGACCCCCCCCTCTCTCTTTTTTTTTTTTTCTTTTTTCTTCTTTCCGGAATGCGACTGTTGCAGGTAAGGGCCTACCCCTCTGGATTGAGGAGGGGGACTTCTCCCTTCGGGACCCAACAGGGTCAGTTCAATAGACCCCTACCTAGGAAGTTACATGGACAGGTTTGCCCCTATTACACGGGCCCTAATTCAGAAGTCCGGCTCTACTCTGCTCTACTCGGCTCAGCTCTATAAAGAATGCATCACGTTTACACCGGGCAGTTTGGTCGGTAGCAGAGGAACGCCTCCTTGTGTTGTGGGGGGCGGGGCCTCTGAAGCAGGGACCAAAGAAGCAGGGCCGACTTTGCAAAAATGCAGATGTAAACATGCGCAAAGCAAGCCGAGTAGAGTGGAGTCGGGACCTCTAGAGCCTGTGTAAAAGGGGCAGTTGTGTTTAGCTTTAGGGATAGTATGGTAATTGTTAAATTGACTCATCAAATGGGAAACCCGAAGCAAAAAACACTAGCAGAAGATTAAACACCTGGATGAAAGAGATGGGGATCGTAGACGTTTGGAGAGAGAGAAACCCGAAAAACCGAGACTACTCACATTATTCACACGCTCACAATGTCCACTCCCGCGTAGATTACTTTTTTATGTTCAAGGGAGAACAGCTTTGAAATAGAAACCAGTCCTCTTTCAGACCCTGGTCCCATTTACATCTCAATCTGAATAATAAGAGACGGTCAACTCTATGGAGGCTGAACTCTAACATCTTGAATGACAACATCAAACATAAGATTATAAAACTAAAAAAAGAAATAGATATGATAAATAATCAAGAAGTTCAAAAAAAAGCTTATTTTTGTAAGTCAATATTATGAGGCAGGAGGAAAATCCCTGAAACTTTTATCATATAGGTTAAGAAAACAACAAGCCTGCAGAACTATACACAAAATAAGAAACAATGTAACAAAAGAAATAGAAACTAATCCGGAAAAATCAAAAACTGCTTTAAAAATACTATGAAACACTACATTCCCAAACACAGATAAGTAGCGACAACCAGATCGATGCCTTTCTGGAAAAAATCAATCTTCCAAAAATCACTGATAACCAAAACAAGAAATTAATATCTAAAATTACAAAAGAGGAAATTCAATCAACAATCAAGAGACCTAAAGGAGGGAAATCTCCGGGAACAGATGGAGTCACTACAGCAGTACAAAATTATGCAAGACCAACTAATTCCAACATTAGAGAAAACGTTCAACTGGGTCTTAGAGAATAAAGAGATTTCCCCCTCATGGCAAGAGGCAATGATCTCAGTCATACCTAAGGAAGGGAAAGACAAATTGGAATATGGGAATTATCTTCCTGTAAGCCTTTTAAATAATGATTATAAACTCTTCACCTCTATATTATCTAAAAGAATAGAAGTGATATTACCAGTTATAATACACCAAGACCAGACTGGCTTTGTCAGACAAAGATAGACCCAAGACAACATTAGAAAAACATTACACAGCATGAGAGAAGTCACTCAGCAAAAACTAGAGGCATTTTTATTAAGTCTAGATGCAGAGAAAGCATTTGATTCGGTAGGGTGGTCTTATTTATATAAAGTTCTTCCAAAATTTGGATTTCACACAACTATAATTGATACATTCAAATCGTTATATAATAAACCAACGGCCAGCATTAAAATCAATGGAGATTTGACCAATTCATTCACTTTAGAAAGAAGAACAAGACAGGGATGTTGCACGTCTCCGCTCCTCTTCACCTTGTTTATCGAGCCCGTGAGTCAAATGATCAGGCAGAGGTCAGATATAAAAGGGGTTACAATGATATCTGGGGAACAAAAACTGTCCTTGTTCGCTGATGACTTATTGATAAGTATAACACAACCCACACAGACAATCCCAAGACTGATGAGACTGCTAGAAGAGTTTAGATTAATCTCTGGTTATAAGATCAATATAAACAAAACCCACTTTGCAATTAAAAAAAGAAAAGGGTGGGATGGGCCTTCTCTTTTTACAGAAATACTACCATGCAGCCCAGCTGAGACCTTTAGTCTGCCTATGTTCACCCTCATACACCGCAGCATGGAAGGAAATTGAAGGCACAACAATAAAAGGAATCCCAATAACAGCCTTACTTAGCAATCATAAATTACAGGAAAAACAGCAGATCCCAGAAGACACTATAACAGGTAGCTTCCTCAAATCCTGGCAGGAAATGGTAAAAATCTGCGAAGTAGGAGATGCATCTAAAATTATGAGGTGGTGAGCCTATGATGCACCAAATAGAATTGATAACAGATTTAAGATATGGAGCACAAAAGGGCTAACTACCTATTATTCAATTGTCCACAAAGGGGAATTTCAGAGTTTTGAAACCCTACAGAAAGATCAAGGACTGGAAAAAGATGACTTCTTTAGGTACCTGCAGGTGAGACATTATTTTAATAAGAACTTTAAAGAGTTGACAAGAAAAGGTGATCCAAACTTCATGGAGGTATTTCTATCATTAATTAAACCTGGACCAAACAACAAAATTATCTCAAAATTATATAAGGCCACACAACTATCTAAATGCGAGAATACAGAATATATAAAAAGAAAATGGGAAAAGGAAATAAAGGTAACAATCTCACAAGAAGGCTTGGGGGAAATATACCAACTGCAATGGGCCTCAACTGGATCAAATACATGGAGGGAATTCTGCTGGAAAAACATTGCTCAATTTTTTATTACACCCATTCAGAGACGACATCAAAGAAATGGAGACACCTGCTGGAGACTTTGAGAGTCTGAAGGTGCTAACCACTTCCATGTTTTTTGGGACTGCCAGGTAACAAGAACGTATTGGGAAAAGATTCACAAACATATTGAAAATGTATTTAATATGAACATTCCATTAAAATGTGAAACATTGTACTTAGGCCACCTACAGTTGGACACATGGACTAACAAAGACAAGAAACTGCTGGCTATACTACTGGCAGCCAGTAAAAAAGCTTTAACTATGAAGTGGCTAAAACCGGACCCAGCTACTATTGACGAATGGATTGAAATTGTTTACCAGATTTATGTTATGGAAAGGATTTCTTTCTCCCTCAAAGTTGAAAAAGAAAAATTTTATAAGATCTGGACCAAATGGACCCAGTACGTAAAACCTACTAGATCTGATTTTATTTGACAGCACTTGTGAATTAAGTAACTTGCCCCGTTATACTTCATTGATTTTTATGGCTCGGTAAGGTGCAATCCCCACTTTCTTTTCTTTTTTTTCTGTTTAATTCTGTTCATCTCTGTTATCGTTCATAATTGAAATAAGTAACAGTTTGTAAAAGAAAATACCAGAAAGGCAATATGGACAAAATCACGCCTCTCAAACAGGTAAAGCTGTAATTAAGGAGTGTGTTGGAAATTTGCCTTTTTAAATAAAAAATAATAAAAAAAATATCAGTGCAGAAAGAGATGGGCTTATTTTTGGCAGCCCAAACTTAGATTCAACTAACTATAGGTCAAATATGCGAGACGATTTACTTCTGCATTTGCATTTGTGAGGTAAACACCAGTGATTCTCTGACCCTGTTCAGACCAGCTGTTCAGACCATTTGTCCTGTGTGATTTTTTTATACCTGTCATTAAAATGCACCCAAAAAGTCTCCTTTAAAAAAATAAATAAAAGTATTAGGTGTTTTTAGATGTGGTAGAAGATTAATACCACAGAGTACTGTATAACCCTGCTGCAATGGATCAGCAGCAGGAAATGGCTGTCACTGCAGCACAGGAAGTGTTTTCTGTGCACTCGCTCCAGGCTGATGGCTGCACGGCGTAGGAAGAGGATAAATACTTCAAAAACAGGAATTAACTTCAGACAATCTTTGGGGCACTTTGCTGATACTTTTAGGTGATGTGTTTTCACACATTTTATTTGAGGATTGTCTCCCAAATGCATTTGGTTTTTTTCTTTGTAATTCACCCGGTGTTTTCTCTCTGCTTTTGGTAAAATAAACCTTTAAACTTAAGATATTGTCTCCTCCCAGTCTCTTTCCATCAACCAACTTGGGTGAGGTGAAGGAGGAAGAAAGCAGGTGAAAATTCTTACCTCAACATTAGTCTATGAGTAAAAGCAGGGCTCTCAAGTTTCACACATTGATCGTGAGACACACGCCATTTGTGAAGCGCACATGCTCACACGCCATTTTTCTGCAGTTCTGCAGTTCCTGTCCTCAGCATGCCGTAAGCCCCACCCACTTCCCCAAGCAATGACAGTTCGCAATCTCACAGCAGAGAGGAGATCCGCTCCACTCTATGTCCACAGTGGCAGAGGGTATGCAGTATACAGGTGCTGGTCATAAAATTAGAATATCATGAAAAAGTAGATTGATTTCAGTAATTCCATTTAAAAAGTGAAACTTGTATATTATATTCATACATTACATACAAACTCATATATTTCAAATGTTTATTTCGTTTAATTTTGATGATTA
>NC_051447.1:3012400-3036984 GCF_001649575.2 Kryptolebias marmoratus | reverse complement strand
GGAGGGGAGGATGGTGAGCTTGTTCCTGAATTGAACCTGTTGAAGAATGTGTTCAGCTCATTTGCTCTGTCCAGACTTCCAGCTATCCGATCTTCCTTCTGCTTGAAGCCTGTGATCTTCTTCATCCCTGACCACACGTCTCTGATATTATTCCTTTGCAGTTTACTCCCCAGCTTCTTCCTGTACACCTCCTTGCTGTCTCTGATCTTGACTTTGAGCTACTTCTATATACTCCTCAATAACTCCCTATCTCGCTCCCTAAAGGCTATTTTTTCTTGTTTAACAGTTCCTTTAGCTCACTGGTGATACAGGGTTTGTTATTAGGGAAGCATCTCACTGTTCTGGTGGGGATGGTGTTGTCCACACAGAAGTTTATATAGTCGGTCACACACTCAGTCATGGCATTGATGTCCTCTCCATGTGACTTGCAAAGTGAAATCCAATCAGTAGCATCACAACAACCCTGTAGGGCTTCTTCAGCTTCCTGTGACCATTTTCTCACAGTCCCTTTTGTAACAGGTAGTCTCTGGACAAGGGGTTTATATTGTGAGCAGAGAAAAACAAGGTTGTGATCTGATTTACCCAGAGGAGGTCTTGCTTTGGAAATATATGAATCATTGACATTTGTGTAAAACAAATCCAATGTCTTGTTTTCTCTGGTAGAGCAGCTGACAAACTGTTGAAACGTTGGCAGTGTGGCAGAGAGTGAGGCATGATTAAAATCACCAGATATTGCTCTAAAAGAATTGGGGTGTTGTGTCTGTATTGTCGAGATCAGTGATGATGACGTAGGCAAATCCAGACTCAAACTTGAAACTAAAGGGAAAAAACAATTTATTTAAACGAAAGCAAAAGCTGTCAAGGCAGCAAAAAACCATAAACTAAATCTTCGAACACAGGCAGGGGCAAAAACGGAACCAGGAGCATGAACAGGACAGAGAACAAGCAGGACGAAGGCACAGCAAGCAACCAACACAACAATGAATCAGCAGAGTGGTGGGGAGAGTGAACAGGTTTTAACATACTGAGGATAACGAGGTAAGTGGATACAGATGAGTGACGAGGATTGCTGACAAGTGGAGATGGGCGTGGCAGACAAACAAAGTGCAGACTGAGGGGAAGTGAGTATGACAAATAAACCAGAACACAAACTAACTGAACAATAACTCAATACAAAAACAAAAAGCAATAAAACTAAAACACAAATACCCAGATCCTGACATGTATCTTAGCAACAACCAAACTGATGACATCACATGCATTGTCGGCAACAGCTGAGGGTGGAATGTAAACAGTCACCAAAACAACACTCCCTTTGCTCCTGCTCTGCATCCACAATGCCTCCTTTTCAATTCCTCTGGGATTTCTGGCTTCGTTATCGTATTATTTCTGCTTCTGCAATGTTAATCAGCTGCTCCCTGTTGTAAACCACCCTGTTGCTATGGTTACCATCATAACAAAAGAGCACAATATAAAAAGTATTGGGAAAAATCAATCAAGCTGCACAGCATCCAAGACAAAAAGGTATAGTTGTCCAAAAAAATGCTATTTTTCCAAGGAAAAACAAGAATGAAATTTGAAAAAAGAAAAACCATCTTGCCCCCCCCCCCAAAAAAAAAAAAAAACAAACAGAAAAAACAGAAGTGGGTGAAAGGCTATATTAGAGGGGGGAGTTAGTCAGAAAGTGCAAATTTAAAACTACTATAACAGTATTGAACTGCATTTAGATTTTTGACAAGCACTTTGGGTTTTTGAGTTCCTTGTTCTATACTTTCTAGAATTACCTCAAGTATTAAGGAAGCCAAGTCTTCTATAAATGTCTGATAGATTTCTGCAAATAGGCCATCAACTCCTGGAGATTTGTTAAATTTGAGATGCTCAATGGCATAGGTAACCATCTGTAGGGTTATTGTACCATCACATATCTCCTTGTCATCTACAACCATTTAAGTAACATTACTCAAAAAATAAAGTTTCTGATTGCTGTCAGTATTTGGTTTATACTGTATAAATATTGCTTTAAAAACCGAAACAGAAATACACAATTCTACTTGGATCATTAGTTAAATCACCATTAATATTGAGTTGTTGAAATTTATGTCATGCTGTCTAATAACATTACCTAACGGAAACACTAAAATGTAATCAAAATGGGGACAATAATTAGGGGAAATACCACTTTGAACAGCCTGGTTGGGATGGGATCGAGCAAATATATTCAAATTTATTTATTTTTAAACAAAATTGTTTAATAGAATTTGACTAGATAGTATATTCATACACACCATTTTTAGAAAATAAACCATGATTCTAAAATTGCGCCGCTCAAGGTGGCTGCATGTTGGAGCAGTTCTGTTCCATTCATTCTGAGATATTGCTTTTGAAAACGTTATTCCTCTTTTTTTTCTGGATGTAAATCACTTTTTTTTTGGATGATTACTTCCTCTGGTATCGGATGCTGTGGAGCTGGAAAGATTTTTACTAAAGCCTTTTTACTTTTGGACATTTTGTTATGATGTGTAATCATGACAACTAGTGTTAAATGTGAAGAACCCTAAACTCCAGTCATGGCCAAAACCGCCCATATATCCACCGGAGGTAAAGCTCCCAGGAAGCAGCTTGCCACCAAAGCTTCCCGCAGGAGCGCCCCGACCACCGGCGGAGTGAAGAAGCCTCATCTCTACAGGCCCGGGACCGTGGCTCTCAGGGAGATCCACCACTACCAGAAGTCCACCGAGCTGCTCATCCAGAAGCTGCCCTTCTAGCACCTGGTCCAGAAGATCGCCCAGGACTTCAAGACCGACCTATGCTTCCAGAGCCCAGCTGTTATGGCTCTGCAGGAGGCCAGTGAGGCTCACCTGGTGGGGCTCTTTGAGGACACCAGGACCGAGGACAAATCGGGACAGACCGCTACAAGAGACCCTTCCTGCCCACAGCCATCAACTCTTTACACAAAACCAGGATTATGAGCTACAACAACATTTAATTTCCCTTTGAGATTAATAAAGTATTGAATTGAATGAATTGAATGATGAACGACACTCCATACCAGTTGGTGGCGGTAATGCGCACCTTCTGTTTTTTGCCAACCGCCAATAAACTCCTCAGGAAGAAGAAGGCGGAAGTGTGTTTATAGCCAGCTGACCGGAGTAGCAAAAACAGTTAGGCTACAATCTGATGCCCTTGAACGATTAATGGTGACGTTTCGCTGAACCGAGTTATCAGGAATGGCGAACATTTTATTAAAGAAGTTTAATTTTCCTCCCGTTGTTTTGTCGCGGTAAGACAAAGTTATGCTTACACCCAGAAGACAGAACATCACCATGTGTCTGACAGTCACATGTTGAGTTTATCCGTCTGTTCACATACTAATGTTTATTTTTTGTGCTGGTATTGGTTTTGTGACACTGTGTGTTCGTTTGCAGGGTTGTTTGTTCCTTGTTGTTCCGTACAGGCGGTTCCGGGTCAGAGTTCTTTGCTTCTCTTTTGCACTCCCACGCAGCTCTGCGGAACTCCAACAGAACCTCAGTGGCCCGCTGTGGTCGGCAGAAGTATGAGAGGATGTACCCCGTGATGCTGGTCCGTCCGGACGGTTCTACAGTTAACGTCAAATACAGAGAACCCAGATGCATCCTTCTGGTCAGAACCGAACATTGATGTTATGTGTTCTACAAAGACAGTATTCATTAAAAGAATGCATATCGCCCGCCGTCTTTCATCCCAGAGTTTTAGACTAATCTTGTTTTGAGAAATGCAGTGGTAGTTGGTTTGGTTAAACACTGGAAATAACGTGAAGTTGTGAGATGTCATGCTTAGAGTATGTGTTGAGGATGATTCTCAGTTACTACCACACCAGATCTTGGCTAATTATCTGTAAAATGGACAAATTTATAGCATTTCTGTGTTGGCCAATGTTGATTAGCTGTGGCGGCCATCTTAAAATGGGTTGGCTCCAAAGGTTAATCAGTTGTAGATGTACATTCAGTGATTACTTTCTGAGAGTTTAATTAAAATTTGTTTAGTGGTTCAGACTTTTTGCTAACAAACAAACACCTAAACACAGATTCGGGCAAAAACATTGTCTGCCTCTGCCTTTTAGTGGCGGTTGATAATGAGGTTAAGTAACAGAAAAATGAGTGGTGATCTGAGTTGGTGTTGTTAAGCTGATTTGTACTTCTATATTTTTTATTTTACTTTAAGATGCCAGTAAGTCTGTCCACTTTGTCTGAAGAGGAGCGTCGAGCTCGACAGAAGAAGAGGGAGGTAAAGAAGGCTAAACCTGAAGAAGCAGAGCACTATCAAGATGAGTTCAAGGTTGACACCTACAGCCACCTGTGGAAGAAGAAATGACTTTATCTGCGAAACTCCTGACATGTTTGTGATGAGGTAGTCAGACTGCTGAACATCACAGAATGTCTTCAACATGTTCACTGTCCTGCAAATGTAAAGAAACTAATAAACACAAAAAAGTTCTAAATTCTGATCTGTTTATGAAAGACAAATTTTCTGCTACAAAAGAACTTTTCTGAGCCAAATCAGGGACACCACCAAGGGTATGTGTGTGTTTATTCTCCTGAGATTTGAGCTTATGTTTGGTGTAGATTTTTAAGTTTCTCTAAATATTTGGGATTAGTAGAACTTCAGACATGTAACGGCATTGTTTTTGCACAGTTTATCAGATCATAATTCTTTTACTCCCATTTTGCAGTGTTTTTGAATAGCTTACAGCAAATATGACAACAGCATAAAAAACCTAAAATTCTGTTAAGCCATTTGGTTTTGGTGTGCCCCCCCCAAGATTATCTGGAGCTACAAATTGTTTCTCAAATTAGCACCAAATTTTATCAATATAAAATTTTTTGTTAAAAAAAGTATTGACTGTAATAGAAACTTTTTGTAAGCTTGACTCCAGATTTGAAGGTCTCATGTAGAGTTCAGGTGAGCTGCTGCAGCTTTAAGCTTGTAAAATTGATCACACTTATATTTTCCTATTTATGCTTTATAAATTCTCATGAGCAACAAGAAAAATAGCACAGATTCAAGTAAAGTCTGATGATTAACAGTTAATTAAAAGTAAGTATTTTATGTTTTAGATATTTTTAATTTTTGTCACACTTTAGTCCTGAAGACAAAAAAAGTCTCATAAAAACTGACAAAACCACAAAACAGTCTTGTTTCCTGTTTGACTTGTGGTTCTTTTGTGTAGAAAGAACTATATTTTTGTCAATGTCTGGTATTAATCATTTTCAGTTTTAGATCAGTAAGGATTCCTAACATTATTTCTATTTGCTAAATGTTCAAATAATGAGAGAGAACTTTTTATTACTTCTTTCAAATTCACATTTCCATCCATTTTCTTAGTATGTTGAAGCATTGTCTTAAAACTGCATGACTTGTGTCAAACAATTAGGGTATCCTTCCACCAGCTTCTCGCTACAGTTTGATGAAATTTTCTCTTATTCCTCAAGTTTGTAGACTATCTTTCTTGTACACATCTTTTCAGCTCTTCTCCCAAATTTTCTAAGGAATTGAGATCAGTTCTTTGTAATGGCCACTCCAAATCATTTACTTTGTTGTCTTCAAGCCACTTTGTATCTAATTTGGCAGTATGCTTATGGTCATTGTTCATTTGGAAGACCCATTTGTGTCCAAGCTTTAACTTCCTAACTAATGTCTTGAGATGTTGCTTCAATATTTCCACATAATGTTCTTTCCTCATAATTCCATCTATTTTGTGACGTGTACCAGTCCATTTTACAGCAAAACATCCCCACAACATGATTCTGACATTCCCATACTTCACAGTTGTGATGGAGCAAGCCTCCCACTTTTTCATCCGAATGTAACGATGGTCATTAAATGAAACGGTTCAATTTCTGTTTCATTAGACCACAAGATGTGTCCAAAAAACAAAGGTCTGTCTGTATTTGCAAACTCTAGTGTGGTTTTTTTTATGTTGATTTTGAAGTAATAGTTTCTACTTTTATTTAACCAGGTAGAGCTTATTGAGATTAAAAATATCTTTTTCCACGATAAGTGGATGAATGGATGAATAATCTTTGTCATTCAACATAACATCAAAGATGCATTGCATAATGAAATTACAATGCATAAGGTCACAAGCAGAAAACAGCTGGATAAACTAATAAAAGAATAAAGAATAATATAGAATAAAAAAACAATAACAACAACCAGATCCAAAAAAAGGGAGGCTATAAAAATATGAGTGCAAAACTTATGCAAATTGTACAAGAAATGTATCAGGAATAATATGTGCAAAACAATTCGATAACGGGTAGATAAAATAATATTATAGTCTTGGATTATTTGGAGCAATTCAAAAGTCTGTTGGCAGTTGAGTAAAAGCTGTCTTGGAACCTTATTGTTCTACATGACAGGCTGTTGTATCTTCTGCCTGAGGGTGGAAGAGAGAACAGTCCATAACAGGGGGGATTAGGGTCCTGGTAATTCTTATTGCCCTCAACAGGTAACATTGCTGACCTCACCACTTCCCCTAGTGCCGTCCTTTCTGTGGCTCTGTTGCTCTCATGCCACAAAGAGATGCTGCTGGTAAGCACAATCTCAATGGTACCTCTGTAGAAGGTAGTAAGGATTGATGGACTGAGGTGTGCTCTCTTTAGCCTACGCAGTAAGTGCAGGCGCTGATGGGCCTTTTTGTCAGTGGAGTTGGTGTGCAGCGACCAGGTGAGAGTGTTGTCTAAGTGAACCCCCAGGAGCTTGATGTGTGGGACGATCTCCACAGCAGTGTTCTGGATGTAGAGCGGGGTGTGTGCACATGCTGTTTCCTCCTGAAGTCGATCACCAGTTCTTTGGTTTTTCCCACAAGCAGGTTGTTGTTGCTGCACCATTCTACAGAGTTTCACCTCCTCTCTGCAGTACTTCTCATAATCCTGGATGAGAGCCACCACTGTTGTGTCATTCGCATACTTAATGTTGTAATTTGTATTGTACTTGGCACAAAAATTGTTGGTCATCAAGGTGTAAAGTAGGGGGCTGAGAGCACATCACTGAGGAGAGCCTGTGCTCAGCATAATTGTGTCTGACCTGTTATTTCCTCCCCACAGAAATTGAGGTCTGTCTGTTAAAAAGTCCAGTATCCAGTTTCACAGTGGAGTGGACAATCCAAGTTGGCCCAGTTTGTTGATGAAATGCTGTGGGATTATATTATTGACTGCTGAGCTAAAATCCACGAACAGCTTCCGGATCGATGTGTTCTTATTTTTCAGATGTTTCAAGGTCAGGTGGAGTGCTGTGGATATGGCGTCCTCAGTGGAGCGGTTTGGGTGATGTATGAGCTATTTCTCTATTTTTTGTTAAGTCTTAGAATTTAGATTATTTATTTGCTTATTTTCTGGTTGATTCATATTTAGTATTTTTGTTTAATTTTAGTTGTTTAGAATAAATTTATAGGTTAGTAATTGTTTAATTAATTAATTTGCTTTTGTTCAGGACATGGGTGTTTCACATATAAATACTGTCATGAATGTTGGTGTTTTGGGGTTTTTGTTATTTATCTGGTATTTCTTGTGTTGGTTTAGTTGTCTTTTGGGTTTCTTGTCACTATTCACCTCCCCAGTAATTTTCCGGTCACGCCTGCCACACCCATCTCACCTACGCCTTGTCATGTCCACAGCTGCAACCAATTTCCATCTCTCCCTCTGTCTTTAAAAGCCGGTCTCTGTTCTCCATTCTTCACTGGGTCATTCCTTTCGTTTTTGCCATGCTTGTTGGTTTCCATGCTTTGCCCTGCTTTGCCATTTTGTATTTTGTATTTGTCTTTCTTTGCTACCACGCCAGCCTTTTGTTTTGTTATATTTTACTTTAATAAATTTGTTTCCTTTTGAGATGAGTCTGCGTTCTGGGTTCGCCTCCGTCTCCCCCCGTTCTGACAAATATGTAGGTTTTAGGAAGCTCTGTATGCATGTGGGTGGTCATATGGTTTTTTACCAGTCAGTCACTCAGTCAATTAGTTACCCAGTGAGCAGGAGAGATGGGGTGAACAGTAGGGTGGTCCAAAAATTACATGAAATTTTTTTTTTCAATTTTCTTTTCTCTTACCCTCTTAATGTGTGATGCCTCATGAGAAAACATTGCTTTCAAAATATCTTTCAAATATTTGTATTTTTAGTGGTGGCACAGCAGTGGCAAATTATTTATTAAAATCGTAGATTAGGCTAATGCTAGGTAATAGCCTAGGAGTATTTAAAACATTGCATTTCATTTTTCTACAAAAACATTATTTTATTATGTCTTATTTACCATATAATATGAAATGTAGTTAGTGTTTATATAATTAATTAATTATACAGTATATGTGTTCAGAATATCAGAAAAATGTAGATTATAATTAGTACACTGTGTACAGGTGTACAACTGTACATAGGACAAAGTACTACACTAAATGACTGAAATATATAATGAATTCTTAATTAAGCTTAAATACAACTTCATTATTGTATATAATATACAATTATACCATTTACAGACTTATGGTTTTGTTCATTGTTCCTTTTAATGTGCAAGTGATGTGCTTTTTGGAGAATCTGGGAATTTACGTCTGTGTTCAGAAACCCCTTGGAGAAGAAACTGAAACTGATCTTCATTCTTTGTCAGGAGCCTGTTGAAGTCATGCACAAGGGCAACGCCACGTTCTGCATTGTCACTGACGACTTTCAGAGCGAATACTATTGATTGAACTCTTGAAAAATTGTCATCACTTTCCCATTCTTCAGGATCCAAAGACAGATATTCATTTGATATTCCCAATTTTGTGAAAAAGTTGTGTCTTCTTTGAAACAAATGCATCCAAATCCAAATTCTCAAGTGAGGCATCATCAAAGTTCAACGTTCCTTTTGAAGTGCCAGTACCATCTTGCATTTGGTTGACAATGAAACAGTGTTGTCAAAAAATGCCAAGGCCACAAGTTCTTCTTCTGACAGATACAACATGTCTTCTGAACTTGTCAGCTACTGCTTTTGAGATGGCAGGGTTGGTGTCCTGATATTGGATGAGATCTTTCATGAGTGAGAGATCATTTTGTGGTGCTGATATTGATACTGGGCATGTCATCCATGCTTTGACATATAAAATGAATGAGAACAGGCACATTTCCATCAGGGCCTTTTCCTCTCTCTTTGTTAACCTGAATTGGCTTAGGAAAAGCCAAATCTTAAAACTATATATGACCTTCGACATCCACCTTGCATGGTGGAAAGCTCCTGGACATTTAAAGTTCACACCTTTGGGGGGGAACATAACCCAGGAAAATCTGGACTAGCTCCAGCAGTTCACGATAGTGGTCACAAGGCTGGGTAAGAGAAACCTGTTCTTTCATGAAGCTTGTGATATCATTTTGCTTAGAAGCTATATGGGTTTTCAAATAATCATCAGACAGACCATTTTCATAGGCACTTTGGTCAATACTTGGCCATGCATCTTGAAATCATTTGAAATGACACACATCTGGACCACTACTTTTCCCCATGACTGTTTCAAAAGCACTCTGTAGAATCAGCTCCATAATATGGTGCCTGCATGGCAGTTAAAGCAGCTCTTTATTCAGCTTGTTTTGCAGTGGAACACAAGCACCTGAATATTGGCCAGTGTTGGAAGCTGTTATGTCAAAGCACATAGCTTTTACCTGATCTACAACATCCCATTCTTGCAGGGCACTTGCAACAGCTTCAGCTGTTTTTTCTCCTGTCCCATTGTCAACTTTGCCACACTAATGAGTTGACTTATCCCTACTCCAGAAACAAGAATTGGTAGACAGTCAACATGTTTCTTTCCTGTGAGGTCTTCCAACAACTTTTCATCCCAATGCACTACTAATGGTGTATCAGGAGAAAATGTCTCCTGAATCTCCTTTGAGAAATATGATCTCATCTTCATACGCTTACAACGGACAGTAGAATGACTGATATTATATTCTGAGCCATCATGACCCAAACTTGCCGTTGTTTCAGCAAATAGAAAGACTGCATTTCTGTCAGACACCTTAGTATGATCAAATGCAGCAGCCAGTCCTGGAGTCATTATGTTTTTGGTACTTTCACTGTTAGAGAAAGCTACAAATTCTTCTTCTGAATCAGACAGCCCTGACCTGTCAGAATCATCACTCAAGTTGCTAAAGTTAGCATCTGATGGACCTGGTTCTTTCATTTTTCTTTTATAATTTTCTGCAGCTGCTACTCTCTTTTCTCATCTAATAGTTTGTCGCATACCAACACCAGCTATACATCCCTTTCTACCTTTTTCCCTTTGAGCAATTAGAAACTGGCGGTCCTCTTATATCTGTATGATTTTCAGAGCATCCTGATGTGCCATGTCGAAAAGGTCATCTAAATTCTCTGTGAAGTCTGTTTCATCTAGTTCTTGTTTCTTGATTTTTCTATTCTTTGTCTTCTTGAGTGTTTTCCATTTTCTAGACAGTTTCTCTACCTTTGTTATGAGATGATGCTTTGCCCTGACTGGAATACATGCTCTTTCCCAGAATGGAAGAGTTGTTCCAATTGCTGCGGTGCATGCGTCTCGTACTGTTTTCTTAATTTCTCCATGATGGAAGAAAAATACTTTCAAAACCTGTCCATTTGATGGAAGCTTGTTGCCTCTTATTTCCTGGTCACAAGAGCCAATCAGATACAATTGCTTTTTCTTTCTGGTGGCAGATACAGACGACATGGTAGCAAGTTCAGAGAGACAAAAACCAGCAAACGTTCTGCTGATGTTCTTATAATATCCCTAAAATACTGTGATGAAAACTTTCTTGGTATTGTGGGTTATTCTCACATATAACATTTAACAGAGTTGTGAAGTAATTTTATCAAAGGATTTATGGAATTATAACTGCACCAAAAGTCCACATGCGTTTATCAAAATATACCATTTCGGTAAATATCTAAGCTAAGTGTGCTACCTCTAAATATGTTTAGATTTTGAAGAAAATAATTGAGGTGACTTTTTACCTAAGGCATCACACATTAATGGGGTGAGAACAAGAGATTTAAAAAAAAAAAAAATTTTTTTGGACCAACCTAGTGAACAGGTGAGGCAATCAGACAGTCAAGGAAATGAAGGAAGCAGAGCAGGAGAGGCAGCAAGGGATCCTGTGAACCTTGTACCATGTTGTTTCCCTGCAAACTTGAAATAAATCCACCATGAACTGCTTTTTTGGACGTTTTTGTACTGTGTAAACCAGAAACCCACAGTGCATCAAGTGAGTATCTGAGTTACGTTCACTTTTAGTTTGATCACATTTACGTCTTAAGTTTTTTGGTTTTCATGGACAAGTAGTCACTACAGGCAATATGCAAACTGAAATGGATCAAGTGAAGGGGGAAGAATGGAGGTGTTGTGACCTTTGACCAGCCTTTCAAAGCACTTCATGATTGTAGGTGTATATTCTACTGGGTGATAGTCATTCAAAGTTATTACTGTAGGTTTTTTAAGAACTGGGATGATTGCAGAGGCTTTGTAGCAGCTTGACACAAGGAAAATGTTGAATATATCTGTAAAGACATAAATCAGTTGTTCTGCACACTCCTTCAGGACATGACCTGGCATCTGGTTCGGACCGGCAGATTTTCTTAGATTGATCCTCCTTAGGGTCCGACAGACCTCAGCTGGGTCAAGACAAAGTACCTGTTCCTCTTGTTGCGGAATGGTCTTCACTGCAGGCATGTTGTTAAGAGCCTCAAACCAGCCAAAATAGTTATTAAGTTGGTTCAGGAAGTCAGTGTTTGCATCACAAGAAAGGTGTCATGACGAGTGGTGATGACGGAGAGGAACCCAGAGCGCAGACTCATTGTAAAGAAAATAAACTAAAAAACTAAATTTAAATACATAAACGGAACCGAACTCAAAAGACTAGAACCAGAAACACAGAGCAAGGACAACAAACATCAATGGACCAGCGAGGTATGGGAAGAGTGACCGGGTTTTTAACACTGAGGATAACGAGGTGAGTGGGAACAGGTGGAATGATTACAGATTCGGGACAGGTGTAGATGGGCGTGGCTGACAGACAAGTGAATGACTGGGGGAGAGTGAAAATGAACATGAACATGAGACAAAACAAAAAGCAAATCCAACCAAATAACACAATAGAAACAAAACAAAAACCAAATAACTAAAATCAAAATAAAACATAAACAAAACCCAGGGAAAAAGCCAAATCACCACAAAAGGGGAGTGGTTTGTAGTTTGTAACAGATTTAATTCCCTGCCACAGTCTCCTGCTGTCCCTGTGGTCCTGAAAATGGTCTTGAATTTTGTATCCATAGGCCCTTTAAGCCAGTCTAACTGCTTTGTTTAGCCTGACTCTTGCTGTTCTGAAGGCAGTTGTCTCCAGATTTTAAAGCGGAGTCTTATTATTGTGCTGTCATAACTGACAGAAATAAAACCAGAAAAAACTAAGAAATAACATATCAGTTAAAACACTTACAAACAGATGTCCTATTTACAAAATCCTTAGGAATGCCCTTAAAAACATTCAAAGAGGGTGAAGATCTGGTCCACTGTTCCATCACTGGAAGGAAAGCCACACTGCTCCTCCTGGATCTGAGGTTTGACAATCGGTCAGATCCTCCCTTCAAACACCTTACTGTGGAGCATTTAGCAAATGGGGGAAATGCCTCTACAAATCAGAAGTCTAAAGCAAATGTTAATACATTAGATTAATGTTAAAGGACATGGACAATTGCATCCAGTTAATAGCATATTACAGGAATGTTGGGAACATCAGAAACCATATTTATAGTTTTGGCTGGATTGGTAATATAAAAGCTCAATATGTAGGGTTACATGTAATAGATTTATGTCCAACAGTTATTCATTCTTGTGTTCCTCATTGGTTATTTATTAATTCTTCTGTTGATTTATCTTTATATAAATTCATTAAAAATAAAGGGAAACATATCTCAAGAAACCTGTTTGTGCTACAATTCTTTCATAAGTAATACATGGATAAAATTATATTATTTACAGACGGATCAAAAAATCCAGAATCAGGAAGTACTGGAGCAGCAGTTTATATCCAATATCAAAATGTAGGAATGAAGGAAAGAACAACAGATAACTTATCAGTATATACTGTAGAATTATTAGTGATACTCATGGGTTTAGAGTGGATTGATAAACATAATGATCAAAAATATGTAATTGCATCTGTCAGTATGACAGGCTTATTAAGCATTAAATTAAGTAACTCAGAAAGGAAAGACATTATTTACAGGATTTACTATATTCTTTATAAACTTGACTTCAGGGAAATATCTGTAGATTTTGTTTGGGTTCCAGCACATGTGGGAGTGGATGGTAATGAAGAAGTAGACATTCTTGCAAAACAGGCATTAATATCTAAAAAATATTAATTATGAAATTCCATTAAGTAAAGATGAATGTAAAATAATAATAAATAGATATATTAAGAAAATATGGCAGGAAATCTGGGACATGAATGATACAGGAAGGCACTTTTATAACATTCAGGAGACGGTAGGATATACGAGGAAAGCAGGAAGAAACAGGAAACTATAATCAATAATTACTCGTATCAGAATAGGACCTACGAGTCTTAATAAATCTCTTAAAGTATTTGGAAAACATGCAACGGGACTTTGTGATAAATGTAAGCTCCCTGAAACGGTTCAGCATATTTTTTTATGGAATGTTCTGGTTATAAATCAGAAAGAAGGCATTTCCAAAAATAAATAAATAAAATTAATATTAAATTAAATAATAAATATTAATAATATATCTATTTAATTACATTTTAGTAGTGATGTCAGTACGGTCAAATATGAAATTATTCTTTTCTTGAAAAATACAAACTTAATAGATAGAATTTAGTTGAATTATTATCTCCGTCCAGACTCCAGTTCAGTAGGTGGCGGTAATGCACCTTCAGAGTTGGTCTGCCAACAGCCATAAAACAACAAGAAGCAGAAGAAGCAGAAGAACCTGTATTCACAGCAGAAATGATGGCAGTTATAGTAAGTTTACAGTGGGTAGAGGAGGTTCGACCAGACAGGGTGGTGATATGCACAGATTCTAAAGCTGTATTAGAAAGTATTCAGGGAGAAGGAAATAATAGGAAAGATTTAGTATTAGAAATTATGTGTAGTTTATTTAGATTATATAGAGGTGGCATTGATGTTTGGTTCTGCTGGGTACCAGCTCATGAAGGGGTTAAAGGGAATGAAAAAGCAGATAAATTAGCAAAAAGGGCATTAGAAATGACAATAACGATTATAATTCCTTTTGGGAAAGGGGAAGGGAAATCATGTATTAAAAATAAAGAAATAGAAGAATGGCAAAAAAGGTGGAATGAAGATAAGAAAGGGAGAAAATTATATAAAGTGCAAAAGTCAGTATTAATTAGAAATATTAATGAGAGAAATAGAAGGGAAGAAATAATTATGACCAGATTAAGAGTAGGACACACCTATTTAAATGACACCTTATATTTAATAGGGAAGAAAAGTAATGATAAATGTGAAGGATGTGGAGAGAAAGAAAATGTAGAACATGTATTAATGAACTGTAGAACATATGAATCTGAAAGACAGAATTTGAAAAGAATTGTTGGAAGAACAGGTCAAGAATGGAGTCTTAAAGGAATATTAGGAAATGGAGGAAACATAATGGATATTTATAGATTAAGGAAAGCATTATTTATTTTTCTTAAAAATACAAGATTAATAAATAGAATTTAATAGTTGTAAAGAAATGTTGCTACACACTCGTGTACAGTAGGTGGCGGTATGCACCTTAAAGTTGCTTGCAATCCGCCATAATAGGAAAGAAGAAGAAGAAGAAGAAGAAGAAAAAGAAGAAGAAGCAGAAGAAGATTAGTGTTGACCTTTTTTAGCTTAAAGATGGGGTACTGGGATGTTCCACAGGGGACCGATTGTGTGCAGAAAACATGGGTTACAACCAAACTGGGCACAGCTTTGGGTAAATATCAGCCTGTCGGGAAGCTTTTTAACTGCCGATAAAACGCTGAGTTAAGTTAGCATTAGCAAAGCAGAGCGCTAACTATCACGATGAAGCTAACAGGGTTCTGTCAGACTGATATTCCGAATAAATCAAAACACTATTCTGATGAGACATTTGTTAGTTCGGTTTAGTGGGCTAACACAGAACAGGTGGTGGCTAAGCGAGGCTTTGTTTAACCTTCGACACTTAAAGGCTTCAATGACACGGTGCTCGAGTAGTGGTCAATACCATGAAGTGCAGCCATTAAAATCCTTCAAGTCCCACCAGTTTGTTCCAGCGTTCGTATTTGGCCAGTCTGATTGTGTTTATATAGCATTTTGTGCTTTAAAACATGACATCTGCTCATGGGCACTGGGTTCGTCCTGTAGCTGGAGGGTTGCCGGTTTGAACCCCGCTCTGTCCGTCTCAGCTGTTGTGTCCTTGGGCAAGAAAATTCACTCGCCTTGTCTACTGGTGGTCAGAGGGCTACAATGTAGCTTACCGCCATCAGCGTATGAATGATTGTAGTGTGAAGCGCTTTGGGGTCCTTGGACTAGATAAAGCGCTATACAAGTGCATTTACCATTACTAGTATAGTAATGGTAAAGTCTAGTATAGACTGATGTAGTTTTCAGATGTAGTCGAATCTAATTTATGTCAGGAACTTAAGATAAGATAAACTTTTTTGATCCCACAATTGGGAAATTTGCTCGTTACTGCAGGTCAATACAGAAAGGTTGAGATGAAAAAGAAAACACTATGCACCTTGTTTTTTTACTGTGTTCAGATTTAGCCATGTCTGATGAGACCAGTTCACTCTGTGGACACTGGTCCTGAACCGTCAGAAGTTTGGTTCAGCAGTTCTGGATTATTCCTGTTCTTGTTCTGTTTCAGGTCTAGTTGGTTCAGCCTATCACATCCTGGCGGTCCCGCCTGAGTCAGGACTGTTGGCGCTGCAGAGGGCCACCAGCGCTACAGTAATGATGGGTAAACACATTCATATTCAACACCTCACTGGTTACCTCTGAACAGTTAACAGAAGTGACGATCTCATGCCACAAGATTTTAAATGTTGCAAGATTTCTTGTTGAATTGAAAACTCTCGGACGGACAAACAAAATGAAACTTTCTTACTATCAAGTTGCAGTCAGCATGACTTCCTCTTCTGATTTATCACTTTAGATGTTTTTTCCACTCTGTATTTTGTGGGTGTTGCAGCAGTTCAGACCAACATGTCAGGCATCTGGAAGCCAGCTGCCCCAACCTCTTGCAGCTCCACGCGTAAAGGAAAAGTTTTTGACATGTATTTTTTAAAACAGAACAGAACTGTCAGGGTTTTGATTTATTTAACCTGCTAAGAAAAAATCACATCGGAGAGGTTTGTTGTCTTTTTGTGAAGGCCTTCGCAAAGAGGAGAAATTCCACAACAGCTCCTAATGGCGTGCTGTCCAGGAAGTTCTGACTCCTTACTTGGGTTTTCTCTTTTATTAAAGGAAGAAGAAAAAAGGGGTTGATCTGAGCCGGGCAAACCCAGTTCAGACCATAGTTTAAACATAAGCATAACATAAAACACAGCTGTTTGGGAGAGCCAGATGGTTTGGCACCTGCGTGTGACCTTCGTCTCTCACGTAGGCAGTTTTACACATGAGCACAAAGGCTGATAAAATAAAAACCCTAACAGAACTAATGTGGTATTTCACTGGGCTGTGACTTGTTGGCCGACAGTCTTCGCAAGGGAGTCTCCAGAATGTGTTGTGTTTGCAGTGGTGGTCAGTTTCCTCCTGTGAGTAACAGAGGCCACACTCATGTCACTTGAGTTTTAAACATGTTGAAAGAAATTTTGCTACGTTTTTCTTAAAATAATCATAGAGTTGTGGGAGGGGTCTGCAATCTGTCTCAAGATTGCTAGAGCTGTATTTTGACACCTGCAGGGTGGTCTCTGACAGAAAACATGTCTAAGTCTAAAAACCACCCTGATTATAAATAAAATTATTGAAAAACTGGGCCAAATTTGCATAGCTTCAGATCAAAAGTGTCCTACTGCATATTAAATCATAAATGTGGGGGCAGCTTGCAAGGTGGGTACAATGTGGGCACAGGTGGACAACAAAATATAGTGCAGAATGCAATTAAGCCAGGCACACAAAACTTGTCTAATTGCTCAGTGGTCCTGATACAAAATACATTAAATTCTTAAAAACATAAATTCCACAGTTAGAAATCCATGTTACCTGAATTTTTCCTTGTTTCCTTGTTTCCACTGTCTTGTAAACCTTTCATTTGATCCTTGCTGCCACCCTTTTGTCACAAATCATTCCTGAAACTTTTCTCCATCCACTCCATCCTGCCTGGCCTCTTTACCACACTCTCCGTTTTCCTGAACAGTTGACCCTAAGTACTTAAAGACCTGCACCTTTGTGACCTCTGCTCCTTGTAGCCTCACTGTTCCACCTGCCTCCCTCTCAATCACACACATGTACTCTGTCTTTCTACGGCTGACTTTCATGGCTCGTCTTTTGAGTGATATCTGTGGGAGTCTTTCAACATATACAGCTCCTCCTTCAGCACCCTGTTGTATGCTTTTTCTAAATCCACAAAAACCCAATAAAGTTCTTTCTAACCCTCTCAGTACTTCTCCATCAACATCCTCAAAGCAAAGATGGCATCTGTGGTGCTCTTTCTTGGCATAAAACCATACTGCTGCTCTCAGATAGTCACCTCTTGTCTAAGTCTAGCTTCCACAACTCTCTCCCAGATCTTCATCATGTGGCTCATCAATTTAATTACTCTGTACATCACCCTTGTTCTTAGAGACTGGCACCAACACACTTCTCCATTCCTCAGGCATTTTCTTACTATCATGCCATTGAATAATCGAGTCAAAAACCTCACTGCCATCTTTCTTAGACATTTTCATAGCTCCACTGGTATGTCATCAGGTCCAACTGTCTTCCCCTTCTTCATCCGCTTCAAAGCTTTCTGGACCTCATCCTTGCTAACCTTTTCCACTTCCTGGTCCACAGTTTCTATGACCTCTACTCTTCTTTCCCTTTCAGTCTCTTCGTTCATCAGCTCCTCAAAGTACTTCTTCCATCTTCCCATCACATCCTCTTTGCTTGTTAGAACCTGCTGCACATCCTTTCCAGCCTGATCCCTCTGTCTTGCCAGTCAATACAAGTCCTTCTCTCCTTCCCTAAGGCTCCAGCATACTCCATAAGAAGTCACAAAGTCTGTTTGCAGTCACGTGTTTGCGAGATGTTCGTTTTCGCACACACCGTTCATAGTCGAGGAGACACTCAGATCAGAATACTCCTCCTATAGTTAAAATGGGTCTCTTCCTGCTGCTTCTCAACTCCCCTGGGGTCTCATTTATAAAACTGGGGTATGCACAAAACAGGGTCTGAAACTTGCGCACTTCACTTTCCACACAAAGTTTGTTATCTATAAAACAAACTTGACAGGAAAATGTGTGATCCAACTCTGACCCATGCATATGCTTATTTTGGAGATAGGGGACGCTGGCTACACAGATGGTGAAGTGGGGAATTGAAGCCACACTGCATCGTGATTCCTCTCAGATATTTAATTTCACTCCATAATCAAACTTTAATCGTAGATTGACTTTAATATAAGCTTTCAAAACAGCAGTATTATTTATGCTTCCGCTGGTGAGCCAGAAAGACCTTTCAAATAAAAAAGGCCTTTGAGCCAACTTAAATCTTAAATAAAAGTTCATTCACGCAACACTTCAACGTTTTCTCCCCATCACATTCCTCTCCCTTGATGATCATCAGGGTGATGAGTACCACAGATTAACACACGAGGGGACAGTGGCTACCCCCTCAGGCGCTGGTTCCTGACACCCTTTCCGAACTCTCAGAGCACAGAGGAGGCTCCCTAAATACCACTCTCACACCCATGCACGCTCCCTCGCAGTTGCGCTCCCAATCAGTTTTTGGCATGACACCTGCCATCCTTCTTTCAAATGGTGTCATTTTGGGTACGCCCTTACCCCCACCTGTGGTTGACATGCTCTGGCGGTGGCCAGTTAGTCACTTTTTTTGCTTCCACTCTAAAATCTGACCACTTTTTCTTCACCTCAGCCATGTTCCTCTCTGTCCCACTCACTGAATTAATAGTGGTAATGACGTGTTGCCACTCTCAACGCTTCCTTTTATTTGTAACACCATTAACCACCATTTGTAACATTGATTAACTGGCTCATTTAAATCCACCATTCATGAGGTGCTTTGCATTGACCATTTATGTTTTTTGTTTTTTTTAAATATATTTTTTATTGATTTTCTCTTATTAACATTGCTAACAAGTATTTATACACATTTGCTTTCACTCACACATCCACCACTCAAACCTGCATGTATCATGTTTATATCCAGGAAGAAAGAAAGAAAAAAAAATATATACACCAATATTCCTTAAGATCAAGACAGAGTAAATGAAAAGACAATAAATAAATAGAAAAATAGAAACTGCAGAGTCAAGACATCAATTCCTCCATTAATAAGCACTGCCTTCAGTCCTTATGATATTCATATCTGACTTCCAGAGATTCTCAAAGTCCCTCACTTTACTTTTGGCAAGGTGCGTTAGTTTTTCCAGTCCCAGCGAATTTGCAATTTCCTTCTTCCAGAGTCCCAGGGAGGGGGAGTCCATGTTCCTCCAGCATAGTGCAATAGATGTCCTGGCTTGAAGCACTCCGTTTGTTTAAATTCCACTGGATAGATTCGAAGTACGCAAAGTTTAACCTTTAAAGGGATTTTTACCTTAAACCATTCAGATAGACACCCGTTAACATCTGTATTTTAGGACATTCCCATAGACAATGGAAATGAGTTCCTTTTTCAAACAAGCATTTTGTGCAAGTATCTGGAATATCATTGGGCATATAATGAAGCCTAACAGGTGTTATATAGGTTCTCATAAGCCATTTATGTTGCAGAAGTTTGAATCATGTGTTTATTGTTTGTTTTTGTGATTTTAAACACGCCTTATTCCAATCTTCAAGGTCAAGTAGTTATAGTACCTAGAAATGACACCTTTTCCTTTTTACACACACCTCTTCTATTTTAGTTAAGGGTGGGATGTCAATTATCTGTTTCAATTTTGATGACATATAGGTTTTTAATTGTAAGTATTTAAAAAAATGTTTTGGAGGTGTAACAGGTCCCAGGCCTGAGACCAGTCAGCAGATTAAAAGTTGTTCTGAAAAGAACAGGGAAAATGATGAGATCGGTAACAAGTAGTGTGCTTCCTGCTATCTCTCAAGCCAGTCTGATTTATTAACATCATTGTGTCATTCTTTTCATTTAACAATCAATCTTAAGTTATTCATAAACATTTACCAATCACAATCCAAGGTCCAAAACAAAAATAGTCTTCTTTTCACATAGTGCAAATGCTCTGTGAACAATATTTTTAAAGTACAGATTACCAGATGTACATAACTCACTTAGTTTAATTGGCTTACAGCTCAGTTTTTAGTACTTGTCTTTTAACAAACATTTATTTTTTTAGTCATACAGACTGGTCCCAAATGGCTGTTTAACATGTTGCCTTGAACATAATATTCACACAATGGAAACCCATACAAAAGTGACTGTTGTAGCAGGCTTTAGCGCACTTATTTAATCCAACTTTAACATAAAGCCAACTTAGTGAATGAACAGACAGTACAAATGAATTATTTACCAGTTGCTCTATAAAGGAAATCAGGATAAACTCGAATGCTACACATCTACAGTGCACGTGGTTAGCTCCGCTAGCATACACAATCGAAACAATAGCATTTTGCGCACAGCACGTTCAAAGGCAATAAAACCCCGAAAACACCTATTTTCCAGACAACCCATACATTAATGGACAACTTATGATTACACTGAAACCGTAAATGTCACATATTTGCTGGTTAAGTAACCCACTAACCTGAAAAGAACAGGGAAAATGATGAGATCGGCAACAAGTAGTGCTTCCTGCTATCTCTCAAGCCAGTCTGAGGGGAGACGGCTCCCGAGTTCACCTGTCCACTGGCGTGATGCCCCCCAATGGCAACATTTAGTATTACATCAACATTAATGTCTTACTTTTTCCCTTAGAAAACCTACAGTTGTCCAGTTTATTCTTTCACCCAGTAGTGTTAAATAAAGAAATATTTACAACAAAATGTGGCAAACTTTTAAGGGTGTCACACGCTCCCTGGCAAAAAGAAATGACTCCCGGCATTCAAGCTTTAACTCTTAGCTACAACATCATCTTACATTACAACAATTAACAGAAATAAGGTGTAATCCCCATTGGAAAGTTATATTGAAATGGTGGCCAAGATGCAAAAACTGTGGGGATTGTGGCGTGTGTGGGTGGTGCACATAATGACATGTATGGCAATGTGATTGCAGCAACAGTTGGCTGGGGCTGCAGTGACGGTTCCCCTAGTGTTTGGTATGTAAACATCTGCTTTGGCCGCCTGGCTCGAGCTGACCTTCTGACCTTCCACTGTGGCTCTCTTTCGGTTGTATCTACAGCATCATTTCCTTCAGAAACAACACACCCTTCTTCTTCAAGTTCCACTCCTGGTGAGTCTAGATCAGATAACATCTGTCCATCTTCCTCATGGTGTTCTTCAGAAACCGCTGCATTTGGGTGTCTCCCAGTCCTTACTCTCTCTTCAGCAGACATATCATTTGATCCAGGTAAATAGGTATCGTGGATCGGACTTCCAGGTCTTGGACTTGCTCTGACAGAGGCAGGGATATTATGCTCAGTATCCTCCCGTTGGCATGCCCTGCTCCCTGTAGGGATCCTTAACCAATATCCTCCCATGTGCTCATCTGAGTCTGAATCACTCACCTCACTTTGGTCTTTTGTGTTGTCATATCTGTGCCTCTGCCAGCAGGTGGTTTGTTTAGCCTGCTTCTTTGGTCGGAGCCCAGCTGTGTCGGGTGGCGCTTCAACAGGCAGATCATTCACAAGCAGCAACAGGTTGCGATGGAGAACCCTGGTCTTATTTTTGTCCCCGGTTTCCTTGTGGATTGCATACACTGGGTTTTCTCCAACTTGGTCTTTAACCACATAGATGTCCTTTTCCCAGTATGATCTGAGTTTGCCAGGGCCCCCCCGCTCACCTAAGTTCCTAACCAGAACTCTGTCACCGGGATGCAGGACCACACCCTTCAGTTTTTTGTCATAATACGCCTTTCCTCTTGCACTTGAGAGTCTGCTGTTCCCACTGGCAATCTTGTAGGCCTCTGTCATTTTTTCTGCCCACTTTTCTGCATAATTTTTGTATGATGTTATTTTTTTCTCACCTAACAATCCAAACAGCAGATCTATCGGAAGATGAGGATGGCGCCCATACAACAGGAAGTAGGGGGAATACCCTGTTGATTCATGGCGGGTGCAATTATAGGCATGCACAGTCTGTTGGAGGTGGTCTTTCCAACGTTCTTTCTCCTTGTCTCCAAGAGTCCTAAGCATCTGCAAAAGGGTTCTATTAAATCTTTCTGCAGGATTGCCTTGGGGGTGGTAAGGAGTAGTTCGTGAGTGTCCAACCCCTGCTTTCTCTCTCAGGGTTTTAAAAAGTTCATTCTCAAACTCACGACCTTGATCATGATGTAGCCGGCTGGGATACCCAAAGCGCTGAATGAACTCACCAAAAATAAGGTCAGCTGCTGTTTTTCCTGACTTATTTTTCGTTGGATATGCTTGTGCAAACCTGGTAAAGTGATCTACCACAACCAGGATATATTCATATCCGCCACGGCTGGGTTCCAGATGTAAATAGTCAATACATACCAGGTCCAAAGGTGAGTTCGAGGTTATTGTACCCATAGGGGCGCGTACAAGCTCTGTGGGTCATTTTTGCTTTATACAGGGGCACCTTCTCCGTACATACTCCTCAACCTCCTTCTTCATGTAGGGCCAGTAAAATCTCTCCCATCACATGGGGCACATTGGCCCTGACCGAGTGCTTTCACTAGCAATAGTGAAAGCACTCGGTCAGGGCCAATGTGCCCCATGTCATCATGTAGGTGTTTCAGGACTATGGGTTTATATCTAGCAGGGAGGACAAGTTGTTTTCGTTCACTGGTGTGCCTGTACAGAAGTCCATCTTCAAGATGCAACTTGTTCCAGTCATGAAGCAGTTTTTGCCCTGTTCGGCTAACAGTCTTTTTCCTGTCATTTGTCAAGACAACATTTGTCTTTTTCAGTTGGACAATTTCTCGCATCACTGGATCTTCTGCTTGAGCCTTGGCCAACTCCTCAGAGCTGATAACAGGGAGCATGGTGGACGGTTCCTGGCTAGTGCCTTCGTTGAGAGACAAAACAGCAACCCAAGTCACGTCCTGTTCCTTTGCAGCTCTGGACCCTATCCAAGTTGCTTGCACCACTTCTTGAGACAACACCTCAGTGCACTCCTCTGCATACTTTTCGATGTCTAGAGGCATACGAGAGAGCGTGTCTGCGTCAATGTTTGCTTTTCCAGGTCTGTATTTTATTTCGAACCGGAAATCTGATAACTCCCCAACCCACCGATGTCCCATGGCGTTGAGCTTGGCTGTGCTCATGACATATACCAAAGGGTTGTTATCCGTATAAATGGTAAAATGGGGTGCGTAAAACAAATAATCTCTGAATTTTCCGCACACAGCCCATTTAAGTGCCAAAAACTCTAACTTCCCACTGTGCAGATGGTAATTCTTTTCAGCTGGTGAAAGAGTCCTGGAGCCATACCCTATGACTCTCATTTTATGGTTCTGACGTTGATAGAGTACAGCCCCAAGGCCTGCTTCTGAAGCGTCTGTGTGGAGCACAAATGGTGAACTGAAATCAGGGTAAGCTAGTACCGGAGGATTAGTGAGCATACCAACAAGGTGCTCCAATGCCTCCTGATGCTCACTTGTCCACTTAACAGGGCTTTTGGAGGACAGTTGTGGGCCCTTGGAGTTCCTGTAAGGCGGCAAAGACTTTGGTTTTGGCATGCCTGATTTGAGCTGGAGGAGTCCATACAGTGGTCTTGCAATGCAGGAAAAATCCTGGATGTAACTCTGATAATAGCTGAGAAAGCCCAACAGCTGTCTCACTTCTCCTACTGTTTGGGGTGTTTTGGCTTTGAGCGCCTGTACAGCCTCTAGGTCCTTTGGGTCGATTTGTACACCCTCAGCTGAAACAAGACGATCCACATACCTAACTTGTTTACGAAACAGCTCACACTTTTCAGGCCTTAGCTTCACACCATGCTTTTGGAGGGCCCTCAGAACTTTCCGCATGCTGTAAACATGTTCCTCAAATGTTTGTGCGTAACATAAAATGTCATCCAAGTAGGGAATACAGCATTCATCCCTGGGGGAGCTCAGCATTTCTTCCATACTCCTTTGGAAGGCTGCGGGTGCATTTGAAAGACCAAAGGGTATTCGAACCCACTCATACAACCCCCAAGGAGTGACAAAAGCAGTTAAATGCCTTGAGCCCTCCGCCATAAACCCTTGGTGGTATGCCTTGCCTTGATCAAGGATGCTAAACCATGATTGACCACCTAGCGTATCAGTAAGATCCTGGATACGAGGTAATG
>NC_051447.1:3004612-3012300 GCF_001649575.2 Kryptolebias marmoratus | reverse complement strand
TTTTAACAAACATTTATTTTTTTAGTCATACAGACTGGTCCCAAATGGCTGTTTAACATGTTGCCTTGAACATAATATTCACACAATGGAAACCCATACAAAAGTGACTGTTGTAGCAGGCTTTAGCGCACTTATTTAATCTAACTTTAACATAAAGCCAACTTAGTGAATGAACAGACAGTACAAATGAATTATTTACCAGTTGCTCTATAAAGGAAATCAGGATAAACTCGAATGCTACACATCTACAGTGCACGTGGTTAGCTCCGCTAGCATACACAATCGAAACAATAGCATTTTGCACACAGCACGTTCAAAGGCAATAAAACCCCGAAAACACCTATTTTCCAGACAACCCATACATTAATGGACAACTTATGATTACACTGAAACCGTAAATGTCACATATTTGCTGGTTAAGTAACCCACTAACCTGAAAAGAACAGGGAAAATGATGAGATCGGCAACAAGTAGTGCTTCCTGCTATCTCTCAAGCCAGTCTGAGGGGAGACGGCTCCTGAGTTCACCTGTTCACTGGCGTGATGCCCCCCAATGGCAACATTTAGTATTACATCAACATTAATGTCTTACTTTTTCCCTTAGAAAACCCACAGTTGTCCAGTTTATTCTTTCACCCAGTAGTGTTAAATAAAGAAATATTTACAACAAAATGTGGCAAACTTTTAAGGGTGTCACAGAGGTATTCAGTGCTTTTTACATAACTGATCGAACGTGAGCAACATACGTGAGCCATCCGCACATAGATCTTTAACTTTCTGGATGCCTTTGGCTTTACATATTTTAAACCCTCCATCATTTTTACCAGGAGGAAACTTATCATTTCCCCAAATAGGGGTAAATTGTGAATGTTCTGGAGGATCGCCTACATGTTCGTGTGCTGCGTGCCATGTTATAATTGTATTTTTTAATAAAAGGGTTTTTTGTGTTCTTTTTTAGTGTCTTTATATCTGAAGAATATAAGAAGGTGTTTAAAGGAAAATTTGGAACAGATTGTTGTTCAGTGTCTACCCTAGCTGGAGGTGTCATTGGACAAAAGTAGTGGGTAGCTGATGTTAGCTGAGCAGCCATATCATACCATCTGAGATTAGGAACTTGAAGTCTGCCTCTTTCATATGGCAAATACAGGGTTTCTCCAGAAAAGAGGCTAAGCCCGGTGGTTGGTGGCCATTCGCCGGTCTATCATGGGCTGACCATGATTGAGTAAAAAAATGATTAAAGTTGACAGGAAAGTTGAAAATATGGTTATTTATTATGTGATATTGCACAATATTTGTGCCAAATATTTACACAACTACAGTTTTACAAAAAGGCACTTTTGAAATACTTTTTAAAACAAAAATACAAACTGTTTACACCTAATTTGAATCCTAATTTATAGCACATTTACAAACAAATTAAATTAACATAAATGAAAAAGTGCAAACAAGGCACCAACACACGTCTCACATCAAGGCCAATGAATAACAACAGAGAACTCTGAAAAACAGACAGATGCTGTACTATACTGTCTGTGTTTTTGTGACACAGGCTGCATGTTGGATGTTTAGTGCTGTGGCTCCGACGACGTGCTAACTCCAGCAGTAGCTGAAGGAGGCTTGTCCTCAGGGCACATTAGAGTCACGCAGGACTCCGCAAATAGTGTGTGGACCTGAGTGTGCACTTGAGGCGTTTATACTTGGCGCAAACACGGGTGACACAGGCGAACCGCGGTCCATGCGCGACCACATTCAAGTTACAAAAACTGGGAGGTGCACGACCACATGACGCAACATTGTGCGGGGCCTTCGTGCAGGGTTGGGGACAGCGCAATTGCTTCACTGTTGGCATGCGCACCCTAACGCGGTGATCAGTGCAACAAGTTGATGCGGGTGGGAAAAAAAACTTTGAAAAATTATGTATTTTATAATAATTAAGCGGAGCTTAGTCTGGCAGGGGGATAGCGAAAGCCTGGCGACCTGCCAGGCTTATAAAACACTAGGGGAAACCCTGCAAATATAAATTCTATTACTCCAAATAATTTGGATAAATATTTTGTTCAAACTATCGTAAAATGAATCTGACAGAGGCAGGAATCTGACAGAGGGAGTGTTTGGGAATAGTACAGAAACAAAATTGTCATTTTTAATAAATTTATTCAGCCTATCATGAATATAGGCAAGCTTGACCATCAATTTAACATTTAAGTTACTTTTTTCATAAGGGGGTCATACTTTGCTGCGCTAATTTCTCTGATAGACGGAGTGATTTTAATGCCTAAATATTTAAAACCTTCTGTAGTTGTTTTAAATGGGGTATCCACAATAGGATTTCTCCTTTCTTCTTCATTAAGAAACATTAACTCTTATTTAGAATTATTAATTTTATACCCTGAAAATTTTCCAAATTCTTTTATTAGATTTAATATGTTGGGGATGCTGCTTTTCAGATTATTCAAGAAAATTACAATTCTAATACCTGATATTCCTGTATTTGCTGTTACTGCCATTTCCAGGGGCTCTATTGTTAATACAAAAAGCAGTGGTGACAGGGGGCAACCCTGTCTGGTTGATCGTTGTAAATTAAAAGGTTTCGACATGTTATTATTGGTTAAAACTTGCGCTGTGGGATCTGTATACAATATTAGTATCAATATTAGAAATGTTTCACCCAATCCATATCTGGGAAGTACTTGTAGCAGATAATTCCACTCTATTCTGTCGAAAGCTTGGCATGTGTCCAATGATAACATCGCTGTCTCTCTACTATTATGCTTTTCATATAATACATTAAGGATCCGTCTTATATTATGATAGCCTTGTCTTGTTTTAACAAGTCTTTGTTGATCATCTGTTATCAATTTGGGCAAATATTTATCTAACCTCCTAGAGAGTGTTTTAAACAAAATCTTTGTATCACATCCCATATGACTGATTCCCCTATAAGAGGAGCATTCAGTCGGGGGCTTGTTTGGTTTTAATAAAAGAGCTAACCTCAATGAATCTGGGAGTATTCCAGCTTTATATGATTCCTCATACATGTTGAGAAGTGGCAGAATTAATTTTTTTTTAAATGTTTTATAAAATTCTGTTGGAAGTCCATCTGGACCTGGCGTTTTGCTGCTATTCATGCTGTCTATAACTTCAGATAGGTCGTTTATTGTTAAAGGATTATCAAGGGTTGTTTTATCCTCTTCAGAGAGGGTTTGGAATATTAATCGGCTAAGAAAACCAGCTTGAGCTTCTCTGTTTTCATTATACTCAGATTTATATAGGGTTTAATAGAATTCTCTAAAATATTTGTTTATTTCTGAAGGGTCTGTTATTATAGTGCCTGAATTAGATTTTATGCTGTTAATTGTTCTTTCTGCTTGCATCTATTTTATCCTTCAAGCCAATAATTTACCTGCCTTTTCTCATTGATCACAAAATGCTTGTTTAGTCCACATTAACCATTTTACTACCTTTTCTGCTGTTAATTTATCATACCTGGTTCTTAAAACATTCAGTTTATGTAATTTTGTCGGATCATTGCTCTGATAAAATTCTGTTTCGCTGGATTTAATTTGCCTTTCTAATAATTTTAGTTCTTGGTTATATTGTTTGTTTTTGTTACCACTGTTACTTATAATCTCTCCTCTAATATAAGCTTTAAAAGCTTCCCATCTAATGCTAGCTGTGGTTTCATCTTTATTTCAAAATATTTGTCAATGCAAGTTTCTATAAATGTAACAAATTTTGTGTCTTTTAGCAAAAATGTCTGCATCCTCCATTGTTTCACACCTTGATCCATCTTACTTAATTTAATTTCCAGCGATACTGCTGCATGATCACTAATTACAATACTATTATACCAGCAGTTCTCCACACAAGATAGTTCCATAGAAATGAGAAAATATTCAATAGGCAAGTGGGATTGGTGTGTACCTGAATAACATGACAATTCCCTGTTATTTGGGATTCTTGTTCTCCATACTTCATATAGGTAAAAAGTATTTTCCTGATCTGTATATGAGTAGTATCAGTTTGAGTAGACTTATCCAGACCTGGATCTAGGGTGCAATAAAATATATAATATAATGTTTAGTCCCTCCAGGGTTGACAAGGGCAGAAATAAATTTTCATAAAAGGACTGGTTATCTTCGTTAGGCCCAAAAATATTTATCAAAATCATTTTTGATGTTGAAATATTCCACTGTACAATGATACATCTCCCATATCGCCCAGCGTTGGGCGGCCCTCACAGTTCAGCTTTGGCCTATTGGTGACCACCGGCCACGCTCTCGCGCACTTCCCGTACCGTCCACCAGGTGACGCTTTCGGCAAACGTCCCAAATTGCCTTCAGTCCTGATCAGTACAAGTCCTGTGGCATGCTGTGAAGTTTGACCTTTCTACGTCAAACGGTTCCAGAGTTAGAGTATATGTGGCCTTAGTTTATTATTATTGTTGTTGTCATTACCATATTCATATTGGCTGTTAGCATTGATATTTTTATTTATATCGGTTTAGTTCATATTTTGGATATTGTTAGCCTGATTGTTGTTTAGTTTAGTTTTCTCTCTTGTGTTTTGTCTGTAACTTTGTCTGTAATTTTGTTCTTGTGTTGTAAAGCACTTTGAGTCGCCTTGTTGCTGAAAAGTGCTATATAAATATATTTCACTTCACTTTCACTAGTCTCTGGTCACTTAGCTGCAGACACTCAGAGATCAGTGAGACGACAATAGAATATTTTTATATTTTCCAACTAGTCTCCAGCAGTCACATGCCAGTGAAATACTACTATTAGCACCAAGTTTACACAGTAATTTAATTTGTTGACTTTGAGGTTGAGAAAATTAGGTTTAAACCTCTTAATGTGTTTGAGTTTAGAGGAAATGATTCAATCAAAGTTTGAGGTAAGGCGGAGGTGGTTACACAAAATCTGACTGTACTGTTCACTGAGAGACCCCTCTCCTGTCTGTGCAAGCTGTTTAATCATCTTCTGCCAAAGGAGAAGATATTTTTCCTGTATGAGTTTGTGTGTGTTTGTTTGTCCGAAGCATTAACAAAATAACTCACTAACCACTAGACACATTTTATTGAAACTCAGAAAATACTGATTAACTTTGGAGTCAGTCCATTTCAAGATGGCCATCATGGCTAATCTATTTTAGCCAACACAGTAGTAGCTATAAATCAGTCAGTTTTAAAGATGTTGAGCTACAAGTTGGTGTGCTGAGAGTCACTCCCAGTGCATAGTTCAAGTTCTAACAGAGCTTGTGAGATTTTGCAATATCCCTTAATACCCCTTACTTTTAAGGTTTGACCAAAACGGCTGTAACACCATCCCTTCTCATCATAAGATGATCTTCAGGGTTTCCCCCAGAAAAGAGGCTTAGCCTGGTGGTAGGTGGCACCGGCCAATTGCCCACCGACCGTGATTTAGTAGAAAAAAATTATTAAAGTTGACACGAAAGTTTTAAAAAATGGCTATTTTGTGATATTGTAAGATTTTTGTGTCAGATATTTATACAACTACAGTTTTATGAAAAAGACACTTTTGCAATACATTTTAACACAAAAATACAATTAATATTAAAGCTGCAAGCAGCGTTGGGCGGCCCTCGCAGCTCAGCGCCGCTCCGGCCTTGCGACTGCGGGAGCTCTGGCGCATTTCCTGCACCATCCACTAGGTGGCGTTTTCAGCAAATGTCCCAAATTGCCTTCAGTCCGGTCCAGTCCTGTGCCATGCTGTGAAGTTTGACATTCCTACATCAAACGGTTGAAGGGTTAGAGCACATGGGCTCTCGTGACTTTGACCTTTGACCTTGTGAACTTGAAGTTTAGAAGGCTTATAGTTGACCCATGGGGAGTGTCGTTGTAAAGTTTGACCTACCTACTTTGCACCGTTTCCGAGTTACAGTCACCCAAAACTTCTTAGTGGGTGGGGCTTAAGTGTTGTCAATAAATTACCACACTAATGTGTGCAACAGTGCTTACTGGTGATGCACAAAAAATGTCATGCAGATCGGATGAGATATCATGGAGATATAAGTCTTGGAATATTCTAGGGGGCACACTGGAGTCAAATTCCAATATAATCCTTTAGGTCTATTCAGAGGTTAACAAAGGTCATTCATATCCAGTTTGGTGCAAATCGGATAATGTATGTGTGTTTTACAGTTAACCGTACGCAAACGGCGAGTGAATAGAGTTCGCCATTCTGTCACGCCCACATTATTCAGGCACCAATCAGTGCTAAGAGAGGGACTCTAGGGGGCGCTCTGGAGGAATTAGGCCACGCCCACCAAATATGGCACTGCATTTCTGTTGGGGGCTGGACTAGGATCGATCGTAGTGAGTTTCATGCAGCTCGGCTAAAATATGTGGAATTTAGAGCCAAACAAAAGGCAACAGTGTTACATCTGACTTCGCCACGGCCACGCCCCCCAGCAAAAACTCTTTATGCTTTAATGCAAGTCAGACCAACTTGTTAGCTGTCATCTGACACAGGATCGACTTGATTCGGTCAAGAGCTGTCTGAGATGTAGCTTTCCAAAAAAGCTGCCATCTCAATGCTTGTTGGATGATGGCCAATGTGCACATTCAGCACATCTTGCCTATACGTCGTACAAGGAGCTTCAATGAAGACCCTAAAAAAGTGGTCCACAAAGAAGGCGCTGAGGGAATTTCAAGGATTGCTGCTTTTGGTATGATCAAACCAAGAAGAAACAGTCTCGTCTTTACTGACTTAAACAGAATAAACAACGAAAAGAAAGGATCCATAAAAATGTTTTCACATACATTACAATGAAATAGGTTTTTGATTTATTTTTGGGGGGAGGGTTTCTTAAAAATATGTCTTTCACTGTCTTGCGCAGGTCATTCAGTCTCGCACGTGGGTTGTATATTTGTGCACAACAATCATTTGGTCATTTATTAGAAAAAGCAAGAAAGTCAATCAAATAGCACAATTGATAAAACCAAAAACAGTGATATCCTTAACAAAATAAAATCCCAAACCGAAGCTTAAAATACCATTAAACAGTGCTAACCCATATAAACCCATAAAACCAGTCATAAATATAGAGGGGATCACTCAGTTTATCCGCAGTCCAGGTTTGTCCTTTCAGCGCCTTCTCTGGCCGGGCCTCCTCATCAGTGTACGTGTCTGAACCGCACCTCACGCAGCTGTCTGGAGGGTGGTGCTAATCTCCTCGGTCATCCCAGAAAAGTCTCTGTTTTTCTGCCATGGCTCGTCCCTCTAAGCTAGCGTTTCTCAACGGGGGCGTTGAGAGGATGACGGGGGGCGCTGGCAGCAATATTTTCAAAAAGGGGGGCGTTGATATTCTTTTGGGGGGCGTTTGCTTGAAGGTAAAATTTACACAAAAGATTCACAACAATATCAGTTTAAACTTTGAACTACTTGCAAAAATATTGTGGCCTAAAACATTAAAACCGTTACAGAACTGTAACTGTATCGATGGTGTTTCTTTTCGGCGCAGCTCCGTGCTGCCTTCAGGAGAACGGGACATCAGATTATCGTTTTTATAATTTGTCCCACATGACAGTTACTTTGTAAACTTTGAGAAAGGAACGCTCTCTTTAGTGATATTACCCTCTCTTACATGTGTTAATTTCTCTGAAGGATACACCGTGAGCGCATTGTTATCGCAGTGGTTAAACATTTACAAGAGCAATATTCTGTTTTC
>NC_051447.1:2997140-3003078 GCF_001649575.2 Kryptolebias marmoratus | reverse complement strand
CACAGAGGAGAATGTGGACAAGAGAGGTGATGATGATGATGGAGAGAAACAGAGAGGTGCAGAGGAGAGGGTTGGGGCAAGGTCTTATTTAGAAGATCCATCTGAATGGCCTTCACCACAGGAAGTGGGGGACTCATTGAGACAGTACAAGGTGGGGAATGGCCCACAGAGATGTTCTGATGGGCCATACCCAAGATCAGGTATTATATTTTGGGGGGGCAGTAAGAGGCCTGGATAATGAATAAGAGGTTGCTGGCCCAAAAAAGGTTGAGAAACACCTTATAGCTTAGCTTGTAGTGCGCATTGATCTCCTCACTCACTCTGCGCCGGCCCTCAGTCACACGTTGTCCTCCAGGTTGTCCATTCGTGTGTTGGTTTGGGTGCTTTATTTCCTGCGTCACGTTGCTGCTGTGTCCTCAGGTGGTTGCTCCAAACTTCACTGCACTTCCGGGTTTCTCGCTCTCTCTCATCTTGCGCTGCTGTGGTTTCCCCACGTCCGCCCTTGTCCGCCACCTGACGCTTTTATGTCGATGACTAGTGAATCCCATCCAATCATCAGCAAGAGTCTAATAATTAATGAAGGTGTGGTCTATCACCTCCTATCTGCCCAGCAAGTCTGTTATACACAAGACACTATACACGTAAGAGTCTAAATAAAACAACCATCGCAGCCATCAAAACACCCATTACACAATAAAAAAGGCTTAGTGCAGATCCCAACAAAGAAAGAGCATTTGTAAAACCAGGCCCCTAACATTTAAGCAAATAAAAAACATCTTTTGAAGTGGTAGAAAGCTGTACAATATGCATTGTAAAGTTAGTTTTTTGTTTTTTTATTTTTGTAAAGGAAATACCTGTCAATATCTAAACATTTTACATTAGCATCTAATATTGATCACCACTACAAATACAGTTAATTTACTGATGTTTTGACATTAACAATGTTTCAAAGATCAACAGAAAAAATTGAGTCTGGAAATTTCTGAGATTTCAAAATGAAAACTAAGATCTGAATATTGTTTGGTTCTGGTTGAACATTTTGGTTCTGATTCAGGGTGTTTGCTGCATCTGAATATTGAAGTTTAAACAAATCCAGATTAATTTTTCAGTCTTTAGTGTTCAGAAAAACACATCTTTCATCTCCTGCCTGCTAATAAATGTGTTCTCCCCCCAGCCTCCTTGGGTGCTGTCTTTGGAATGACCACGTGTGTCAGTGCTGAAGTCCGAGACGCCCCAGATGACCCTCTAAATTTTTTTATTGGGGGCTGCACATCAGGAGTCCTCCTTGGAGCCAAAAGTATGTATCAGTTTGAGATGTTTGGTAAACAGATCAATAGAGCAGCAGGAGTTTCAAAGTTTACTCTACATTTTTTAAATGTTTTTCTCTTTTCTCTGTTGATTTATGAATTATTGAGGATGTAATGTTGAAATTGTCTAAAATTTTATTTCTGCTTTGTCTCATTTGTTTTGATTTTATGAAATATAAAACGGACAGAAATCTTTATTATTGTATTTGGGTTTTGTTGTTGCTTTTGTAGTAAATGATTGTTTTCCTATAACTCTCAAACCCAAATCCTCTTGATGTGATCAATACTTTCAGGATCAAATGGGATCGGTTGATAAATTATCTGAACTCTGATAGATTAGATTTATTTTGTGCAGTATTTTAACAGTATATGAGCTCACTCTGTGTGTGTGTGTGTGTGTGCGTGTGTGTGCGCGCGCGTTTGTCTGCATGGGTGCAGCCCACAGTGCTATGACTGGTACATCAGCCTGTCTCGGTTTGGGAACTCTGGCCTTTTTCATTAAAGTTGGGAAAATGGAAGGATGGAAGCTCAGCGGACCTCCTAAACTTTAGGATGAAGACAACTTTCTAAAGAAATTCTATGAAATTCTGTAAAAAGATGCAATTCAATAAAGTTTTTTTGAAAATGAACTCACTCAGGTTTGTTCTTTCAATTTTCAGTTTTTATGAAGAACATTTTGAATTTTTTTGTATTTCCATGTGACAGTCAGTGCTGTTGTTTGAACAGGATCAGCTTGTTTGTGTCTTCAGAGATGACATCTGATAACGTCTTTTTATTTTGGATAAGACCGACCCATTATTGTGTTTCTCCTCACAGTTTCCTTTTTTTAAGAAATAAATGAAAATACAGAAAATTTAGAAATGTCATTTCACAGGTGAGAAGTTGATTCTACACCATTTTTTTACTTATTTATTTAAATAGAACTCTCTTGTGATTGATCTTTTTTAACAGTCTGACAGATAATACTAACATAACCTAAATTAAACTGGAGTTTGCTAACATTTGTCAGGTAAAGAAAAGAAAAGCTGAATGTGTTTATTAAAATAATATAATACAACTGTTAAATGATGAAAGTATTTGTCAGCTTTATTTTCTAATCATTTAAATCGCTGTGTGCTGTAAGGATATTAATTTTCTTAACAAATAGTTGATTTATTAATAGAATATCAAACCGAAGACTCTAAATCACGTAACGGGACTAATTTAAGTAAAACTAATACGCTCTAATAACTCCTAATGCAAACATGTTTAAAATCAGCCCCAATGCTAAAGCTAGAGCGCTCCTCTCACATGACTACTGTGTCTCGGGCGTAATGGAAACTGATGCTAAAGGCTCTGAAAACGTCCTGTCATCACCAATGAAATCTCCACAACAGCCAAAAACAATCAAGCCCACCGAAAATGAAACGCTGAACCCTGAAACAACTTCGCAGCCTGCTTCTAACGCCACAATTCTTGCTGCAGTTAATTCACTTCAGACATTAATGACCGATTTCAAGAGAGAATTACAACAAAACACATTAACCATCATTAACATCGCCATGGCAGTGGATTTCAATGCTGAAGGTGAAAAGGAATGCAAAGACAAGAATGAAGTTGGAGAAGGAAATGAGAGATCTGAAGGAGCAAAACGTGAAGCTGGAGGAGAAAGCAGCGGATCTGGAGAGAAAAACGTCCGAGATGGAACGGTACAGAAGAAGGTGGAACCTAAGACTGAATGGTCTCAAGGAGATGCAAGATGAAAACACCCATGAGCTAATTGTTGACCTCCTGCTGAAGATTGCTCCACACTGGAAGGACAAGATTGACTGGATTGTAGATACTGTGCATCGTTTGGGGAAGACCACCGACCACCCTCGACAAATCATCATATAGTTCACAGCCAGGATCTACAGAGATGAACTGTGGAGAGCAACAAAACGCCATCCCATGTGCAAGGATCTTCATCTTCGCTTTGCAGAAGATCTCACCAAAGAGGACTGCGAGGCAAGAAAAGCTGTTTGGCCCAAGGTAGAGCAAGCAAGAAAAGAGGGTCTTAAGACTATGTTCAGGGGTCCATATGCATACATTAATGGTCAGAGAGTGATCCCATAATTTACATTGTTCCATGTTTGACAAGGTTCAGATTTGATAATGTTCTCAGGCGTTTGTTCCGATAACATTATTCTAATAACTCATTTGGAAGTAATACTGAGCAATTTTATTTCTTATTTCAGTTTTGTTTTCTTTCTTATGTTTTCACTCAAAGTGAAATTTCTCTTATCTGTTAATGCAAGGGGACTAAGAAATCTATATTAGCTATATTAGCCAATCTGATAGGCTAATATAGCTAATATAGCTGCTTGTATAATATAGCTGCCGCCCACGAAGCAGGGCCAGCTTAAACAACACTTAAACAATTTGACTTTGGTAATAAATTTAGAAATCTAATTAATGGTCTGTATAAAAACATTACTAGTTGTGTTATTCTCTCTAACGGTTCTACCCCTAACTTCGCAGTGGATGTTGGAATTCCTCAGGGCTGCCCTATTTCACCTTATCTATTCATTTTAGTGACTGAGATTTTAGCCATTTATAATAAAAGCAGTAAGGACATAAAACCTCTAAATGTACTGGGAACAGAGATTATCATCAGCCAACTGGCAGATGACACAACACTATTCTTAAAAAATAAACATCAAATCCCAATAACTATCCCAAAAAAAAAAAAATTCTCCAAGGCTGCAGGGTTAACCTTACATTTAAGTAAATGTGAATTTTTTGCTCTTCATGAAACACCCCTGAAAGATCTTTGCCACGTCCGTATCAAATCTGAAATAAAATATTTGGGTATTATCCACTTAACTAAAGACCAAAAAAGTAATCAACTCCTCAATGTCGAAAGTAAACTCATTGCCTGCAAAACAAAACAAAACATATGGCTCCAAAGAGACTTATCAATTTTAGGCAGAATATATTTAACAAAAATGGAAAGCTTATCAAGATGTATTTACCCTATTTATTCAAATGCTATTCCAAATAAATTAATAAAATCCATCCATCCATTTTCTTTACCCGCTTTTCCATTCCGGATCACGGGGAGCTGGTGCCTATCCCCAGCAGTCACTGTGCGAGAGGTGGGGGACACCCTGGACAGGTCGCAAGTCCATCGTAGGGCCACATAGAGACAAACATTAACACTCTCACCTAGGGACAATTTTAGAGTCATCAATTAACCTAACATGGATGTTTTTGGTTTGTGGGAGGGAACCGGAGTACCCGGAGTAAACCCACGTGTGCACAGGGAGAACATTCAAACTCCAGGCCCCAGGCTGGGAAGCAATCCTGCAACCTTCTTGCTGGGAGGCAACAGCTCTAACCACTACGCCACTGTGCCACCCATTAATAAAATCATTTAATCAAATTAATAACATCATCTGGAGAAATAGGCCACATTATATTAAGAAAAGTAAAATGCATAAATGAAGGTGGTCTTAAAATGATATATTTTGATTGCCTTAATGGTGCATTAAAGGTAAACTTGTTAACATCTTGGATCAAACATCATAGCTCATTCTGGTACTGCACCCCTAACTTCCTCTTTAGCTATCTAGGTGGTTTGAACTTATCTCAGATCATAAAGTAAACAAGCTTCCTGTGGCTTTGCCAGAGTTTCATAAACAAATATTGTTATATTAGAAAATGATATATACACATAATGTTTCTCCGCACTCCACAATAATTTGGAATAACAGGTATGTGTTACAGCATAATAAATCCCTTTTCTTCAAAGATTGGTTTGAAAGAAACATTTTGTCTGTGACCCATTTGATGGATAACGATGATAACTTACTGAATTATGAACAGTTCTGTAATAAATACAACTTTAACCCTCCTGTCTTGGAGTTTTCATGCTTATTCAATGCACTTCCAAAAGAATTTATATTTTTGACCAAAAACAATTACCCCCGTTATTGATCCATGGTATGCAGTTTTTGGATAAAAAATGTAATAATTCTTTTATAAGGAAATGTTGAAACAATCATTTATTTCCTGGGGTACAAAATAAGAATAATATTCTAAATAAATTTGATGAACAATCGATCACTACAATAAGATCTATGCAAAAGAAACACACTTTAAAATTATGACTGACATATACCCATCCAAGAATTTACTGAGAAAACGTTTTAATATAGCTGTGGTCGTGCACCTCCTAATTCTTGTAACTTCACGCGTGGACTGCACGCGCCGCGCTCCGTTCAAAATGGACGGATTTGGTGCTCTAGCGAAGCTGGTTCGCCTGTATCAGCATTTATATGATCCCTCTATGAGAGATCACAAAGATAATCAAACGGTTCAAAACTCATGGAAGGAGATTACTGCTGCAGCCGATAAAAAGGAGTGTTTACAGACCACAGAGGGAAGAAATATCAGTCCTATGATGGGCGAATCACAACTAAAGCAAATAAATCAATGAAAGTCAAACTGAATGCTTTAAGTTTAAACATCCTCTCCATATCAAAGCCAGAAAGTCCATCCATCCATCCATTGTCTTCCGCTTATCCGGGGTCGGGTCGCGGGGGTAGCAGCCTAAGCAGGGAGACCCAGACTTCCCTCTCCCCAGCCACTTGGGCCAGCTCCTCTGGGGG
>NC_051447.1:2978745-2997040 GCF_001649575.2 Kryptolebias marmoratus | reverse complement strand
CTGAATCCTTTTAGAAAAGTAAATGATTTAATAAATACATAAATAGGCAGAGAGCCTAACCCCCCCAATGTTGAACCCAAAGTTACGCCCCTGCTCAAACCCCTTCACCACGATAAGGTGGCAGCCCAGGGAGAGGGCCAGATGTAGGCCAGAAAATCTGCTCTCTCTGCCTCCACCGCTTGCTCAGGTCCGCGTGCTGTTTGCGGAGCCCTGAGGTCGAGCCTCCTTCAGCTGGAGCAACAAACATTGAATGAGTGGATTTAACCAAAGATGGTCAGCGGGTGGCTTTACAAGACTGAATATGGTAAGCATGTTTTGTACTTAGTAAAAATATTAATATGACACGTGCTAATTTTGTTAATTTATCTTGTTTACAAGTAAAATAATGCTATTAAATTCAGCATTAGATATGCTTTGTTTTGTTGTTACATGCAGTGATCCAACATGCAGCCTGTGTCACAAAAACATAGTACAGTACAGCATCTGTCTGTTTTTCAGAGTTCTCTGTTGTTATTCATTGGCCTTGATGTGAGATGTGTGTTGGTGCTTTGTTTGCACTTTTTCATTTATGGTAATTTAATTTATTTGTAAATGTGCTATAAATTAGGTGCAAACAATTTGTATTTTTGTTTTAAAAAGTATTTCAAAAGTGCCTTTTTTTTAAAACTGTAGTTGTGTAAATATTTGGCACAAATATCTTTCAATATCACATAATAAATAGCCATATTTTTAACTTTCCTGTCAACTTCAATCTTTTTTTTACTAAATCACGGTCGGCCAGCGAATGGCCACCTACCATAGGGCTTAGCCTCTTTTCTGGGGGAAACCCTGGGGTTTGAGTGCGTAGTGTGTACCAATTCTCAGAAGTGCTCTTTAGCCCCGCCCCCTTTGTGTACTCCATCCGCCCTTCGGCTAAGCCTGCATCCAGGCGGACTTTGGCAAAGTATTTACCCACAATTCACTGCTGCATGTGACGTTTTGATTTTGTTTTTAATTATCTTTATTGATAATGAAAGGTTTTGCATTAAAATGTGGAAATATGGCAGTGGTGACAGAGAAAGCTGCATCTGTCACGAAAAAAGCAGTTTTCAAATGTAAAGTATTGAAATAATTCTTGTTTCACTCTTCTGTACAGGTGTGAATACTATCAAACTGCTTCGTATTCAACAAGTCAGAACAAAACACATCTGAACAGCCAATTATCTCCTGCAATGACTTTGGAAAGCAAAAATACCTAACCTGTACTTTTAAAATCGTACTGCCACCTTCTTAAAATACCAAAACAGCGAATGTTCCGCCCTGTTGGATGTCGCAGTTACGGCCCAGAGGTGCAAGTAGAAGACGTAACCTGTACTGTCCCAATTCTCCAATTCTTGCATGCATGTAACCTGCACACATGAACCCTTCTGTGCACTTCCATTGAGTACACCCTTCACAGAGGGGCGTAGGGTGTAGTGCAAGTATTGGGACCGGGCCAGTCGTCTGATAGACCCAGTGGGGCTCTCTGCAAGGATTTATTATACGTTACATATTGATGAAAGTTTGCAAGTGCTTTCTCGATCCTGCAATGATTAAAGTCACCCATTATAAAGTTCGGAGCATCAGGCGTAATATTCTGTAACTTGTGCACAGTTTCCATAATAACCCGCCTTGCAGTAATAGCATTTGCTCTAGGATGAATATAGACAATGGTAACAAATATCTGTGGAAACTCCCTGCATAAATAAAAAGGGCGAAGAGAGACGGAAAGTAATTCAATGTCAGGGGTACACTTTATCTCCCTCACTACTGCTACGTTACACCATTGTTTATTAATATACAAACAGAGGCCTCCTCCGAGTGATTTCTCTGTCACTGTGGGGTCTCTGTCAAGACACAGCGGTTTTCTGAAGCCATCTATTTCCAATTCAGAATCTTCATCCTGCTGCTTGAGCCATCTTTCAGTCAGGACAATCAGACAGACATTTTTGTATCCTGTAAGAAACTTAACGTTTGCCTGTAAAATGTCCAACTTATAGATGACAGAGCTGCAATCAGAGATGCTCAGAGGCAGAGATGGAGATAAAATTTTAAAAAAACAGAGTCTGGGACAGACCAGTAGGACTTTGTTGATGAACTAGGTCATCTGTTATTTTTTTTAGAAAAGGATCACTGGAAACAATCATATTTTGTCTGTCCTTCCAGCCAAAATAATGAAGAGACAAATTTAGATCCATATTTTGGAAGCATATTTTGAGCATGCATCAGGATATATTTTGGAACATTTACCTGAGTGATCCTGCATGAGCAGGACCTTTTTTTTGTTGTTACTTTTAGCACCACTAGATAGCATGTGACAAACTCAAGGCCTGCGGGCCAAATCCAGCTCGCCATAATCATTTCTGTGGCCCTCTGGAGGGCCACAGAAAGTTGTGTGCTTCAATTTTATTTTATCAGTCAAATCAAATCAGTTTTAATTTTTTTAATGCTAAATTACTCAAACATAAAATACTTTATTTTTAGAAGTAGTCATCAAAATGCAGAGAAAGCTATGGCCTGGCCAAAAGAAAAGTCGCCACCCGGATTTAACTAAGGAAATAAGCCTCCTATTGGATAACTACTGCATGGGTGATTATATTTCAGCTGGCAACAAGTTATTTAACCTCAACTGGTGCAATGAGTTGCTTCTCACTTCTTAAACAACCATGTCGAAAGACACATCCCATAGTCGTGGAAAAGATGTCAGTCTGTTTGAGAAGGGTCAAATCATTGGCATGCACCAAGCAAAACGTCTAAGGAGATCACAAAAACTGCTAAAATTGGGTTAAGAACTGTCCAATGCATTATTAAAAACTGGAAGGATAGTGGGGACTGTTGAGGATTTCTTTTAATTCCCAATCCTTTCGGATTGTTTTTTTAGAGAAGGATCTGGCCAGGAGACAAACCTTTAAAGTATTGACAAAATCTATTAAGAATTACATGAAAACCCACTGAGCAGATTTGCTAATCTGGAGACGTTAACTATGACAGCATCAGGCTGGGGTAGTAACGTCTGACTAGTATTCTATCCTTGTGGTATTTTTATAATGCACAGACCTCCCTTAATAAGTTCTGATAACCCGAGGCCTGGTTCAGACTTGTTATGCCACGTCCTGCCATATTTTTTTTTATCCTATAGTGGATAAGGAAATAGAACTTGTTCTACTGCATGCTTATCACCTGCACCCGGATAAGTAAAGTAGGCCCTTATGTGTACACCCATAGCATGATTAGACCCCTGCCACGTACACCCTTGAATCAAAGAAAACAACATAAGATTCACTACAGAAACTAATAAAAATTCAAAAATGATCCACATCTCTTCAGGACCCGTCGTCTTCGAGGAAGAAATGTGGCCGGAAAAAACATCCTGAATGATCGTGATCAGCGATCACTTAAACATTTGGTGAAATCAAATCAAAGAAAAACAACAGTAGAACTCTGGACTCTGTTTAATAGTGAAAGTAAGAGCATTTCCACATGCACAATGCAAAGGGAACTCAAGTAATTGTAACTGAACAGCTGTATAGCCTTAAGAAAACCACCAATCAGTGAGGCTAACTGGAAAAAAAGCTTCAAATTGCTAGGGAGCATAAAGATTGGACTCTGGAGTAATGGAAGAAGGTCATGTGGTCTGATGAGTCCAGATTTACCCTGTTCCAGAGTGATGGGTGCATCAGGGTAAGATGAGAGGCAGGTGAAGTGTTGCACCCATCATGCCTAGTGCCTACTGTCCAAGCCTGTGGGGGCAGTGCTATGATCTGGGGTTGGTCAGGCACTAGGCATGATGGGTGTTGCTAAACCTAGTTTAGCAACAGTATGTGCTCAAAGAATGAGGTCAGCTGACTACCTGAATATACTGAATGATTAGGTTATTCCATCAATGGACTTTTTCTTCCTTGATGGCACGGGCATATTCCAAGATGACAGTGCCAGGATTCATCCGGCTTGAATTGTGAAAGAATGGTTCAGGGAGTGAGAGACATCATTTTCACACATGGATTGGCCACCACAGAGTCCAGACCTTAACCCCATTGAGAATCTTTGGGACGTGCTGGAGAAGGATTTGCGCAGCAGTCAGACTCTACCATCATCAATGCAAGATATTGGTGAAGAATTAATGCAACACTGGATGGAAATAAATCTTGTGACATTGCAGAAGCTTATTGAAACAATGCCACAGCAAATCTAAAGGCAGTCCAATGAAATATTAAGAGTGTGTAACCTTTTTTTGGTGGAGACTTTTGTTTTGGCCAGGCAGTGTACACCCTCATTATAAAACTATCCTCAGTACCATCTTTTTTTTTTTTTTAAACAGCTTTATTTCTGTTCATTTTATATACATGACAAACAGTTATATTTGGTACAATATTCAAAAGAACTGTGGGTGACAAAAACAAACACAATAGCAAGACTTCAAAATAACCTGGCAACTGTTCAACACAACTGGTCATGCCTATTAAAATGTCAATAAATCAGTCATTATTATTTTCTCCCCTGCCTCCTCCCCCACCCATCCGTCTCAAACCCCCCCACCCCCTACGTCTCTCACTTACAGGATAGTACATGTCCAATTAGCATGATTACACAACCATAGTACTGCCCGCTTATGTTTGAGCTAATCCAAAAGAGTCATTCCGAATCCCGGCCCGTCATATCCATAGATGATAACATTTCCATGAAGGGGCCCCATATTGCCCCAAATGCTGCTTGCTTTCCTCTCACATTATAAAGTATCTTTTCCGGTTTACAGTAAGACACCAACTCATCAATCCATTGTCTTATTGATGGCGATTTTTCAGATTTCCAATTTTTTAAAATACATTTTTTGGCTGCTGTGCTTGCAAGAAGAATAAAGTATTTTTTATAATAATTTATTCTAATAGTTGTTAAATCTCCTAAAATCCACACCTTGGGTTCTTGTACAATCTGATATTTCACAATTTTTGATGTGATATCTATCATGTGTTTCAAAAAGTTTCCTATTATTGGGCAGTGCCATAGCATATGCAGAAGGTCCCCATCAGTCACCTTGCATCTCTGACATTTGGAAGAAATTTTTTTGTCCATTTTATTCAATCTATACGGAGTGTAATATGTCCTATGGAATATATTAAATTGAGTTTGCCTATGTTTTGTAGAAATTAACATGGTTTGTGACTGTTCTAATAATCGACTCCAATCCTCTTCCTCATATACACATCCAATTTCCATTTCCCATTTTTGCTTTTTAGCCGCTTGATGTATTTGTAGCGTTCCATTAAGTATGCAGTATATAGAGGACGTCAATCCTTTTGCTGAACTGTCTAGCTTGTGACATAAATATGATTCAAGGCAGGTTTCAACTGGGATTGCTGGAAACGTCTCACTAGACTTCTCTTTAATCCAATCTCTGATTTGTAAGAATTTAAAAAAATTGTTTTTAGGAAGATCAAACTTCTTACTCAATTGTTGGAAGTTAGCTAGCGTATCATCAATATACAGATCAGCTACTACTTGAATTTTCCTATTTCTCCAACCCCGCAATGTTGAATCAGCAATATGGTTTGAAAGATTAGGGTTGCCCCACAAGGGTGTTCTTCTAAGGAAATTAATATTTACATCTAAAAGTGAGTGAGACTTCTGCCAGGCAGTAAATGTGTTCAGAATTATTGTGTTGTCAGTCAGTGAAGCCAGGCTTTTTCTATCGCCTATAAATGGAATATCCTTTAGGGGCACATGCTTCATCTCATGTTGTTCTATTGAGATCCATCTGGCTTCGCTTTTTTCTGCATGTAACCAGATCCAAATAGGTCTGTACTGCGAGGCGATGTAATAATTACTAAAATTTGGAAGATTCAATCCACCCCTTGAGTACTGAGCCTGTAGAGAGGTTATCTTAACCCTCGGGTTCTTCTTTTGCCATATGAAGAAATTCATAATTTTGTTAAGCTCTCTGAAAACCTTTTTGGGAATAGTTATTGGAAGGCATTGAAACAGATATAAATATTTAGGTAAAGTATTCATTTTAATAGTATTGATTCTGCCTATAAGCGATAGAGGCAGATCCATCAATCTTTGGAAGTTAAGTTTAGTTTTTTCCATTAACTTTGTATAATTTTGTTTAAACATGTAATCCTCCGATTTACCCACTTGGACACCCAGGTATTTAAAGCCGTTATTGCACCATTTTAATGGGTTAGTAAGAGTTTTAATATTATCATCCTCTATGTTTAATGGCAGAATCTCACTTTTAGTGTAATTTAATTTGTATCCTGAGGCTGCACTGTATGCTTTAAGGCATTCTAACAGAGGGGGGATTGACCTGTATGGATTGGTTATATATAACAAAAGGTCATCTGCGTATAATGAGAGTTTATGATCGTTTGCCCCAAATTTGATTCCAGTTACAGAAGTGTTGGATCGGATAGCAACAGCTAGAGGTTCAATTGCAAGCGCAAAGAGCAGTGGGGAGCTGGGACAGCCCTGCCTACAACCTCTTGACAAGGAAAATGTAGCAGATAGAACATTATTGGTTAGTATATTGGCTTTTGGATTATTAAATAGTGTTTTAATATATTGAATAAATTTCTTTCCAAAGCCCATAGCTTCTAATGTTTGAAGTAGAAAATTTGGTTCAATCCTATCAAATGCTTTGTTGGCGTCCATAGAGATTATTAACATTGGAATTTGTTTTTTTTGAGCTGTGTTCATTATATGGATCAGACGTCGTACATTATCTGCTCCATGTCTATTTTTAACGAATCCAGTTTGATCAGCATGTATCAATTTTGGTATTACATACTCAAGTCTAAGAGCAATTAATTTAGATAGTATCTTATAGTCAGCATTTAGGAGGCTGAGGGGTCTATACGAGTCACATTTCTTTTTATCCTTGTCTGGTTTTGGAAGTAGAATAATTGTTGCAGTTTCCAATGATTCTGGTAGTTTTGTATTTTCCAAAGCTTCTTTAATCATGTTTGTGAGAGGAGTCAGCAATTGTCTTGAAAAGGTTTTATAATATTCGACAGGAAATCCGTCTGGCCCAGGAGTCTTATTGTTTTGTAAAGAATTCAAAGCTCGAAATACTTCTGCTTCTGATATATCTGCCTCAAGTGATTCTTTGTCCTGTTCTTGTAGCATGGGAAGTGTTATTCCTCCAATATATCTTTCTGCCTCATTATTTGTTTTATCTTGCTCGGATCTATATAGTTTTTCATAAAACTGTTTAAATTCTGCATTAATCATAGTTGGACTGTCAAGAACCCTATCATCATCAGTTTCTATTGTTTGTATAAACCTTTCTGCGTTTTCCTTCCTAATTTGCCATGCCAAGAGTTTGCTTGTTTTATTTCCAAATTCATAATAGTGATATCTAGTTCTGGCCATGATTGCTTCTTCTTTTTTGGTACATAGATTATCATATTCCATTTTTGTTTTAATTAATGTATTAAGGTGTTCCTCCTTTTTTGTATCAATATACTCTTGCTCTAATTTTTTAATATCACTTTCCAATTTAATCAGCGTCTCTCTATTTTTTTTAACCTTATGAGCGCTATATGACAGAATATGTCCTCTCATAAAGGCTTTGAGGGCCTCCCATATATTGGCATGCGTTGAAGTATTATTATTGGCTTCTAAAAATATTTCAATGTTATTGGTCATATATGCAACAAATTCAGGATCCTTTAACATGAAATTTTTAAATCTCCACCTATAATCTGTTGCCTGCCGACTGTCGATCATCCAGGTAAGTTTAATAGGGTTATGGTCCGAGAATGTAGCTGCAAGATAGGAGCATATTGTCACTTTGGGAATCATCTCTTGAGACATTAGGAACATATCAATTCTAGAGTGTGTATTATGTGTTGCTGAAAAATAGGAAAAGTCTTTCTGCTGTGCATGCTGGCTGCGCCATACATCAGTAATACCTAATTCCATCATACCCTGCTTTAATGTTGCTGCAGCCTTTGACAATGAAGTTGTTTTAGGAGATGATCGGTCCAGAATTGGGTCCAGTACCAAGTTAAAGTCTCCCCCTATAATGCACTGGGTTTTAATTGTGGCCAGTTTCATGATCAAATTATTAAAAAATAGTGGGTCGTCATAATTTGGACCATATACATTTATCAGTGTGATTTTTTCTCTATTTATTTCACAATCCACCAGTAGGAATCTGCCATTTTTATCCTTCTCAAGTGAGTTTAATTTAAAGTTCAAGTGCTTTCTTATAAGTAGCGCAACACCTCTTGCTTTTGATGAATAAGATGAATAAAAAACATCCCCCACCCAATCTGTACGCAGTTTTAAATGTTCCATGTCTGTAAGATGACTTTCTTGAATAAATGCAATATCTGTTTTTTGCCTCTTTAAATATGTCAGCATTTTCTTCCTTTTAATTGGCGAATTAATACCCCTAATATTCCATGAAATACATGTTAAATGATCCATTGGTTAAGCTCTTTGCTTAGATGTCTGGCCAGAATGGCGGCTCCGGTTTCCCATCTGGGACGTACTTGATTATGTACCATATTTACATTGGTAGTTAATTTGGACTTTTGTGTAAGTAAGCCTTTGGTTTTCATTGAGAGATCGTACATTCCCCAAAATATACACACAAACCTCCCCCCTCCCCCCAGAACTCTGTCCCATAAAGAACCCATACCAGAGTAAGGATGGGTAGAACATTCTCCTGAACGACCTTTACATCTCTGGTGGCTCCAGCAACTTAGTTAAATTCACTACTCATGACATTCTACATGTCTCCAAAATTTACCACTAACATATTATGGCTTATCCAAGAATAGGTTGACTCACAAGGAACTGAAGGGTCATCCATGCAACAACAACAAAAACAACAAAATCCTTAATATCCTTAATATCTTGAAAAACGTGAGTCACCATCCTTTTCATTAATGTCCAATTATAATAAGAGTCACAGTCATTTCAACCACTGGAAATTTACTCACTTGGCAGTTCTGTCAGAAATTTTTGAGCTTCGGCAGGAGTAGAGAAAAACTTAGTAGATCCCATGTGCTTTATGCGAAGTTGAGCTGGGTAAATCAGCGCATATTCCATCTCTTTTTCTCGCAGAGCCCGTTTCACGTCTCGGAATGCATCTCTCCTACGTTGCAGCTCAGCGCTGTAATCCGGGTAGAACGCAATTTTCTTATTCTGGAACATCATCTCATCCTTGCTTCTGGCCAGTCGGAGAATTTTTTCTTTATCTCTGTAGTTCAGGAGCTTAGCGATAATGGGGCGAGGTCTGTCGGATCTCTTACCGATGCGGTGTGCTCTCTCCAGGATGATAGGCGAAGAGAAGTTTTCGGCCCCAAGGATCTGAGGTATAGTCTTCTCCAGAAATCCTACCGCGTCTTGGCCTTCAGCTTGCTCCGGTATGTTTAAGACTCTGATGTTCGATCTCCTACTGCGATTTTCCAGTTCGTCCATCTTGTCTTTGAGGCCTGTTACCAGCTTTTCCATTTTTCCAACGCGATCTCGCGCCTCTTTAATGTCGTCCTCATTTGCGCCCACCCGTGATTCAATCTCTTCGACCTGCTCTGCCAATGTAGATAAAGATGTCTCTATTTTCGTTAGGGTTGCTTGTATATCGGTTGTTTTCTTGTCAATGTGTGTTGTGAGCTCGTCCTTAGTTTCCTGGATAGCCTGCAGTAGCGTGGAAAGCGTTGTCTCTTTTTCTCCGTCCGCCATGTTTTTTGTGGTTGTAGCTAGTCGGGAGGTCTGAGCCGTGGTTTTCTTTCGTTTTTCTTGTCGAAAATTATAGCTTGCCATATGAAAAAAAAAAAAGATATATATATATCTCCAGTGTTCTTGACACTTATATATAAACAGAAGTCATGAGAGAATTTCAGGATAAAGTAGCTACTGGAGTTCACCACCGAGAGCTCACGGAAACACGTCTGCTCCGCTCCTCTGCATCCGCGATCTCTCCTCAGTACCATCTTTAGAAAATATCTTCAAATCTTATAGTGAGGTGTCTGGGCTACATCTGTACTGTGTTGCAATGGGGCCTGACTTCAAAGTGGAGACATCGTCTTCAGCTACAATCCCTTCTTGGGAAGTGGATTTTGTTCTCCTAAGCTCACGGTTGTCAAAAGCAACTGCATGAAGCCGAATATGGAAAGTTATCTGTTGCACGTCTGAAGACCCCAGCTTATGACCATAAAGGGAATTTAATGTACTTGAATCCATACTGTTAAGGTCCGTCCCAGTGGGACGTGTGTGTGTGTTATTCTACAGCTGGGTGTGGTAAATGTTTATAAAAAGAAGCAGCCCCGAGAAGAACAGGGGGATTTCACTGATTGGGTCAGAAGTCTTGATTCGACACAGACTCTGTTATTTTGAATAAACTCTCACTATTCAAGAATAACTTATGTCTGTAAAGTCATTTCTCTTGATCAATACATCATTGCTGTAATTATGAAGACCCAGAAGAACGTCCACCTTTTGAAGACACTTCAATAGTCTTTGGCATACATGTGCCTGCCATTTATGTATCAGGCCACGTTAGTAAGCCTGGTCCCCCGCTTTCTTGTCTGTGGCCACAGCCAGTCCTCCTTCGTCAGATCCTTTGTAAAACAGACACCAGTGGATTCACAAACTGGAGACATTTGAGTCATTTTTCATATGCCATCTCTATGCTGCCGTTTGGTAAATTGTACAGTAATCTGGCGGATTCAGTTCTCCTCCTTCTTCCCCAGCCAATGAACCTCTTAGTTCGTTTTGGAACAACCTTCCCCAGGAGGACAACTGCTCTAACCCCTGAGCCACAGCTGCCCATGAAGAAGCTGATAGAAAAACTTGAAATCACCTGTCCTTCTTTACTTTGTGAGCAAGATCTACAACAATAAGCTGATCAGAGGCATGAAACGTTACTTTGTAAAAATTAGTTTTTACTTAGGCACTGTATATCTGTCTATCTATGTTTATACATACATCGCCTATAAAAAGTATTTACCCATTGGATGTTTTATGCTTTTATTGCTGTTATAAATCAGTCATGGTCAATATAAATTGGCATTATTTCCTAAAAATTTACGTATAAGATTTTTTTAATTACCAAGTAAATAAAAGCGTGTGAAGTAAAATAAGTGATTGCATAAAAATTCAGCCCATGTGACTGTTCTAATTCAAAAAGGATAAGAAAAGATTATTGAAAAGTACAAGTCAGGGGATGGATACAAAAGGATTTCTAAGCCCCTAAACATCCTCAGTTCTGTTAAATCCATCATTAAGAAATGGAAGGAATATAGAACATATGTAAACAGGTGGACTCTTATTTAGTAATTTCTAAAGGTAAATGGTTGCAATGATTTTAGTTCGGGGTATCAGAGTAAAGAAGGCTGAATCCAAATCCAGGCCAATTTTCAGATTTTTATTTGTAAAACATTCTAAAAATGATGCATCATTGTCCTCCCACTTCATAATTATGTGCTACTTTGTGTTGGGCTATCATATGAATTACTTTGAAGTTTGTTGTCCTAACAAGACAAAATGTGGAAATGTTCCAGAGGTATAAATATTTTTTCAAGTCACTGTATCAAACCTTTTTCTTAATACCAGAGAGAAATTGGGGTTGTTAGCTCCAGCAAAAGATATGATTACACAGAAACAACACTTCAGAGATGAGTAATAGAGTAAGTATATGGCAATTCCTCATTGCACTGGACTGCGTACGCCACCTTGCTGAATTTGAGGGTTTTATTGCTGGTGAACCAGATTCTGTCAGCTTGCATAAACAAAGCGATAGATTGTTCAGTTCAACAATGTAAAGTAAAGCATCTCTAACAAGAAAAGAAGTCCTGTCTGTTGGGCTTTGCTTTAACCAACCACCACAATGAAATTGTATACACTTTATTAAAATAACTGCAGTACACATAGAACCTTTGGTACAGTTTGGAACATTCAGACTAAGAAAAAAATAAATGAAGTTTTTTGTCAGTAGGAAATTAAATCATATCACCATCTAAATAAATTCAAAGGTTCTGTTCTTTACTGAAATATGCAGATATGCTGCTAAATGTTTTAACATCTATGAAGGCATGTTGGACCATAGGAGGTCCAAGAAAACCTGGTTCAGAACATCTTCTACAGGGAAATATTTAATGTTCTGTAAGAGCCAGAACATGTTCTACAAAGAACTATTTAATGTTTCGTAGGATCCGTCGGGTGTGACTGGTCTTCACTGCAGCTAAAGCAGCTTCCAGAGTGTAGATGATGTGCAGGAGGGTTCTGGGATCGGTCTGCAGAACTCTGCTGCTGCTGTCAGTACCTGAGGTCAGGAACAGTCGGGTCACCACTGTAGGAACGATCTGCTGACGAAGCAAACGACTCGCCAGCTGGCAGCAGGAAGAGACAGAAACCAAAGTTAGAGCCATGTTGACCAGGACAGCTCACTGTGCAGGCCAGGCATACAAACTGGTGCCTAACCCTGAGTCTGGTGATATAATCAGGATTAACTCAAGTTTGCTACAACAAAAAGGTTTTTATTTGGGTAGAACTGATTCTACTTGGATCAATCTTTACACAGATACATGTCAAGAAAACAAAACAAAACAAACAAACAAAGAAAAAAAACACAATAAACTGTTTAAAAATGGACATGTTCAGAACCTCTGGTATCATTAGAATGAGAATGGATTTCATGTAATCACAGCAGACCAGTGTTTTGTTCTGAATAAACAATGACTGAGAGACAGCAGAGGACCACTCTGACCTGAACGTCCAGTCTCCATTCCAGATTCTGGTAGGTGGGCTGACTGCAAATCAGCTGTTTCATGATGGTTCGGATCTGACCTTGGTGCTCCTGGTATAGCTGAAACATCAGAAACTGTTTAAAGAACTGTTCAATCACACAGCACAGAACGTTCTGCTCAAATCATCTGACTTTTACAGCTCATGGATCACCTTCAACAGGAACCGATTGACCTCTTCACTGAATCCCAGAACCAAGACACAGTCCAGAAAATTCACTTCAGAGATCTGAACATAGAATGAGAAGGTGAAAATGTATGAGCAGGTTCTAGTGCTTCAGTGAACTGAGCTAACACAGACTCATGGAGAGGTCAAAAGTAAAGAACAAACTGCTGCATTCACTGCCTGCAGGAACTTTTAGCTGTGTCTTGAATGAGATGAGAATGTATCAGTTTGTGTTGGAGCCCAATGTCTGCTTCATTTCTACCAAGATGAACCAACAGAGAACCTGGTACTGATGGATTACAGAAATTGTTTCCCGTTTTTTGCAATCAAACTGCTTCAGTGTTGTTTTTGCCACTTTAACTATTGAAATCTCAAAATGTTGAGCTCAATCTGGAACAGTATAAGACTTGTTTTTTGTAATGTTTATACTTTTCAAAATATTAAACTTTATTTACAAAAAAAACTCCCCACTTAAATTTGGGAATTTAAATATTTCTGGTCTTTCAAAAACATTGTTCTCTGAAATTGACGTCAGCATACTTGCTCTTCTTTTGTCTTCTGCTCCTTTTAGCTTTTCTGATGGTTTTAGCATTTAAAATAATAATAATAAAATAATTATTATTAATTTGCTAATTTTAAGTTTGAACTACCATTTTCAAAAATAAACTTTTGCCTAGTTTTAATAATTTAAGCTTTTAACTACTGTTTTGCTAATTTTATTTTGTTTCTGTTGTGTTAATTTGAGCTTTTACCTACGGTTTTATTAATTGCAGCTTTAAGCTACTGTTTTGCTAGTTTTACCTCTTTGCTATTGTTCTACTAATTCTATCCTTTTGCTAGTGTATGGCTTGTTTTAGCTTTTAGCTGCCATTCTGCTGGTATAAGCATTTTGATCTGGTTTTAGCTACTGTTTTACTAATTTAACTTCAGTTTTGCCAGCTTTAAGTTTTACTACTGTATTGTTAATTTTAGCTCTTAGTTTACATTTTTTCTGCATTTTAGCTTTTAGCTTATGTTCTGCTTGTTTTACTATTAAATCAGTTTCAGCTTCTTTAACAAATTTCAGGAGTCATTCAGCTTTCAGTTGCATTTATACTGAAAATGTAAAATTTCTAGTCTGTAATCCAATCACTTGAATAATCTAATTATATTTTATTCTCAATTAGTATCCAATTGTTTTTTCTCCACAGTGACATACTGATCAGTTGACGTCCTTCTCACCATGTGCTTGGAGCTCTCCATCAGCAGGAACACCAGACCCTCCACTCCATGCTGAACCATTTCCATGGGAACAAACAGCTTCTCTGAAAAGATCATCAACTTTGAACTTACTGTTCTGGGGGACAAGTAAAATGCCTAAAATCTTTTTTTAAAATCCTACATTCCAGTTGCTTAAAAGAAACAAAAAACTTATTAATAGAGAAAAACAAATCTAATCACACTTTCATCTTCTCATCAGTTATAAAACCTATTCGGAAGAAGAAAAAAAGTAACACTAACAGACCAGGCTGCAGAATCAAATGGAATAATGTTCTATCAAAACATTTGGACCCACACATTACCAGCTGGAAACAAATATAGATCTTACTTGCTGCGCTCTCATAGATCTTTGGACTTGATCCTCTCCGTAAGGACTCCAACGCGATATGACCAAACTCTTCAACCACTGAGGAGAAACAAAAAACCTGTTCTGTAAATCTTGCCTAACAGATACAGTCAGGATGAAAATAAAAAAAAACTAGTACCCCGTAATTACCCACATACATCCCTATTTATTTATGAGGGAAGTGGCGCAAAACGTGGGTATGCACTAAATGTGGCACATAGGGGCGCTGCACTAGAAGGGGCGCCAAAGCGATGACGGAAAAAATATTTCTAGTTAGCATTTTCTGTATTTAACAGCTAATTGTGCATGTGTAAATGATACGATCAATAACAGAGGCACGTCACTGATTAGGCGTCCCTCCGCTCCCCCTCAGCAGGTAAGTTATGTCAGTGTATCAAGAGGAGGCTTGGAAATATTCAGGTTAGCTACTTGAATAAAGCTACTTGTAAAATAACAAGTTACAACTGTTTACAGATCAGTATTTACAATGACAAGAAAAATAAAGGAACTTGTTTGTGGTTATTTTGTTGTTCAGACATGATTCAATATCGAGTTAAACAAATGATTACTAAAGCAGATAAATTATAGAAGTTGGGGGAAGATGGCGGACCATGAGGTGGAGTAGACGTGTTTGGAATGAGCTCCACCATGATTTTTGTTTTTTTACCACACCTAATCATTTTTGTGCTGATACCCTACAGCTTCACAGTGTACGGAAACGAAATGACTAGAAAAGGCAAGGGACTCATATCTGAAAAACATTTCTGTGAATAATTAGCCACGAAAGACAAAAGTGCTGGTGCTATGTCAGCTAGCGCTAGCTCTGCTGCTTCGGCTTCAGCCACCAACGAGGATATTTTAACTGCAATACATAACATGAACAGTGCAGTGGATGCGGGATTTGAGGAGCTTAAAAGGTCACTTTGCAGCCTTGAAACAGCATTATTGACCGTTTGTGATCATGTTTCTGCCACCGAGGAAGCTATGGGATCTCATGAGAAGCGACCGGAGGAGCTGGAGAGGCAGCACAAGAGCCTAGCTTCTATGTGCACACAACAGCAGGCAAAACTGGATGATTTGGAGTCCGGCTCCCGCAGGTAAAATATCTGCATTGTTGGAATAAGAGAAAAAGCTGAGAATGGCAGGCCCTCTGAGTTTGTTGCCAAACTGTTACCAGACCTGCTGGGACAGGAGCATTTTGATCTATCATTATCCAGTGGTAGATCAAAATGCTCCTGCTCCTGGCCCGCGCACATCGCAGCACGGGGCCTGCTAAGGATGGAAAGCTGCGAGCGATCGTTGCCAGGCTCCACCGGTTCCAAATCAAGGAGCTGGTATTGAGACTGGTGAGGGAGAAGGCGCCGTTGAGGTATGATGGGCGCCCGGTGTTTATCTTTCCAGACTTAACACCAGCAATTATCAAGAAGCGCATGGCGTTCCAGCAGATCAAGGAGAAGTGCAGAGCCAGGATAATAAGATATGGCTTCAGACACCCAGCCAGGTTTGTGGTCACTGTCGATGACAACACCAGTGTGTTCGACCCTCCCGCGAGTAGAGAAGCTCGAGACTGGAACACACACTCTGAAACTAGCTAGGCTCTAAGATTACACTAATTAGCAAGATGCTATCTGCTTTTGAATATGGGTGAGGTCAAATTCTTTGTTAAATATGTTGGTTCACTTTAAACATTAAGGTTATTTGTTTCTAATAGGTGGATTTCTTCAACAGTAGGAAGAAGCAGAGCAGTTTAACTAACTTGGGCCCTTTAGGGGCTTCTAGGTATAGTTGTGACTTGTAGTATGGGGTATGGAGTTTTTGTTAGTGTGCTAGTTCTTCCCCAAAGATGTTAAGTGTTCAGATTAGTTTTTTTGTTGTTTTTTGTTTTTTTTTTCTCAAGCACATCTGCTACTATGCTTTTAGAGGATTTTTTTTTTCTTTTATCTTTTCCCTGTTGTCTATTTCCTATAAAGCAGATTACTGATGTCTGGAAAATTAAATGAATACAGTAAAGATGGATTCACATTAGTTATCTGGAACGTAAGAGGGCTCAACACCCCATTAAAAGGAGGAAAAGTGTTTGCTCTTTACGCTCCCTTAAAGCTGATATATGTTTTTTTCTGGAAACTCATATTAAGAAAATTGCAGCAAAAGTTTTATGCCCCTCTTGGGCTTCATATGTTTTTCAATCAAACTTTAGCACAAAAACAAGGGGTGTTGCTATCCTTCTATAAAAGAACATACCTTTTCCCCCACAAACATATTATTTCTGATGACAGAGGTAGGTATTTGATTGTTACAGGAGAGCTGAATTAAATTCCAGTTACCTTAATTAATGTTTATGGCCCCAATTTCAATAACCCTATTTTCTTTTGGAATCTTTTTAACAACATAACCAATTTGCCTGATACAAATACTCATAGCATTTTAGGTGGAGATCCAAATTGTGTTCTAGATCATTTCTTGATCGGCAACAACCACAAGTGGCAGCATCTCAAAGTAGTATAACTCTCAACAATCTTATACAGTCATGTAACTTAGTGGACATTTGGAGACTTCTTCAACCTTCAACAACAGATTTTCCCTATTTTTCAGCAGTGCATAAGACCCATTCAAGGATTGATTATTTTAGATTATAAACTCTTGTCAGAAGTTGTGGACTGTTCATATCATAATATTCTGATATCAAATCATGCTCCAGTCTCTTTGAGGTTAAAACTTAAACAAGGTAATTTCAATTCGCGATTAAATAATTCTTTGTTAAAAGATAAGGAATTTTGTTCCTACATAAAGTAAAATAGAATTTTACATAAACACTAATGAGGTAAACAAAGAGGTAAACGATTCTACTCTTTAAGAAGCCATGAAGTCTGTTTTAAGGGGTCATATCATATCTTATGAAGCTGCTGAAAAGAAAAAAAAAATCTAGATATAGGTTGAGCGATATTGATAATCATTAATCTATTTTGATTAATGATTAATGACTTGAGGCATGATATAAAGAAAGTAATGATCCTGAGCTACTAAAGAAGATTTCTGCACTGAAATATGACTGTAATTCAATAATGTCCAAGGATATTTCACGCTTGCTAGTCCAAGTAAAACATAAGTATTTTGAACTTGGAGACAGACCTCATAGATTGCTGTCTCAGCTAAGGCACTCTCGTTCATCTAGATCAGTGTTTCTCAACATTTTTGGGCCAGCGCCCCCCTATCTATTATCCAGGCCTCTTAATCCTCCCCCCCCCTTTTTTTTTTATTTACCTGTTTACATGAATAAATCTTTTTTATTCATGGACATATAAAATATAATACCTGATCTTGGGTATGGCCCATCAGAACATCTTTGTGGGTCATTCTCCACCATGTGCTGCTTCAATGAGTCCCCCACTTCCTGTGGTGAAGGCCATTCAGATGGATCTTCTGAGTAAGACTTTGCCCCAACCCTCTCTTCTGCATCTCTCTGTTCATCATCATCATCATCACCTCTCTGTTCCACTTTCTCCTCTGTGGTGATTGACTTGTCATGTCTGCCTGCACTAATTTTCCCAAACTGACACAGTAATGGTCAGCAGAAGTTCAAACCCTCCTGGGCATCTAGGTGTTTGTGGCCTCACTAGTGGAATTATTCCTACCTGATGTCATCTCTGCTCTCCTCTACAGCAGCTGATCACTGACCTCATGTCTGTCTCCTTCATTCCCTCTCTGTGTTCATCTCTAAGTCACATGGTCAAACAAGTATTATTTAATAGCTTT
>NC_051447.1:2963326-2978194 GCF_001649575.2 Kryptolebias marmoratus | reverse complement strand
GAAGGAGCGGAGGGGCCCCTGATCAGTGACGTGTCTCTGTTATCGATCATATCATTTACACATGCGCAGACAGCTGATAAATACAGAAAATGCTACTGGATTTGCGCCACTGTGGACACAGAGTGGAGCGGCTCTCCTCTCTGCTGTGAGATTGACAGCTGTCAGTGCTTGGGGAAGTGGGCGGGGCTTCCGGCACGCTGCAGAATAATTGATGCTTCCACACATTTATTCGCCAAAGTCTCCAATAACACAAAAAAGTCAGTAGATTTGTCTCTAGTCACTTTAAAAAAAAAATGGCCAGACGGATCTAAAAACTTGTGAAATACAGCGACAAAGTCGCTAACTTGGCCCCTATTGTGCTCCGGGCGTGCGGAAAACGTGCTGCACATGAGTTCCTCTTAAAAAAAAGGTTGTCTGCGTGTGTATTTTTTTACCGTGAGAAATACAAAAAGTGGTGTGTGAGCGTTTGCGCTTCACGAAATAAGTGTGTCTCACGGTTAGTGCGTGAAACTTGAGATCCCTGCTTTTATTCATAGACTAATTAAAGATTGTGACTGATGATAAGACTAAAGTTCACAACGACACAAATAAAACTGCAGAGAAAAGTAGCAGCGGTGTTAGCTGACATCGATCCGGTGTTACACCGGCTGACGCAGCTGCTGTGGTCAAGCCGTAGGTCTCTGGTTTTAGAATATTTTATGGTTTTTTTTGTTTTGTGTTCCTATGCTTTGGCAACGCTGTTCAGCAGTCATGTCAACAAAGCATCTTGTCCAGAAAGGAATTAATGTGCGTCTGGATGGTGGATGCTGTCAGGGAAAGTCAGAAAACAGAATATTGCTCTTGTAAATGTTTAACCACTGAGATAACAATGCGCTCACGGTGTATCCTTCAGAGAAATTAACCCATGTAAGAGAAATAAATAATTCCAAGGGTAATATCACTAAAGAGAGCGTTCCTTTCTCAAAGTTTACAAAGTAACGGCCATGTGGGACAAATTATAAAAACGATAATCTGATGTCCCATTCTCCTGAAGGCAGCACGGAGCTGCGCCGAAGAGAAATACTATTGATACAGTTACAGTTCTGTGACGGTTTTAATGTTTTAGGCCACAATATTTTTGCAAGTAGTTCAAAGTTTAAACTGATATTGTTGTGAATCTTTGGTGTAAATTTTACCTTCAAGCAAACGCCCCCCAAAAGAATATCAGCGCCCCCTTTTGGAAAATAACTGTAACTGTCCAATACTCCTGTTTTTTTTTTGTTTGGTTGTTTAGTTTATGGCATGCTCTGGTGTTGGCCGGTTCATGCCATATAGCTGATCAATATTATTTCATGGTTACCAAGGCCACAGAGAAAAGAGCGAAGAAGCTAAATTTCACCGAGGCAGAACTTGATATGCTGGTCAACGAGGTGGAGAACAGAAAAAATATAAGTTTTGGGAGCCAGAGTAGTCGCATTACAAATAAAAGGAAGCATTGTGAGTTGCAGCACGTTGTTATCACTGTTAATTCAGTGAGTGGGACAGAGAGGACCGGGGCCAAGATGGAGAAAAGGTGGTCAGATTTTAGGCGACTAACCGGCCACCGCCAGAGCACGTCAGCTACAGGTGGGGGTAAAGGCATACCGAACTGAAACCATTTGAAAGAAGGACGGATGGTGTCATGCTGAAAAGTGATCGGGCGCGCCCCCACGAGGGAGCGGTATTAAAGTGCGCCTCCTCTGCGCTCTGGAGGTTTAGAAAGGGAAACAATAAATAGTCATCACTGACTGTATTGCTGTCAGCTAAGCTAGCAACGTGCCTTAACTCTTCTGCAGCTGTCTGAGAAATCTCTGCTAGACTTCACTTCCTCTCAAATGAGGTGTTCTCCTGAAATGGCCGAAAGCGCAGGCATGAACAATCGATCTGCACATGGATCCTGTTTCTTCCTGGTTATTGACCAATAGGAGAGGAGCTGGACCAAGAAGGCAGCCTCCTCATTTGCATACTGAGGCAGAAATGCACACGGTGATTAAAAAGGAGGAGGAAATGTGTAAGGAAAAACCAAAAGCAAAATATATTTATTTCTGCTTTTTATTTTTGATTATGTCGCTTTCGGTCCTCCATAGTCCTTGGTTCCAAGCTGTTCCAAGACTAGTGAGAGAGGAGTTTTATTCCTTTGTTGTATTCACCAAGGATTTTTGTGTGAGAGTGTTTTTGTTGGGGAGCACTTAGGTGTTTTTAGTTATATTTGTGTTTTGTTATTATTTATTCCTCCCTTAATATTTTTAATTGTGTTTCAACTACATCAGCAATCAGGTTCCCGTGGCCAGCATAGACTCCTATTTTCTTTTAGCGTGGTCATTCTTGTATGATGAAATAAATTGTGACTACTCTTGTCCATTTAGAGCATCTGTGTACCAAATAAAATGTATTCAGTTTGCAACCCGTGCTTCTGTTAATTCTTACAAACCATGTTAACTGGAGCGTGTCTCGGGTCACAATAAAGTGACTTGTTACCTTGGGCTGAGCCCTTGTGAGGCTTTATGTGTAGCAGTACACTGGTTTGAGAGTGAAGGTGCAGACAGTGAGAAACATAAGGAAACTATAGTTTGAGTATAAGCAGTGTAAAAAATAAAATCAAGCATCTAGGCATGCAGACTGCTTCTACAAATATTTGCGAACAAATGGGTTGCCTCAGGAGCTCAGTAAATTCCAGCATTATACAGTGATAAGGTGCCACCTGTGCAGTCCAGTCATGAAATTTCCTCGCTACTAAATATTCCACAGTCAGCTGTTAGTGGTACAGAGGTCACCATTTCTGCAGCGTCAATGGCTGCAGACCTCTAAACTTCATGTGGCCTTCAAATTAGCTCAAGAACAATGAGTAAAGCGCTTCATGGAATGGGTTTCCATGGTTGAGCAGCTGCATCCAACCCTTAACTCACTAAGTGCAATGCAAAGTGTTGGATGCAGTGATGTAAAGCACGCCGCCACTGGACTCTAGAGCAGTTGAGACGTGTTTTCTGGAGTAACGAATCACACACACTTCTCAAGCTGATGGATGGGTTTGGTGGTTGCCAGGAGGACAGTACTTGTCTGACTGCATTGTGCCAAGTGGAAAGTTTGGTGCTGGGGAGGTCATGGTTGTGCTCCCTAGTGGCTTGGAATTCATATTTGAGAGATGCTTATAAATATATACATTTGTCCCCTTTAATTGTCTCCCCTGCCTGAGTGTAATGGTGTAAGAACAAGACACATTCTTGGATACCTGTGCCTTTATTTAACGCAGCACATCAAGTCCAACTACCGAACGAGCACAACGCCATTTTACCTTCTTAACATTGTCTCGTACTCATCCTACCGTTTCTCCCCCACGCCTACTAGCGGCTCCACCTAGTGGCATGGAGTAGTATTACACAACACAACACTGAGCAATGCATTTTTGTGCTTTCTATTGAAGAAACACACAATTACAACATTTCTAGCTTTCTGATTCTGAGATTTATGATATGACATGGTTCAATATTATTTTTGTCAAAATGAATATTCTTGGTCTGTAAATAGTACGAAATAAACTCATCAATATCCATGCTCGGATAAAACAAACAAAAAAATAAATATCTATGCTCATCCAGAAGGAAAATCCTCATTGGTAAATGACTGTTTTCATGATCTGTGATTGGCCCACTGGCCAATCACAGATCATGAAAACAGAGCGCCCACCCCTCACTACACACACATACGTCTCTGCAGTTCTGCGCACTCTCAACACGCACTTTTTTTCGTGACATACACGGTGCATTTGACAAGACAGAGCTGAAAACAGCTCGTGTTGCGTCATTCACTGCATCCACTCCGGTCGTTTTTTCAGGTTTTTTTTTTGACTGTCTGCTTTTTCTTAGTTTGTTCTGTAAATAGTTTTCTTACTTTTGTGATCAAAAACATTGATTTGAATCTTAATTTTGAGGCTGTTCTATAAATAGTTTTCAAATAAACAATACATATAGCAACTTTGATCAATCCATATCAATTTCTGACCTAAAATAAGTACAGCTTTAAGCCCCACCGGTTAAATAACACCAACTTCTGGGTTATGCCACACCCACTTCCGGGTTAGGCCCACCTACTCTAAGTCCAGATACGAATACAGATAACTTCGATGGTTGAACAGATTCAGATACAGATAGTGGTGTACTCATTCACCCTGGCAAATAGCCAGTTGGACCTCAATTAAATCATCACGCTCACTGTCCTCTCACTATCCCACCTCCAGTGCATGAGCATATGATCTTGGTTCAAGTAATACTCCTGATATAGTTCATTTATACTGTTACGTCCACCAGGCTCGTTTGGTGGAGTAACATTAAAGGAGACCACACAAGGATTTTCTGATTAAATGAAAATTGAATTTATTAAATTATACTAAAGAAATAAGACCTGAAAAAGAAATACCTGAAATTAGAAACCAAAATAGATTAATGCAAAACCCATAACTAACCAGAAATAAGCAAAACCTAACAAAACCCAACCATAAGATACAAACCAAACCAAAAGAGATTCTGAGGAGGAAGACGGAAAAGCCTCCCATCTGCTGCATGCATGGCAGCTTTAAAGCAGCAGAGCACCAATCAGGGCAAAACATAACACCTGCAGTAGGCCCGTCTCCAGACCGTCACAAGGAAAAAGGGCAGAGACCACTGCAGCCGTAACAATACAAATGTATTGTTTTAAGTTTAACACTAGTGTTTCAAGAAAGTTTATTCTATTTTGTTGTTCCTTATTTGGCTATGACATGTTTAACTATTCATAATTTCATGATTCCAGTGAGTTCACATCTTTTGAATTCAGTTGTAGATGTACATCCAATGATTACTTTCTGCAACCGTTTTTAAAAATCCGTCTAGTGGTTAATTTAATATTTTGCTAACACAGAGATACACAAGTACAAAAACAGGTAGAAACATAATTGCCTGCCTCTCCCTTTCGGCAGAAACTAAAGTCCCTAACAGGTTGGAAACTCTTGAAATATTGTCATTGGCTGAACTTCAGCTGTTTTCATTACTTTAGGTTAATATTGGGATAAAAATCTAAAACTATCAAAATAAACATTTTTCAAAAGTCTAGTTTACATAAATGACAAGAATATATACTGGGTACGTGAAAATCTACCTGCGATCAGCGCAGATCAGATCAGCGAGAAACACTGCCGATTTTGAATGAGGGAAATAAAAAAGTTTGGTTGTTTTTTATGATCTTTTCTACACTGTAACTTTCAAGTGATTTGATAGGCGAGCAGATACTTTTCTAGGGCAAGCGAGATATGCTCGTTTTGACAACTTTATTTCTTTATCACATTGATATTCCAACAGAACCACAGAGAGTTGTTTCAGATTTCTGAACTCTGCTTCCTGCTCACTCGCTCACAGCCACCGGAACCAGACCCGGACCGGAACAAACAACATGAAACTCACCGGAGGGATCGACCGTCTGAAGGAAGGACAGGTGATCTTTCTGATCCTGAGATAAAACCAGCATCATTCTGAACACCGAGCTCCCAGGAGCCGTGTCACTGTACGATCTTTTCTGGAAGCACAGTCAGCTTCTTCTTCGTGTGAGTTTTTTTTTTTTTTTTTATGGCGGCTGGAAGAAACTGAAGGTGTATATTACCGCCACCTACTGATATGGAGTGTGGATCAAATATTTATGTGCCTATAATCTTATTTATATTATAATAATTAACTTTGTTCTTCTAAAAAAAAAGTATAATAATTTGAATACTTTTACTTCTTGATTCCTTCTGTAAAATGTTTTTTAAATTAAATGTCTCCTTGATTTTTTCTAGTTCATCTGTCAGACATCTTCTATGTGGTTTATATTTCTGACAAACCAAAATAACTTGTTCTATTGTTTCATCTTGTCCACAGTAATCACATTGACCTGTATTATGTTTCTGGATTCTGAGTAATGTGCTGTTAAGTCCTTTATGTCCAAATCTTAGTCTCGTTATTAATCGTTCTTTTCTTCTATTGCTCCTTCCTGCTCTCATTTCTCCCACACCTCTGAATTTTGTAGAACCACCTTCCTTTGGAATCTTCTTCCTATTGTTTTTGCCGTTTTTCCTTAAATTTCTGTTTCACCATGGTTCTTGCTTCTGACTTATGGATATTGTCAAGCTGATTTACTCTGTTGCTGTTTTTGATGCCCTGTCTGCTGCTTCATTCCCTCTGATCCTGATGTGTGCTGGTATCCGTTAAAAAATATTACTGTTAAACCCATTATTTGTATTCTGAATAATGTTTGTTGCTGCTTTCTGAATGACTGTTCTGCAAACTGATGAGTGTTGAACTTGAATCTGAACAGATGATTGTCCTTAACGGGAGGGACGTGCGGTCAGGGGAGGCAGGTGAGGCTCATCATGACAAGAAAAAAAAAAGATAATATAAAATGAATATTAATATTTGTCCATGGATCTTTATGTATGACTAATTTCAAACATTTTTATAGTCAATATCGCTGAAATTGCATATTTCCTGTTCAAGTACAAGGGTGAAACGTGAGGTGTGGCAGCAACGAGCCGAGTTTCACCTCTGAATGTGCAACCCATCACAAACTGGGTTGATACATGCAATTGGCCCGTGCCTGTTGCTGTATCACTGCATGTACCCTTTTGGGTTTATATGTTTGTAAATCTGACTTGAACCATGAACCATGAACCTCACGTCACTGCTTAATGGTCTTGTGTCCTCTACTCACTGTACTGCCAACAATCCTGCTACCATCTCCCCTGTGTATACTGAAACATTATTTGTTATTCTCTTACATTACCATGAAATTCTGGTATTATGTATGCAACTCCTACTTTATCTGTTTATGTTTTTGATGCATCTGTATAAATTTGTAAATAATTATAATATTTATTTATATAGTCTTGTACTGTATATAAATCTTTTATCCTTTTCTTGTCCATTAATTTCATGTCAACTACTGCATCTGGAAGAACCCAAGGTGGTATTATTGGTAAAGGTACTACTGAACTAACATCCTGGTTATTTACTTGCATTTCTTTTATTTTTCAAATAATCACTCATTCAAAGCTTCCTGTATCATTCTTTTCTTTTTCCCAGCATGGTTTTAGAATGTCTCGTGTTGGGTGATCCACGCTATTTCCTTGAAAATTAATCCTGTTATTTATTGTGAATTGGTCTTGCCTTAATCCTAATGGCATTTCTCCCATCTCTACTCCAAGTGGTGCTGTTGGGGTGATTTTGAATGCTCTTGTACATATTCTTAAAGCTTGATATAGCATTTTATCCAATTTTTCCAGATGTGTTTTTCCTGCGGATCTGCAACACAAACAGCCATAATCTAGACTGGATCTTATCAAACCCATATAAATTATTTTTTAATTATTTTATTGCTCTTCTGTCTGCTCCCCAATCATTTCCAGCTAAACATCGCAAAATATTCAAAACCTTTTTTACATTTATCAACAATTTTTTGTATATGTATAGCCCATGTTATTTTTTCATCAAACCGTATTCCTAGATATTTAATACACTTCACTCATTCTAGTTCTTGATTATATAATTTTAATATAATTTCTTTTGTTATTCTTTTCTGTGTAAATAGCATTACTTTTGTTTTTCTCTACTGAGAATTTAAATCCCCATTCCCAAGCCCATTTCTCAATTTTAATAATAGCCTCTTGTATTTTCCTCAGAGTGAAATTTGTATTTCTTCCTCTTTTCCAAATATTTCTATCATCTGCAAAAAGTGAACATCCCAATCCTTTCTCAATTTCTGTAAACACATCATTGATCATTATAGAAAACAATAAAGGACTTATACTTTCTTGTGGTGTTCCATTTTTCACTACATATTTCTTTGAATATTCTTGCCCTATTTTTACTTGTATAATTTGACAAGAGTTTTTTAATCCATCTAAACATCTTCTCATTAATGTACTAATCTTAAGTAAACAGGAAATGAGAAGAGCCAACAACGCCACCTAGTCATCTCCACCTTCCCACCACGCACGATCCACTGGAGCTGGGTGCTCGGCTCCACCTCTCAACCGCGCTCCTGTCACCACGGCCTCACGGGTCTCTTAGCATGCGTCTTTACCCTGGTTTGTTTCTGCTTTTATTGGTGTGCCCTTAGCTCCTGATCTTTTCCAGGTGCTGTTTTCTTTACTTTCCTGAGTAGTTGATGAAGTTCTGCTTTTTTCCATATGTTTTAATAACTCTTTGTATTTTAATTTTGTGGTTCCCCTCCCTTTCATTCCTGTATTACTAGAACTATGAATTTTACTAAATGTTGTAGCTAATATTTCAGCTTTTTCTTTATCGTTTATTATTGCTGTATTGTCTATATTTAATACTGGATATTCATATTCTTTCCTGATGCCATTCATTCTTTTTATCATTTTCCAAACCTTTTCAATTTTTATCTCTTTCCCAATAGTATCACGAAAGTTTCTCCAATATTCTCTCTTTGTAGATTTAATGATTGTTCTTATTATTATTGCTTGTTTTTTATATTCAATTAGATTCCGATAAATGGGATTTCCTGTAAGTATTTGAAAAGGTTTATTTCTTGTTTAAATGGCTTTGTTACATTCACAAAGAGGGGTTGGAAACTCTTCCACTCTGGAGTTGCCCCCAGTGAGAGGCGCCGAGCAGGAGTGGGCATACTTGTTGCCCCCCATCTTGGTGCCTGTATGTTGGGGCAGTGGCGCCGGATTCATTTTATAGGTGTGGGGGCCACTGGAGTATTTTGTCACCTTATTAATTTTACATGCATCGAATCATCGTCTAACATCAATAAAAATTGAATAATGAAACGCTTTTTCAGCTGTGATTTTTTGTTCCAATATATTATTATGAATAATGATAATTAGTTAAACCAACCAACAGCTTTATAAATGACCACAATAAAAGTAAACACAGGTAAATAACATGCGCACGGGTATAGATGGAATAATTCAATATCTGAGCAACAGGAATATACAAACACTTGTGCGGTGGAACTTGACCTAACAGCAAAAATGATCCGCTCTCTGGGCGAAGTGGAGCATTTGGTCTGACTGGAGGAGCCGTTAACGAATATGAGCCGAAAACATTCTTTTTTCTCTCTCTCTCTTTTCATCCCAATTGTGCATTGAAAAGAAAATGTCGCCACAGATGCTGTAAATACTGCATTTAGACCAGATGTTGCAATAAAATTCAGAATTCCAATGTCATTTTTGACAGAATTGTTCCAGACACGGACGTATCAGAGCCAGAGCTTTTTTTCATGTGTTAATGATCCCAACCCCGACTCCGCGCTGTCGCATATGCATAAACCTTTTGGTGACTGTTATGACCCTGGACTGGAGCTTTAAGAATTTGGTCCAGATCTCAATGCTGTAGGTTTTATTTGTGCTTCTGTCTCTATATAAACACAGAGACACGTTAGTCANAGGGCTTACCTCAACGCACGACTCTGGCTCTGGAACCAGTCTCCTTGAGAGGGGTTGGACACTCTTTCACTCTAGAATTGCCCACGGTGAGAGGCGCCGAGCAGGAGTGGGCATACTTGTTGCCCCCCATATTGGTGCCTGTACGTTGGGGTTTACACTGGTGAACGAGAGGGTAGCCTCCCTCCACCTACGTGCGGGGGGACGGGTCCTGACCGCTGTTTGCGCTTATGCGCCGAACAGCAGTTTAGATTACCCACCCTTTTTGGAGTCCTTAGAGGGGTTACTGGAGAGTGCCCCTCCTGTGGACTCCCTTGTTCTGCTGGGGGACTTCAATGCTCACGTAGGCAATGACAGTCAGACCTGGCGGGGTGTGGTTGGGAGGAATGGCCCCCCTGATCTAAACCCGAGCAGTGTTCTGTTGTTGGACTTCTGTGCTCGTCATGGATTGTCCATAACAAACACCATGTTCAAACATAAGGGTGTCCATATGTGCTCTTGGCACCAGGACACCCTAGGTCACATTCAATGATCGACTTTGTTGTCGTTTCATCTGATCTGCGGCTGCATGTCTTGGACATTCGGTTGAAGAGAGGGGTGGAGCTGTCAACTGACCACTACCTGGTGGATAGTTGGATCCGTTGGTGGGGGAGGATGCCGGTCAGACCTGGCAGGCCCAAACGTGTTTTGAGGATCTGTTGGGAACGTCTGGCAGAGTCTCCTGTTAGGCGGAGCTTTAACTCCCACCTCCGGGAGAACTTCGAACATGTTCCGGGGGAGGCGGGGGACATTGAGTCCGAGTGGGCCATGTTCCGTGCCTCCATTGCTGAGGCGGCTTATCGGAGCTGTGGCCGCAAGGTGGTTGGTGCCTGTCGTAGCGGCAACCCTTGAACCCGCTGGTGGACACCGGCGGTGAGGGATGCCGTCAGGCTGAAGAAGGAGTCCTATCGGGCATTTTGGCCTGTGGGACTCCGGAAGCAGCTGACGAGTACCGGCAGTCCAAGCGGCATGCAGCTCGGGTGGTCGCTGAGGCAAAAACTCAGGCATGGGAGGAGTTCGGAGAGGCCATGGAGAAAGACTTCCGTACAGCTTCGAGGCGATTCTGGTCCACCATACGGCGTCTCAGGAGGGGAAAGCAGTGCAGCACCAACACTGTTTATAGTGGGGGTGGTGTGCTGCTCTCCTCAACTTGGGATGTCCTCAATCCTACCAGCACGTCTTCCATTGAGGATGCGGAGCCTGGGTACTTTGGGTCGGGCTCTCCAATCTCCGGTGCTGAGGTCACTGAGGTCACTGAGGGAGTTAAAAAGCTCCTCGGTGGCAGGGCTCCACGGGGTGGATGAGATTCGCCCGGAGTACCTTAAGGCTCTGGATGTTGTTGGGTTGTGTTGGTTAACGCGACTCTGCAATATTGCGTGGATATTGGAGGCAGTTCCCCATTTATTTTCAAGTATTGAGCACAGTGATCAGACAGGTCAGCTGGCCTTATTTTACATTCTATTTTTCTAAATCTATCCTCCACTTTCATAAACAAATATCAATCCTTGTATATTCTGAATGTGGGGCAGAATAGAATGTATAATCTCTGTCTAGAGGATGACACTCTCTCCAGACGTCTATTATCCCCAATTCCTTCAAGGACGTACTTATGTAATGGGTTATGTGTTTTACTACTTTTTACTTTACTAGGGGAGTCCAAGGGTTGATTTAATACAATATTAAAGTCCCCTCCACAAATCAATATTCTGTTTGTTTTCTGTGTAATTTTATCAAATATCATTTTATAAAAAGGGCATATATATTTAGTAATGTAACCAAATGTTCTTCCAACTTCCCTATAACCATCACATATCTACCATCTTTATATTTTATTTCTCTTAAACATTCAAACTTGTTTCAATTGGTAATAAAAATTGCAACTCCCCCTTTACTGCTCCCTTTAAATTAAGAGAACTCATTTTCCCTCCTGGGTGGTCCAGAATCTTTTTTCCTTTTTTTTTCTAAATAAATCATTGTTTCCTTATGTCTGGTGTGTGAGTTTCCTACATGTGGGTCAAAAGAATTACAAACATGACACTTCTAAGTTTGTCAGTTTTTCTTTCAAATCTTGCAGCTCTTTCAGGGCTGTCAGCAAGGCCTGTTTCACCTTATATATTCCAGTCCTTAAGCTCTCCCATCCGTGGTTGCGCTTCATCCAAGTCCTGCTTTGTTCTTGTATTTCCTTTTTATTTTCAGACAACTTGTAGTCAATCTGTTCTTTAAATGTTTTGAGTTCTTGTTTAAAGTCAGTCTTAAATTCCTCCATAAGTGTGGCAAGGTAATTTTTCATTTCTTGCTTCGTCTCTCGTATTTCCCTCATTATGCTAGCCAGCAGGGCCGTAGCCAGACTTTAAAAAATACTGAGGTAAACCACTCATTATCCCCCTGCACATCAGTTACAATGAAGACCAAAACTTAATTAAAATAGAAACATTTATTTAAAACATAAGTGACTTGAATGTGTATATGACATGTATTTGTGTGTGTTTGTAAATTCATGGGGTGCGATGTCATCTTAAGCAACAGAGGACTCAGGGCACAACCATGACGAGTCACTGAAATGACATGAATTAGTTTATATGAATGTTGATTGTTCACGCTGCACATACACATTCGGAACACAAGATTTTAGCATAGATTTTAACTTTTTATCAAATACCAGTGAGGTTTGGAGCTGGACCAGTTCTAGTGTGATCCGGATGTAAAAAAAAAAAGTGCTAAAATCTTTCTTTATTGAGGTTTCACAAATTAGATTAAGGTTTCACAAATCACATACTTGGTTTTAAATGTTCTGCAATCAGTGCAGAATAATCTGGACCAGGTTTGAAATGTCTAGGTGTTGTAGTTTTTTAACTAGAGTGGATTAAAGATGCGGAAGGGAGTGAAAAATTAGGTGGAATCGCCCTTTAGCCATTTTCCGAATCGGAAGCTGCAATCGGAAACCAACTTCAGCTTTGTGGAATTGAAGGAGAATATTTTTAGCAAGTTACCTCTGTTGTTTCACTGTAAGTGGCGCTCTTCTTCTTCTGGTCTTTATTTTAGCAGTAAGGTAGCAAAGCTGCACTCTTCTTCGTAAACATTGAGTTTGGCTGCAGCTGCACACAGTTGCAGCGCCTCTTACAGTAAACTGGTGGAGCTACGCAGAGAGCCACACCGGTCAAAAGCATTGTTTTGATTATTTTTTTATTATATACACAGCAGAAAAATACTGAGGTCCGGAACCTCGGTGTCCTCAATGGTAGCTACGGCCCTGCTAGCCAGGCCATCTTGCCATGTTACTGCTTTAGCTGTTAGCATTTCCCCTCTAGCAATGGCTAACGGCATGTCTTCTCGAGTGGAGTTTTTATCCATTTCTAAGTCTTCTTCTGTTTGGTTTTGGAGTCTTCGTGCTTACTGTTGTCTTTTTTTTTTATCTACCCCATGCATCCCATGTCTGTTCTTTTATTAAATGTTGATGTGTCTGTTTTTGTGGGGTTAATTTGTAGTTTTCTGGTAAGAGATCTGATTTTTGGCTGCCATCTCCCTTGCCGCAAAAACCGGAAATTCATGTTTAGTTTTAACTTTATATTGTTGTGTGCTTTCATGATTTCATTTAGTTTATCATAGATTCCATTTAGAATATCCAACTTTAATGGTGTGTGTGTTTTCATGACTTGGCTGAGGATTTTAAATCCTACTTTAGTTTATGTTATATCAAAGTTTGTCTCTCCTCAGCTTATCTTTGGTTTATCTTTAGTATGACTTAGTCTCATTTAGTGTCCCATGTTTAAGATATGTTTAGTTAGTTTAGATTTAATTTAGATTATCTTAGATTTTCACTTAGATTACCCCAGCAAATCAAAAAACACACACATAATGGGCAAAATCCTTCAGTGCTCCAGCAATATGAAACTTTACATTCAAAACAATGTTATCTCTTGTTAAAATGGTATTTTGTACTCAGATGATACCCACAAACAATCATATGAATAGACATTTATAAGAACCAGTTGAACACTGATGTGCTCAATGTAAAACACTATGATGATGTCATGGACTTAAGTATTTTTGAGTTTATTTTGCTTTTGGTTCTTTGTTTGTTATTTCTTGTTTGTCTTGTGTTTTAGTTTAGTTCTTGTCTTTTGGCTTTCTGTGTTTTCCTGTATCACCATTCACCCGTCCTTTGCTCAGTAAATTTCCAGTCTGCCAGCCACGCCCACTTCACCTGTTTCGTGTCATGTACCCAGCTGCAACTCATTTTCCTCTCACCCTTCGTCCATGCCACGTTTTTATGTCTAATGTTTCTGCTCCTGGCCTTTGTAGTAAGTTTTTGTTATTAGGGTTCCAAGCCCGTGGGAGCAAGCGGGCGGCCAATGCAAGGCATGGCCGTTCGCCTGCTCCCAGCGGAGCAGGGAACCCTATTGTTTTTGTAAGGATTTTTCACGATTGTGTATTATTATTCTTCTCCGGTAAAACTACGTGGCCAGAAAAACCAAAAACTGCTGGAGAAAAGCCAACAAGGCAGTCTGATAGAAAAACGCTACCGCTACTCAGACAACAAAAATCATATTGTCCCATACCTAAGGGGGGCTATAACAAAGGACAATGCGTTTTTGCGAATAACTACTAACCCGTAAGTCCTATACTCAAAATCTTGATGGGACCTGAAACTATGGATGATTATGCATCTTTTTTGCAATGGCCACGCCCACTTCCGCCTAGCTAGATTTTTTGCTATAGCGCAATAAAGGCAAAACCTACTTTCGAGTACTACTCCCACATTAAAAGCTGGATCAGCGTTAAACTTGGTACATACCATCTATAGGCCGATCTGTTAAAGGGATGATCAAAAAGTTTAAAAATTTTTTAATTTTGTGCGAGTAGCGCAATACCAAACACTTCAGTGCTAGCTAGCACAACGGTTAACTATGAATTTGTTCGCCACACTTTAAGATTATGGAAAATGCATTTAGATCCCAATAGCGGATGAGATGTTGCCACTTTGTATTAAATTTTATGCGGGTTTACCAATAGGGGGCGCTATTATTTCATAAAATTTATATCTGAATAACTGCTTGATGGATTTACACCAAACTTGGTACAGAGGATCAAGACCGCACCTTCAGACGATAGCTTGAATATTATAATGAAGTGGGTGTGGCTTATATGCTATCTCACTTTTGAGCTTTGAACTCGGCCAAATCGAACTTTAACTTCGCGGAAATTACTGATCTATTACAGAATTGCGCTCTCTACGTATTACAGAGAAATTGCAACATTTGACCTCTAGGTGGAGCTGCTACAGCAAAAAATGCCTTTTTGCAAATTCTTCCAAAACAATTAGATGTACGCACAGTATCTCTATTCTGGTGTGTTCTATGAGCCATGCCTTTTTACCTGAGATATGAAAAAAA
>NC_051447.1:2948510-2962705 GCF_001649575.2 Kryptolebias marmoratus | reverse complement strand
AGCAGTAGCAACTCGGACTCTGTGTGGCCGAACGACTTGAAATTTGGTACTCTGTTCACAACTAGCCTAACTACCACCCCCAAGAAATATCGCTTAAATTTGAGTGCCCCCTTGTGGTTAATAAAGAAAAACATATAAATGCTAACCAACATAGCCGGTTTTCATTTTATTTTGAAAAAACCTTTAGACTATGGTGGATTGGAAAATTTGTGCAAACAAAGGACATGATAATTGTCATCTGTGAATATTTGCAGATTTTTTTAAGTCATTATTGAGTTTTAACAAATTTCTGAATATATTTCAGTATGACCAGCACAGTTACGACCAAGGTTAACAATTTCTTGTACAAAAGCCCTTGAGTGAGGAGATTTCCTAAAGTGCAAACAGTATTCTACATATAATCCCGGCGATGTGGGAATATTTGGGACATTTTATGATAAAGTTTCAATTTTTTATGATTTTTTGCTTATTGGCTGGACATCATGAAAATGACATTTTCAATTTTTCATAAAGAATGTGTTCGATCCTGTAACATAGAAATAAAAAAATATTATTCCACATGTAGGCCTGGTCATTAGAGAATATTTTGGTAATTTTTGGATAAGTTATGGATTTTTTTATGAATACTTTTTTGGCTCATTGTGGTATAACATTACAGTTAACTTTTTTTTTTTTTACTGAATCAGCATTGGAACTAGGGACATAAAGATAAATGCATATTATCACAGATGCAGACCTGATCATGTGAGAATATTTTGGTATTTTTCAAATGAATATTGAATTTTTTATAATTTATTTCTTTGGCTCTGTGTGGTATCAAATGGCAGTTAGCTTTTCCTCCCTGAGCTTTCTACACAAATTGTACTGTTACGCCTTACAGAGCGCCTTTGAGTACGCACTGTACTGGCGAGTTTCGCCACGGCCCGCTTGCTGAGAGAGACGGCGGAGCCACGCCGGCGGGATGTTGGGATCGGAGCGCGCGGACAGGGGCAGAGCGTGGGGGCTTGGAACCCGTTGATAACTGCTTGCAGTTCTAGTTTCATTTTGCTGCTGCCACGTCAGCCTTTGTTTTCTTTTTCTCGTTTTGTTAATAAATTAATTTCCTTTTTACAATGTGATGAGTCTGCATTCTGGGTTCGCCATGCTCCGTCGTAACAGATGAACAGAAAACACTTCTTTTCCATTCATCATAATGACTTAGGTTTTTTTTTGCTCATTGTTACACTTACTACAAACAGTACATACAGAAGTGTGTTGTAAAATATGTTAATACTCAGAACACAAATACACAGTAACAAATATATTTTATTTTTCTCACAAAAACACTGTACATCCCAACCAACACAAAGTACAGTGGTCTACATACAAAACAGAAGAATTTACTGTATACAGTTACAGTAAAACAAACAAAACAAAAAAAACTCTGCTGCATCCTCTCTTCTGGCCACAGCACCTCATCCACATCACAAGCAATGTTTTTCCTGACCCCCCGGAAATATTGTCTAGCATGGTGAATCCAGCCATGAGAAGCATCAACTGCTGCCTGTTGCCCTTTTATTCCAAAGCTCTGGTTGCTAATTGTAAAACTATGTGACAGGTGTTTGCCCATGTGATGAGTCAGTGTGCATAGTAGGGCAAATAACTTGGAATTTGGAATGACAATGTGTTCCTTGTGAAAACAAGAGATTTTCTTCATGAAAATTGTGCCTAATGCAGAAAACTGTGTGTAGTGTTTTGAAAAAAGTGTTTTAGAACTTCAGTTTCAGTGTAAAAGCAGGAATTTTGTTTGTAGTTTCACAGAATTGGTTCAGGGGGTTGGTGCAGGAGTTGCGTGTTGTGGTCATTGTGTCTCAAGAACCAGTATTTGTATGTAAACAATTGAGAAAAACTGTAAAGAGTAAGAGGAGAAAGGGAACAGGAAGTATGGGAACAATTATTTCAGATGAAATACGAGCAACTGTCATAGACCATGTTCTTGTCCATGGTTTAAAAATGAGGGAAGCCAAACTTCAAGTTTGACCCAACCTAAGTAGATTCATTGTGCCCACCATACTCTGAAGATTTAGAGAACTGGTTATCACTTTTTTTGACTACGTACATGTTTACAGTGTGGCTCATATAGTTCAGTAAAATGGTGTTTCATTACATGAATTTTCCAATATACTTGTAGGCCTAGTACCGCGTGTATTTTTTGGTAACCGAGTGTTCTTTTTGTAGAATCGCAAAACTGCCACATTAGAGGGGAGGACATCTATGTTGTCCCTACACCAAGAGACCCTCATTGTTGTTCGTCAGAACAATGAAATAACTGTGCTTGAAATACAGTAGAAAATCATTGAAGACCATGTGAATTTTGAAGGCATATCAACAGTGTCAGCCTTTCCACCACTGATCATGTCCTAAAACACAACAGAATGCAGATGACGCAACTGTACAAAGTACCTTTTGACCACAACTTTTTAAAGATTTAATAGAGATGAGGACTTTACTTTTCTCTTCAAATATGTACAAAAAAGGTAATACCAAGAATATTATGTAAAAAACTTTATTGATCATACAAAAATTAGATCAACAGGTAATCATAAATGGAAAAAGAGTACAGACTTTTATTTTTAACCCCCACCATCCCCAACATGAACAGTGAGGCTAAAGCTGAGGAATACAATCACATCACAAACTACAGAAAAAAGTCAAACTAACAGTCCAACCCAGACCTCTTCCCCCTGAGCAGTCCAAAGTTTGATGGATATTTTCCCATTATTTATCAAGTAGTTGTTCCTTTTAACATCAAAATGTTTCACACATCAACACAATACTGAGTCAACTAGAACATAAATTCAGGACTGTTTGTTCTCTTTTTAGGTTCAATATTTTCTTTTCCTTTAGATTGAGTTGGAAGTTTGCCACTCTGCACTGAGTCAGACTTATTCAAACATGGACCTGATCTTTCCTCCAGCTCAAACGACATATTAGGGTTGCACTGAAAAAAAGAAAACGGTGAGAAGGAATTTTTTTTTTTTTTTTTTTGCTGTTTGAAAGTTCTGAGATTAAAATGTCAAGATTAAAATCAAATGTGAAGAAAAATATCAAAATTGTGTTTTCAAGACTAATTCTGAAGACATACACTCACTAAACTTGACAGTTTTTTTTTCTTCTGGTTTTTATTATTGCAAATGTCTGTGTTTGTAGTGTAAGCAAAACACGTTAAGAACCACTAGATTTATTGTAATGAAACTTTCAGAAAGCCATTATTGGCTGTACATCTCCAATTCATTAAGCTTTAGACAACCCAATTCAAGATAGCCCCCCCCCAAAAAAAGGCATAATTCAGGTAATCTTACAGACACTGAGGAAAAATATGATGTGGTAGTAGCTGAGAGTTTTTCACAACACATACTCCGAGTGTGAAGTCTCATAATATCCCAAGATCAGGCATAACATTATTTTTAAGGTTTGATCAAAATGGCTACAACTCTGTCATTTTTAATCATAAAAAGATCGTAGTTTAAAACTCTGGCATGAAAGGCAGTGGGCAATATGCAGTCCTTCAAGGAATGCTAGATGTTTATTTATGATATTACAAAGATAATTTAATATTAAAACCAAATCTGGAGTATAAAGTGACTACAAAACATGTAGCCATTAGAATTGGGAATCAATCACCAAAGGAATAATTGTTTGGTGTTTGATTCCCGTTTTCATCCCAAAATAGCAACTTTAATCTGAAAATATTTTGTAAAAAAATCTATCTCCTCTTATTTTTTCCCCTAAGTGACCCTAATATATAAATTCAAGTCACCAAAAACACTACAAGAGACCATTTAGGACTGCTGCAGAACTGTCAGTCTGACTCCAGACTACAGCCCAGTGAGATCCAACCATTAACTAGAGGTCAGTTGTACATATAGAAAGGATGCAATGTTTCTTTCACGTTGAAAAAAAAAGGATGGGGGGTTTTCTGAGGTGAAAGAGTTTAAGGACTCCAGCAACAGAACAGGTTTCTGTGACATGAACGACTGCCTTTGCACCTGAAGCCAGTATCTCACTGGGCTGTGACTGGGTGGTGACTCAAAAATTCAAGAAAAAGGCAGATTTTTTTGTTGCAGTTTCACTGAATTTAAAGTGTTTGTGATGAAGCAACCAACGAGATGTGTGGGCACGTTCTGAGCAAGTTTTGTTTGTACAGCTTGTAAAACTGTATTCCAAGTTGCACATATTATTTGATTGCCAATCTCAATCTGCTCTGTACCCATCAGTCAGGCCTGGCTTTACAATGTAATCTACTGGAGTACACTTTAAAAATGAAGATAGACAAATTTAGATCATCCATCACATCCAGTTAATGGTCCACGGTGCCACAGGTAAGCGGCATTTTCTGCCACTTAATCATAGTCAGGTAGCAGGGGAAACAGGTCCAGGAGGGTAACCAATATGTCTCTCTCCTCAGATAAACTCTCCAGCTCCTCCTGGGGATCCCAAGGTGTTCCCAGGCCAGAGAGGATACGTACTCCTCCAGCAAATTCCTAGCCTGCCCCAGGATCCCCTCCCAGTGGGATTTTCTATGAAAACCTTGAAAGAGATGTGACCAAGGGGCATTCTAATAAGATGCTCGGAACCACCTCAGCCGACTCCTTTCAATGCAGAGCAGCAGCTCTGACCTCCTCCCAAATGATATAGCATCTCACTTTATCTTGAAGGCTGACCCTGGCCACCCTACAGAGGAAACTCATTTTATTCACTTGGATCTCATTCTTTCAGTCATGATTCATACCTCATGACCACAGATGAGGGTTGGAGCATAGACAGGCCAGTAAATTTAGAGCTTTGAATTTTGATTCAACTGTTACTTCACTATGACAGACCAGACCAACACCCTCATTACTTCAGATAAAGCCCCGATCCATCCTACCATCACTTGTAAACAAGACTCCAAGATACTTGAACTCCTCCACTTGAGGCAGAGACTCACTCCCAAACTGGAAGGAATATTTTATCTTTTAGTGGTTGAGAACCATGTAAAAAGTTTTTTTTTTAGCAATGTTGTGGTTAAACCTGGACATTTAGGGCTGTAGCCTCATCTCTTTTCTGTCCATGAGGCTGTCATAATATAGCTCTAACATTGTAGAGTTGCAAAACCTAAATTGAAATGGTTTAAAGCAGTTTTCAGACACCCATGACAACCCTGGTACTATTTTATTTTATTTATTTTTTATTTTTTTTTGGGGGGGGGGGGAATCTCCAATTTTTTTTTAATGTGTTCAAGTAACAAGACTGCAATCCACTGTGACTTTCACGGCAAAATTTAGAACCTCTGTTGATGAACAGTAATCAAAAGGGAGTCTCAAAATGTTTGCAATCACAGGCCAGTGAGATACTGGCTTTAACTACTAAGCAAAATGTGAGACACCAGAACAGACTCAGTTGACCTGTTGACCAACGTCTCCACACTAACTTATGGCTACAAACTCTGGGTAGTGACCAAGGTTGACAAAAGGTGGAATTCAAAAGGCTGAAATTAGTTTTCTGGACTCAGATGAGGAGTGAGAACATCTGTAACACACTTAAAGAATACTTGTAGATCCTCCACACTGATATAAAACTAATCAGATAAAATTAAACAATCTGCTTACAGCATGGGCAAAAATGAATCTAGTTAAAAACAACTTCAGATTTTATTGTATCTTTCAGGTAAAAATACTTGTGGACTGACCATAACAACAAAATTTCCTGGGTGGGGGGCCACCTCCTCTCTGTAGCTTAGAGGATTTAAATGTTGTTCAAGATCGACCTAATTTCTTTAAAACTGTTTACATTTGACACATAACCATCTTCAGCTATTTGTTTGCAATTGGGTAGCACTAAATACAGGTGTAAATGCTCTCAGTGCACATCAAAACATTTTCACTCAAACCACCTTCAGAGGTGGACTGGACTACTTCTTTGTTTGGCAGTCTAAACAGCAATTCATGTCAGTCCTCAATGTAGGATGACCTCCTGAACTAACGTGACCCCACACAGGCAGCAGAGTGGACGACTGAGGGTTAAAAAGATAATCAGCTCAGCTGTCAGCTTATTAATGATAACTAAACTGTGATCCTTGGGAATATTCTGAAATACAGCTTTTTGTTTTTTGGCCAGGTCTCTCTTAAAGAACATATTTTCAATCTCAATGAGATCTACCTGGTTAAATAAAAGGTTAATAAAAAATAAATAAAATAATGTTTTTTCAGCTGGAGGTGTAAATCAATTATTTATTAGAATTGTTCTTAATTAAACAGTTTTGTTGGGATTTTGGATCAAAGTAGATTACAGTATGTTTTATGGGTGAGTTTCTCTTTAGTTTAAAGTTTGTTTTAATTGTTTTAGAGCTGTGCACGTCTGATAGAAAGTTAGGCTAATTAAGAGATAACCAAAACTGTGACTCAAATAACTTTGTTAATGTCAAAGTATTTGAACATGCAATCAAATCACCCTAAACAAATAAATTTAAAAAACAGGCCCCAAGGTACACCATTTTCTCCAAATACAGACCAGCAGAGGCCAGAAAAAAAGAAAAACAAAAAATCAACCAAAATAACTGATATACATCCTAAAAACGACTGCAGAACTAAATACCTCTAGATACTAAAACTCCCAACTTCCTCTTAAACTTAGATATCCTGTTTAGTGTTTTGGATTGATAAAAACCATCCAACCAAACAAACAAACAGTAAAACCACACAAGAAGAGTTTGAGGCTCTAATGGGTGAGACATTGGAGCCTCATGCACAAAACCTGCGTGTCGTTCACTTGAACTGTGAATTTGTTTGTGTGTTTTAATTTTCTCAAAGAAGACCAACAGTGTGCATGAAGCTGCTCTGGTCAGGGCAGCACACACCTGTAGAAGTTTAAAAAAAAGGCTACATAGTCAAACCTCAAAGTGGAAGTTAAACAGAAGACAGCTGTCTGTTGCCTCATCCAATAATATCAGTGTGTGAGATACATTTGTCTATCATTATAAATGAATGCAGAAGTGAGCCAAATTCAAACTTGTTTATTAACATAACTACTGTAAACACAGACACTCAGGCGCTTGGTAGAAATCAGAGATTTATTTATTACATTTTCTGTGATGTACAGAGATACTAATTAAATCTAATATGAATTGTTTAACGGATGTCTGAAAATTCATCAAAATATGAAAAAAGGAATACTGTCCATTTCTACATAATCTTGTTGGTTCTGATAGTGTTGTGGTACAGTCTTTTATTTTTTAAAGCTTATTCTAGTCCAACTACAACTTCTTTGTGGCACACAATAGAAATATGGCTTAAGAGTGAATTTAAGTTTACAAACTTAGCTTTCACTTGTTTCTTGGGCTGAAAATAATGCAAGGGATTACAAAAAGATCTGGTTAAACAGGACAATCTTTACTTAAGATTCAAATCTTTAGCCTAAAATTAATAGATTGGATGATTAAATGGAAACAAAGCTTTGAATAATAACAATTTGTGTTTAAATTTGACAATTAAAATGCTAACATTCATTGAACACTCAAATGCAAGACACTAACTGCCTTTAGATAACTGGAATATTATTTATTCTGTTTTGACAATCCAACTTCTTCGCCTTACAACTATAATAAAATATAAATGTTATCAAAGTCTGATTTTTCATGTGGGATAATATTAGGAACCGAAGAAGTGAATGGGTTGCACCTTATACTGACAATAAACCAAACTACTTTATTCCTTATCTAGCCATGCTCAAACAGATTCTTTGGCACTGAAAACTCTGAATTTCATCTCAGTATAGCCTGTGAAGCAGGAATTTGTGCTACTTTTACCTCTTAGGTGTGTCCATTAAACGTTTTTACGTCATTAACAGTTTACTACAAACCCAAACCTCTAGAAACGTGTGTACACCAGCTATGAAGTTGGTGTGGGACTGCACGTTTCCCTGGTCATTTTATTATTGATGCAGGGTTTCCTCCAGTGTATTATAAGCCTGGTGGGCCGCCAAGCTTTGTTGATCCTGCCGCCAGGCTAAGCCCTGCTTGTTTATTATAAATATGTCATTTTTTACACGTTTTTTTCCACCTGCACCCCCAAAACCACTACCTTTATCTACCTCACCGGGTGAGGATGCGCGCGCCAACAGTGATACAATCACGCTGTCCCCGCCCCTGCACGAAGGTCCTGCGCGGTGTTCTGTCGTGCACTTTTTATAACTTGGTGTGGACCGCGCACGCCGCGCTCCATTCAACCATCTGCTCTCTTCTTACCGTATGTCCACTGGTTATGTAGCGTACTGCCCCCCGTCTTTTTGGAGAATACCGCTCCGACGTAAGCGCCAAGTATAAACGCCTCCACTGCGCACTCAGATCCGCGCGCTGTTCACGGAGCCCTGCGCGACTCTAATGAGCCCTGAGGCAGAGACACCTTCAGCTACCTGGAGTTAGCATGTTGTCAGAGCCACATTAATAAACATCAAACTAGAACTGCAAGCAGTTATCAACGGGTTCCAAGCCTCCACGCTCCGCCCCTATCTGCGCATTTCGATCCCGACGTCCCGACGGCGTGGCTACGCCGCCTCTCTCAGCAAGCGGGCCGAGTTGAAACTCGCCAGGACGGTGTGTACTCAAAGGCGCTTCGTAAGACGCAACGGTATAATTTGTGAAGAAAGCTCGGGAAGGAAAAGCTAATTGCCATTTGATAGCACACAGAGCCAAAGAAATAATTTCATAAAAGAATTCAATATTCATTCGAAAAATACAAAAATATTCTCAGATCATCAAGTCTACATCTGTAATAATATGCATTTTTCTTTATGTGTCTAGTTTCAATGCTGTTTCAGTAAAAAAATGTTAACTGTAATTTCATATGACAATGAGCCAAAAAAATATTCATAAAAAATCCAGAACTCTTCAAAAAAATCCCCAAATATTCTCCAATGACCATGCCTACATGTAGAATAATACTCTTTTATTTCTATGTTACTGGATCAAACACATTCTTTATGAAAAATTGAAAACGTCATATTCATGATGTCCAGCCAATACGCAAAAAATCATAATAAATTGAAACTTTATTATAAAATTTTTTCAAATATTCCCACATCACTGTGTGTATATGTGGAATAATGTTTGCACTTTAGGAAATCTCCGCACTTAACGGCTTTTGTACAAGAAATTGTTAACCTTCGTCGTAGCTGTGCTAGTCATACTGAAATATATTCGGAAATTTGTTAAAAATCAATAATGACTCAAAAAAATCTGCAAATTTTCACAGATGACAATTATCATGTCCTTTGTTTGTCCAAATTTTCCAATCCACCATAGTCTAAAGGTTTTTTCAAAATAAAATAGAAACCAGCTATGTTGGTTAGCATTTATATGTTTTTCTTTATTAACCACAAGGGGCGCTCAAATTTAAGCGATATTTCTTGGGGTTTGTAGTTAGGCTAGGTCTGAACAGAGTACCAAATTTCAAGTCGTTCTGCCAAACAGAGTCCGAGTTGCTACTGCTAGCTTCAGTTACGAACTTCGTAGATAGTAACGACATGCTTGAATATAGAGCCGCAAATTTTGATCTGTACTTTCACAGATTGTGGAAGGAACATATCCTGCAAGTCTCAGCACTCTAAATTCAACAAGTTATTTTTTGTGAATTTTTCGAAATGTTAAAGGCTACACATACATTTTTGCACATAAGCCACGCCCACTTAGACCAATCATTACCATATTGATAACAGTTTCAGGATTGTATTCTTAAGATATCCAATAAGTTTCACGTAAATCCATTCAGCCATTTCAGCAGTATAAACTTTACCTAACCCCTAGGGTTGGAAAAAGGTGCAGTCTTGATCTTTTTTTTTCTCTCTGCTCCTGGTGGAAGGCGGACGCGTTTCTTTTCTTTCTGTCTCTCTGACTCCTGTTACTTCGGCTGTATAGCGGGCATGGAATACTTTTAGATAGTTCGGTACCGTTAGTTTTAGTTTTAGCTTAGTTCTGTACATTTAGTCATGCTTAGATCTGTTTAGTTTAGCTTAGTTTATTTAGACAATTAGTTATCATTGTATCTTGTACCTGACTGTAATTTTGTTCATTATCATGTTCTGTAACTCTGTAATTTTGTTCTTGTCTTGTAAAGCACTTTGAGTTGCCTTGTGCTGAAAAGTGCTATATAAATAAATGTACCTACCTACCTACCTTACTCAAGGTGCAGTCTTGATCATCTGTACCAAGTTTGGTGTAAATCCATCAAGTGGTTGATCAGATATAAACGTTATGAAATTGTAGCACCCCCTATTGGTAAAACCGCATAAAATTTAATACAAAGTGGCAACATCTCATCCACTATTGGAATCTAAATGCATTTTCCATAATCTTAAAGTATGGCTGAGAAATTCATAGTTAACCGTTGTACTAGCTAGCACTGACGTGTTTAGTATTACGTCACTCGTGCAAATTTCAAACATTTTAAAACTTTTTAAGCATCGCTTAAGCAGATCGGTTTATAGATGTTATGTACCAAGTGTCACGTTGATCCAGCTTTTAATGTGGGAGGAGTATTTGAAAGTAGGTTTTGCCTTTATCGTGCTATAGCAAAAAATCTAGTTAGGCGGAAGTGGGCATGGCCAATGTAAAAAAGATGCAGAATTATCAATAGTTGGTGCTATCAAGATTTTGAGTGTAGGACTTACGGTTTATGAGTTATTCGCAAAAACGCATTGTCCTTTGTTGCAGTGCCCCCTAGGTATGGGACAATATGATTTTTTTTGTCTGAGTAGCGATAGGGTTTTCCAATCAGACTGCTTGGTTGGCTTTTTCCCAGCCATTTCTCGTTTTTCTGGGCAATGCGTTTTACCGGAGAATAATAATAATAATAACAAATTCTGAAAAATCTGTTCAAAAACAATAGGGTTCCCTGCTCCGCTGGGACCAGGCGAACGGCCATGCCTTGCATTGGCTGCCCACTTGCTCCCGTGGGCTTGGAACCCTAATGAGCGGGTTCAACCAAAGATGGTTAGTTGAGCTGAAATTTAGCGGGTGGCTTTACAAGACTGAATATGGTAAGCATGTTCTGTGCTTAGTGAAAATTTTATCCTTGTTTACCAGTAAAACAATGCTATTATGTTCACAGTACAGTACCTCTCTGTTTTTCAGAGTTCTCTGTTGTTATTTATTGGCCTTGATGTGAGAAGTATGTTGGTGCTTTGTTTGCACTTTTTCATTTATGGTAATTTAATTTATTTGTAAATGTCACTTAAATTAGGATTTTAATTAGTATTTATTTTATTGTATTTTTGTTATAAAAAGTATTTCAAAAGTTCCTTTTTATAAAACTAGTTGTGTAAATATTTGGCTCAAATATCTTACAATATCACATAATAAATAGCCATATTTTCAACTTTCCTGTCAACTTTATTTTTTTTTTTACAAAATCAAGGTCGGCCGGCGAATGGCCACCTACCATAGGGCTTAGCCGCTTTTCTGGGGAAAACCCTGTGATGCATCTGAGGTTTTGCATGGAAAAGGGCATATGCAACTTCTTGTGTGTACACACCCTTTGTACATGAGGTCCCTGGACTATGAGGTTTTTCCCAATAAACAGGGTCCAGTGCTAAACTGGAGGTTACTTAGCCCTAGCTCATTCTGTTTCCACCACTGTAAGACCTGGTCCTCGTACCAAAAAAACAAAAACAAAAAAAAAAAACAATGCCATCTCAACACAAACTATTTATTGGGCCGGAAAAAAGAACCACTTTTGTCAGGAGCTGAAGGCAGATTCATGGAGACACACAACCAATGAAAATGTTGTGAACTCTATGTTTAAAAATGTTTTAAGTTTATTTTGCTTAATTAATTCCTTTAACATTAACAAGAGGTCAGATTAGCAGTGGAATAACCTGAGCAATATTCAGAACCAGCCTTGGTTTGGCATTAGAACCTCTTCAGTGGACAAATCTCTAACTGAGAACAGGACTCTGACAGATCATGTAATGATTGTCCGTCCTGCATGTCTTCAGTTTAATCTGTGCTGTTCTGATTCTTAAACTCCAACCACCAATGAATAAACAGTCAATATTTCACTGGAAATTTAACATAAATGCAAAAATGGCACTCTCCCAACATTTCATCTGGACAATTTTTTTGCATATCAACAGAATATGTTAATAAAAATGAAATTTACAGCAGGTAAAAATCATTCCATAGACCTAAATATAAGTACAGGAGAAGATTTAAGACAAACGGCACAGACTTTGTTTTTTGATGCCCCTGTCCGTCTCATTTACAGATGATGGTTCTGGTGAACATCTTTTAAAAACAAACAAAAAAGTAGGCCAATTATTACAAAATTTGTCTGAAATGATAAAAACACTTAATAAGCAACAATCATATTGGAATGGCTCTCAATAAAAAAAAAAACAAAGATAAGTAGATAAAAACCATAAACACAAGCAGAAAGTTTTACATGACAGCACACTCTCTTGACGACACGTTGCCCTGTGAAACAAACAAATGTTTACACTTAAAAAAATTTATGATAATAATACACACACAAACATACATATATACATACATACACACACATATACACTATATTGCCTAAAGTATTTGCTCACCCATCCTAATTCTCTGAATCAGGTGTTCCAATCATTGCCATGGCCACAGAGGTATAAAATGAACCACCTACGCATGCAGACATGTTTTTACAAACATTTGTGAAAGAATGGGTCACTCTCAGAAGCTCAGTGAATTCCAGCCTGGAACTGTGACAAGATGCCACCAGTGCAACAAATCCAGTCGTGAAATTTCCTCGCTCCTAAATATTCCACAGTCAACTGTCAGCTGTATTAGCCAACTTTCTGCAGAGTCATTCACTACAGACCTCCAAACTTCATGTGGCCTTCAGATTAGCTAAAGAACAGTGCGCAGAGAGCTTCATGGAATGAGTTTCCATGGTCGAGCAGCTGCATCCAAGCCTTACATCACCAAGTGCAATGCAAAGCTTTGGATGCAGTGATGTAAAGCACGCCGCCACTGGACTAGAGAACAGTGGAGGTGCATTCTCTGGAGTGACGAATCACGCTTCTCCGTCTGGTTATCTGATGGACGAGTCTGGGTTTGGTGGTTGCCAAGAGAACGGTACTTGTCTAACTGCATTGTGCCAAGTGGAAAGTTTGGTGGAGGGAGGATTATGGTGTGGGGTTGTTTTTCAGAAGCTGGGTATGGCCCCTTAGTTCCAGTGAAAGGAACTCTGACTGCTTTAGCATACCAAGAAATTTTGGACAATTCTATGCTCCAAACTTTGTGGGAACAGTTCAGGATGGCCCCTTCCTGTTCCAACATGACTGCACACCAGGGCACATAGCAAGGTCCATAAAGACATGGATGAGCGAGTTTGGTGTGGAAGAACTTAACTGGACTGCATAGAGTCCTGACCTCAACCTGATAAAACACCATTGAGATAAATTAGAGCAGAGACTGTGAGTCAGGCCTTCTCATCCAACATCAATGTCTGACCTCACAATGTCTGACCTCACTCCTGGAAGAATAGTCAAAAAATCCCATAGACACTCCTAAACCTGGTGGAAAGCCTTCCCAGAAGAGTAGAAGCTCTTATAGCTGCAAAGGGTGAGCCAACATTATATTAAACCCTATGGATTAACAATGGGATGGCACTCAAGTTCATATGCATCTGAAGGGAGGCGAGCAAATAATTTTGGCAATATAGTGTACATATACATACGCACATTACATGTACATATATGGGCCATCTCCTCCGGGGGAATCCCAAGGCGTTCCCAGGCCAGCCGAGAAACATGCCTTTTTCACACAGCCCCTAATTCAGAAGTCCGGCTCTACTTCGCACGGCTCGATAAAGAATGCATCGCGTTCACACCGGGCAGTTTGGTCAGGAGCGGAGGAACGCTTTCTCATGTTGCAGGGGGCGGGGCCGCAGGGAGGGGTGTGTGTGTGCTACCAAAACTTAGCGCAAGTTGTGTAAACAACGAAAGCGCTATGGACAATGCTGGCCCTGTGTTGTTGCTGTTTTTTAAACTTATGGGGATTCTCCTGAGACTTCAGGAAGAGAGGTGCAGTGGAAGAAATGCTCTGGATGCCGCGATTGTTGCACGGAGTAGGACAGCTGTTATCCGCCGGAGATTTCAGGCTTTACAGCGCCTTCAGCTGGGGGACAGACGGCATAAAC
>NC_051447.1:2928543-2948373 GCF_001649575.2 Kryptolebias marmoratus | reverse complement strand
CTGGCCCTACTCAAAAGCAGAGACCGGCCTAGAAAAAATGCAGGTGAAAATTCACACAAAGCAAGCCGAGTGGAGTGGAGCAGGGACCGTTAGGGTACGTGTGAAAGAGGAAATAGTCCCTCCAGCGTTTCCTGGGTCTTCCTTTGGGTCTCCTCCCGGTGGGACGTGCCCGGAACACCTCACCAGGGAGGCGTCCAGGAGGCATCCTCACCAGATGCCCGAGCCACCTCAACTGGCTCCTCTCAACATGGAGAAGCAGCGGCTCTACTCTGAGTCCCTCCCGGATGACCGAGCTTCTCACCCTATCTCTAAGGGAGAGCCCAGACACCCTAAGGAGAAAACTAATTTCAGCCGCTTGTATTCGCGATCTCGTTCTTTCGGTCACTACCCAAAGCTCGTGACTGTAGATGAGGGTAGGAACGTAGATAACCGGTAAATCGAGAGCTTTGCCGTTTGACTCAGCTCTCTCTTCACCACGACAGACCAGTACAGCGCCCGCTTCACTGCAGGCGCTGCACCAATCCGCCTGTCGATCTCCCACTCCATTTTTCCCTCATTCGCGAACAAGACCCCGAGATACTTAAACATCCTCCCCGACCCGGAAAAGGCACTCGACCATTTTCCGGCTCAAGACCATGGCCTCGGATTTGGAGGCACTGATCCTCATCCCGGCCGTTTCACACTCTGCTGCGAACCGTTCCAAGCGAGAGCTGTAGATCACGGCGTGATGAAGCCAATAGGACCACATCATCTGCAAAAAGCAGAGACATGATCCGAAGGCCACAAAAACGGATCCCTTCAACACCTTGGCTGTGTCTAGAAATTCTGTCCATAAACGTTATGAACAGAATCGGTGACAAAGGGCAACCTTGGCAGAATCCAACTCTCACCGGAAATGAGTCTGACTTACTGCCGGCAATGCGGACCAAGCTCTGACACCAGTCATATAGGGACCTAACAGCCCGTATTAAAGGGCCCAGTACCCCATACTCCCGGAACACCCCCCACAGGATTCCTTGCGGGACACAGTCGAACGCCTTCTCCAAGTCCACAAAACACATGTAGACTGGTTGGGCGAACTCCCATGCACCCTTAAGGACCCTGCTGAGGGTGTAGAGCTGGTCCAGTGTTCCACGACCAGGACGAAAACCACACTGCTCTTCCTGAATCTTGACTTTCGACTATCCGACGGACCCTTTACTCCAGAACCCCCAAATAGACCTTACCAGGGGAGCTTAAGGGTGTGATCCCTCTGTAGTTTGAACACACTCTCCGGTTCCCATTTCTTAAATAAGGGGACCACCACCCCAGTCTGTCAATCCAGGGGAACTGCCCCCATTAGCCAACACAACCATACAAGGGTTGCAGGGTTTTTGTTTATATATATATATATATATATATATATATATATATATATATATATGTGTGTGTGTGTGTGTGTGTGTGTGTATTACATATACATACGTACAACACATACATACACGTGTATTTAAACTGTAGAAACGATACGATGGGAAAATTTAATTCCTTTTGACAATGACATTTTAACACATTTATACTTTAAAACCAGTAATAGGCTCAGGCCTAATGAGCACAGACTTATTCTAAATCAGAATTCAACTCTTGCTTTCACTTTTTTCTTGTATCAATGACAAAACTTATGAGGGTAAAACAAGAAAATAATTTGTGTTTTACCATCTGTGCCACTTCATCTTCTTCCCCCTCACCATTTTCTACCTCCACCTGAGTCTTGGTGACACTTCTCTTCGCTACCTCCTACAGAAAAGGAAGTCAACCCACAGATTCAAGGGAAGGGAGAAAAAAAGGAATAAGTAATCAAATTTATATTTATATTAAGAAGGAAGAGGCTGATCTTTACCTCCCCGTCAGCGTTAATCAGAGAGGTCACTATGACACTTCCTGTTCCCCAGTTAGCCTGGCTCTTCCACAGTAAATCAGAAGGTGGACTGTGGGCAACTCCAGCATCAGCAGACCACACCTGGAAGTGAAATTCACACAAATGGAGCCAGAAACAATTACAATTAAAATTTTGTCACCAGATTGAATCTGCTGATGTATTTAAATAAACCAGCTAGAGGGAATCGATCCAAAAATACTTTATTTATTCCAAAGGGAAATTAAATGTTGACGTAGCTCATTCAAATCAAGGAGTTATTATACAGTCCCTCCAGGATTTCACGGGCAACTAATCTGAAGAAGCCTTTGACTAAAGAGACTCTGTTTTCTGATGACGGTCTCACGAAGAGGATGGCCAGGGTTGTCCATGATTTCCTTGATTTTATGCAAAATCCTTCTTTGCATCATCATCTCCAGAGGTTCCACAGTCATCCCCAGAACAGAACCAGCCTTCTTAATCAAGTTGTTGAGTCTTTTGAGGTCCCTGGCTCTGATGCTGCTGCCCCAACAGATGATGGCCGGGGAGATGACACTCTCAACGACAGACTTATAAAAGATCTGCAACATCTTGCTGGAAACCTTGAAGGAACTAAGCTTCCTCAAGAAGTACAGTCTGCTCTGTCCCTTCTTGTAGATGGCTTCACTGTTGAGTCTCCAGTCCAGTCTGTTGTCTAGATGAACACCAAGGTATTTATGTTCCTCAACTACCTCAACTTCTTCTCCTGTGATGGTAATAGGGTTTTGTCTGACCCTGTTTCTCCTGAAATCTACAGTCATCTCCTTTGTTTTGTTCACATTCAAGATGAGATGACTGTTTTCACACCATGCCACAAAGCGGTCCACCAGATCTCTGTACTCAGATTCTTGTCCATCTCTGATACACCCGACAACTGCACAGTCCCTCCAGGATTTCGCAGACATTTTTTGTGATTGTTGCGGGCTAAAATGCCTGATTTCGCAGGGCATTTTCCTAAAAGTTGCGATTTTTTTTAATACTAAAATCAATAAAAAACCGCAACTTTTAATATATAAACCAAAAATACTTACTAGTTTTGTAAGATAATTACCAACAAACATTGACATTATCAAAAGGTGCTTTATTTGAGAACTTTGATAGCTTATAAACATTCATGACCATTTCTGGATTGTCCCTCGTCTGCAGTTCTCCTCACATGTTTTGCAGACAAAGTGTTTGTCGATGCGTTTATGTTCGATGATTACACTGCAGGACGTGCAAAACAGCTTCCCCCCCACTCTTCTGCAGCTGGGGAGGAAACTGGTTTACGACCGCAGTGAAGTTGGTTTTAAGTTGGATATTGGATAACCGCGCTCTGCGGAGTTAGCGGCGTCTAAACAGGAACGCTAATGTCGGCCAGCCGTTCTCTGTCGGCCCCTTCTCTCATGCGCGGTGGTTCACTTCCTGTTTCGGGTCAGCCGTGAGCTAGATGCCACTAACTCCGCGGAGCGCGAAAAAACTAACTTTATTGCGGTGTTTTGCTGAAATGTGAAGCATTAGCGCACATTTTGACTTCGGTCACTGCTCCTGCATGCTACCAGCATTCTGATGTTAACAGGAAGAGACGTCATGTCTCTTCTTTGTGAGTTATTTGGGGTTATTTTGGTTATAGTTGCGGGAAAGTTGCGGTATTTTGGGCAAAGTTGCGATTTCGTGGGGTTTGCTTGATTTTGCGTTAATAGTTGCGATCGCAACATCGTGAAATCCTGGAGGGACTGACTGCAGAGTCATCTAAATATTTCTGTAGATGACAGGAGTCTGACTTGTGCTGGAAGTCTGAAGTATATAGAGTGAAAAGGAATGGCGAGAGTACAGTCCCCTGTGGTGCTCCTGTGCTGCTGACCACCTGTATAGACACACAGTCCTTCAGTCTCACAAACTGTGGTCTGTTTGTTAGGTACTCATTAATCCAGGCGATTGTTGAAGCCTCCACCTGAGTCTTCTGAAGTTTCAGACAAGCAGATCAGACTGAATTGTGTTAAATGCACTGGAGAAATCAATGAACATGATCCTCACAGTGCTGCCTGCTTTGTCCAGATGACAGTGGGTTTGTTGAAGCCGGTGTATGATGGCATCTTCAACTCCAACTCCACAGTGATAGGCAAACTGAAGGGGGTCCTGATATGTGCTGGTTTGCTTACTGAGGTGGGCCAACAGGAGTCTCTCCGGGACTTTCATGATGTAGGATGTCAGGGCAACAGGTCTGTAGTCGTTGATGACTGAGGGGTGAGTTTTCTTTGGTACCGGAACCAGACAGGATGTCTTCCACAACAGAGGTACCTTCTCTTGAGTCAAGCTAAGGTTGAAGAGGTGTTGCAGAATCCCACAGAGCTGCTCTGCACATGCCTTCAGGACTCTGGGGCTGACACCATCTGGACCTGCAGCCTTGTTCCAGTTCGGTCTCTCCAGCTGCCTCTTCACTTGACTTCTAGAAACAGAAAAGTGGGAGGGGGAAGCAAAGAGGGCAGCAGCATCTCCTGATTCGGGGGAAGACAAACTTGTGGAAGCAGAAGAGTCCATGACTGAGGTGGAGGATAAAACATCTGAGGTTACAGGAAAGCTGTGGGTCAAAGGAGGGTGGGATGTCTGTTTGGCTGGGGGCAGGAGGGGAGGATGGTGAGCTTATTCATCTCATTTGCTCTGTCCAGACTTCCATCTATCCGATCTTCCTTTTGCTTGAAGCCTGTGGTCTTCTTCATCCCTGACCACACATCTCTGATATTATTCCTTTGCAGTTTACTCTCGAGCTTCTTCCTGTACACCTCCTTGCTGTCTCTGATCTTGACTTTGAGCTGCTTCTGTATACTCCTCAATAACTCCCTAAAGGCTCTTTTTTTTCTTGTTTAACAGTTCCTTTAGTTCACTGGTGATCCAAGGTTTGTTATTAGGGAAGCATCTCACTGTTCTGGTGGGGATGGTGTTGTCCACACAGAAGTTTATATAGTCGGTCACACACTCAGTCATGGCACACACGTTGATGTCCTCTCCATGTGGCTTGCAAAGAGAAATCCAATCAGTAGCATCAAAACAACATTGTAGGGCTTCTTCAGATTCCTGTGACCACTTTCTCACAGTCCTTTTTGTAACAGGTAGTCTCTGGACAAGGGGTTTATATTGTGAGCAGAGAAAAACAAGGTTGTGATCAGATTCACCCAGAGGAGGTCTTGCTTTGGAAATATATGAATCATTGACATTTGTGTAAAACAAATCCAATGTCTTGTTTTCTCTGGTAGAGCAGCTGACAAACTGTTGAAACGTTGGCAGTGTGGCAGAGAGTGAGGCGTGATTAAAATCACCAGATATTGCCCTAAAATAATTGTGGTGTTGTGTCTGTATCTTAGCAACAACCAAACTGATGACATCACATGCATTGTAGGCAACAGCTGAGGGTGGAATGTAAACAGCCACCAAAACAACACCGGTGAACTCTTGGCAAATAATATGGATGAAAACTTACTGCCAATAGTTCAATGTCAGGACTGCAGAGACGACACTTCACAGTAACATGTCCTGAGTGACATCATCTGTTGTTGACAAGCACTGCCAATCCACCTCTTTTCCTTTTCCTGCTACTTATTAAATCTCGATCTGCCCGTATAGTTAGGAAGCCCGGCAGAGAGACGTTGGAGTCAGGGATATGATCCTGCAGCCATGTCTCAGTAAAACACATAATACTACATTCCCGATACTCTTGCTGAGTTCTTATCAGGGCTTGAAGTTCATCCAACTTGTTAGCTAACGATCTCACGTTGCCCATGATGATGGATGGCAGAGATGGTTTGAACTTCCTCCTTCTCGCTCTCCTCTTTGCTCCTGCTAGGGATCCACGATGCCTCCTTTTCAATTCCTCTGGGATTTCTGGCTTCAGTTGTCGTTTTATTTCTGCTTCTGCAATGTTAATCAGCTGCTCCCTGTTGTAAACCACCCTGTTGCTATGGTTACCATCATAACAAAAGAGAACGATATAAAAAGTATTGGGAAAAATCAATCACGCTGCACAGCATCCAAGACAAAATGTATAATTGTCCAAAAAAAATTATATTTTCCAATGAAAATCAGGAATGAAATTAAAAAAAAAAAAAAAAAAATCTTAATGAGAGGTACAGAGCTACTCCAAAGTGCTGCCACTCTGAGTCGGTGCAATTCTAGAACTAAGAGTTCAGGGCCTGATGAAGAAAATTCCTAATAAGAAAACAAAAAACATCAAAAAGTGGCTACAGTTTAGAGTTCTGCAATTATTCAATGTCATCATTTTGCCCTAATTTACTATGCACTTGGTGTATGCTCTTGTTTTGTCTTGCCTCCTGAATGAGGTGCTCCTCTGCCCCCACTGCATCCCATCTGTGTGTGAGGCATTACACATTTGGTGTATTTATGGACATGCTTTTTCACTTATCTCATTTACAGCATAAATCAGTATTTTATATTTTCCTGCACTGCCGCCTATGCACATTACAACTCATTTTGCCAGCACAGATCACATTTTATATTTACACTACGCCTGTGCACTGCAACTGGAACTTTTACTTCAAACGTGATGTGAACGTGTGCTGTCATTCAGGTATAAAATGCTGACAGGCCTGAGATCAGTTTGTGATTCAGAGTAGATTGTTATTGATAAAAAATATAGACAAGCCAGGTGTGATTAAACATTGTCATAATCTGAAACTGCTATTGATTAGTTTACTGTGGTGTGAGAGTTCATGAACCATATCCTGACGCGCAGTCGCCTTTTTAACGACTTAGTATCAAGTTAGCTTTGAGTTAGCAACATTAGCTCTCTCCTGTCGTCTTTAAGTTGATTTGCAGTGCCGTGTACTGATGTCATGACAGTGATCTGTTTTCACCGTTCCACAATCCCAACTCGGTCGTTGTACGTGTTGTTTTGCAGGCCATGACTTTGATCATCAGAATCCAAATCTGAAGAGTTATCATCCGATTATGAAGATCCAGCTGTCAGTTCAGGCTCATACTGGTATGGTTGTATATCCATTACTCCTGCAAAGTCTTCCAGCATTTCTTCATACAAAAAAAAGGCTTCTTCCACTTCCAAACAACCGGACAGTGGAGATGTTCTTGGTTCTTCATCCTTTAAGGGCTGGCCAGGGCATAGCACACGTCATGAACCCAGGACAGCAACTTCGCCCCACAAAACACCCCACTTCTAAAATTATTGGCTTAAATGCTAAAAACAGTTTATTAAAGTTTTAGGTCACAAAATAAGTCCCTGGAATGTTTTGTGGATGTGGTTGAAAAAAAAAAAAAAAACATACATGAAATGTAATTTTTTTTAAGATTTGATTTCAGTTCAGCTTTAATCTAAAATTTATGTAATACAGGGTTCCAGACTAACGTTTTGCCCTGGTTGCACTGGTGTGCCTAACTTTTTTTCTAAGGTGCACCAGCACAACCGTTAGGTGCATCCAAATTTTGAACTGCGTTGCACTTAACATTGCCGTTTTACAGGTTCACTTTGTTTTTAAATCACTGTCCATAAAGTCATTATCGACTCACAAATGAATAATTAACAATCTAGTAAACAAAGTTCTTTATTTGAACCACAATTATACAAGACATTTAACTTACTGAAGAAGTTTTTAAAGTCCTTCTATGACCTAAAATTTCAACTTGAGCATCTCAAGATAAATTTAAAAAAAAAATCCAAATTATAAGTGCAAATGTTTAAGGGCTGAAAATCTTATAAACATCTCAAACTGAAGATATCAATGCTAAATGTTAGCATTTCAATCCTGAATGGATTTGAACCGATCACAAATGCATTACTGCCAGCCGTGGCCTTGCCACACTCTTTGCAGTAAATGCAGTGCATCTTATTATCAGCTTTGCTGAATCTTAGCCAGGGAAACCAGTCCAGCCACTGTCTTCAAAATGTATTAACTTTCTGCGGGCTCTGACTCGGAGCCAAACGTATTTGGTTCATTTTCTGATGCCATTTTTGCATCAGTGCGTGAAGTACCCTGGGAGGTAGATGGCCTTGACTTGACGAACAAGTTGTCAATTGTTCTTTTCATTTTCCCTTCTCTCCGTGCCACATCCACTCTGCTCATAACTAGCCTAGCTTACACACCTCTGACTGCAGTACACAACTTGGAGACGTACAGGAATAGCTGAACCTCGGCCAATCAGAGAAAAGTGCAAACCCTTTACCATCTCTGATTGGTTTAGACCATGACATGGGCTTAGAGTGTCTTAGTAAAATCACACGGAGACTTTTTGTGTCAGCGTCCCCCAGATCTCTACCCCCAACTTGAAGGACTGGTTGCACCGGTGCAGCTGGAAATTTTTTTCCAGGTTTACTTTGAAGAAATCAGGTCGCATTCGTGTCCAAATTGGTCGCACTGTAGAGCCCAGAAATGTGAGACTCAGGGGAAAAAACCCCACCTTTTATGACTTTGTTTCGATTTAAGTTGGCTTCAAAACACGTTTTATTTCACTTTTAAGTTTGTATCTGAAGAGCTTTTTATTTTACAAAAAGTAGGGCTGTTTCTTTACTCTCACATGAAACAAACGAGTGAAAAATAACCTCACCGTGACGGTCCGTCCAGCTTTAAGGACATATTTTGGGGTGAACTTGTAGATGATCTCCTCCTCCCCATCAACTTGTCTCTTTATTCTCCAGTTGCCCAAAGGTCGGTCCTGTTAAACACAAAGAAACTAACAATCACAACTTCAACAGAAATAGTAAATTCAAGATATTTAAAAACAAAAAAGTCACGAGTGAAGTGAGATTACCATAATTTAGTTTCTGATGACTTGTTGCAGATTTATGGAAGCTTTATGTGTTGAGTTATACAATTTTTTCCCCACCTAATGAGGTGGAGTAAATTCTTTCCGTGTTTTCTCTTGGTTGAAGACTTTAACATGAATACAGTGTATATGTGCTGACACACTAACAGTCATAATTGTGAAGGCTCCCTATAACAGCCTCAGTTGCTGAGTAGTAGGGACATTTATAGAAAGTCTCTGTACTAGGTAGTTGTTGGACAGATTATGCTGACTGATCAATGTGGATCATGACTGGACTCATTTTGCTGCACTCAAAGTAACGTGGATTATAGGACTATTTTAGTTAGAGAAGGATTTAAATGTGTTGACTAAAGCAAAAAGATTGCAGGATCATGTGTAGGGCACATTCTGCCTGTTGTAGCACCCTATCATTTCTGCGATGTGGAAAACACAGACGGAATTGCTGAATTGATGTTAAAAATGTGGGATATTGTAAAAAACAAAATGGCAGAATTTAATAATCTGCACATTTCTCCTAACAATTCAAATTTTTCACTTTTGATGTTCACAATGAATAAAACTAATTTGGCTACTGTAGGATCCTGCAGACACCTGACATCTGTGTGGAATGATGAGGAGGGGGGCTGCTTACTGAGAGTCCTCTGCAGAAAATAGATTTAACACTAAACACAGTTTATAGCAGAAGAGTGTCTCAATAGGATCTAGGAACAACCTGTCAGTACATTCTGTTGGAATTGACTGCAAATAAATAAATGGTCTGTACTTACATAGTGCCTTTCTAGCCAACCAGGCCACTCAAAGAGCTTTACAACACAATCTGTGCCCTCATTTACCCATCCACACACACATTTAAACAGCACTTTATTACATCTCTAGAAAGCTAATCAATTCTTTAAACTCCATTCATACACTGATGGTGCAATATTGGATGCATTGAGGGGTTCAGTATCTTGCCCGGGGACACTTTACCATGTGACTGCTGCCAGAAATCAAACCTCCAATTCTCTAATTGAAGGACGACTGCTATAACCACTGATACACAGGCACCCAAAAAAAAAGGGACAATTTAAAAGAGTGGTGCATACTAATGTTAGTTTATCAGTCCAGGTAACCTGTCCACATGAAAACACAGCAGAAAGGTGATGCCTTTTTTCAGATTACTGTAACTTTAAAATATATTGTGATTTTTAGGTTTATATGTCAAGCACAACTCTAAACTATTAGAAATCATTGGCCTACATACTTTGTTGATGTATATTAAACATATTACCAGTAAAAAATTGAAATAAAAATGATTCAGTTACTTATATCAGTATAAGTATAAGTTTATGGACAACAGGTTTTGATGAAGTGAAATACTTTGGTTGCACTATCCATTACCTTGCAAAAGAGTAAAAAAAAAAGAAAGAAAATTGTGTGTGAGATATTATATATATATATATATATATATTTAATCACCCACCCTCAAGTAATACTGTTGCTATTTTTGGATACCCCAGTATATTTTATTACTCTATCACTCCTAAACCTATGGTGTACATTTTAGGACAACCTCAGGTCTCAGGAAAACATCCTCCAACATCAGATCAAACAACCAACAGACGTTAGACCACAGACAGAAAAGCATCGCATTTCATATAAAAACCCAATTAGGGAGACGACTTCCGGGTCATGACCAAGATGGCCGCTTAACTTTAGTGCTAACCAACGGTTTAATAAAAACAACCCAAAAACAAATGATATTTAACTTTAAGTGGGATTTTATTGAAGATGGAAACGAGGGTTGTCTCACGACGGAGGAAAACGACTGGTGCAGCGAACATTAATGAAGAAGAACAACGAAACACCAAAAGCGACTCCCCGGTCCACGAGGCCGAGGAGGGAGAAATAGAGGAGGCTAGCCCGAATAGCATACTCACAGAACTTAGAGATTTCAGACGAGACAACAAGCAACAGCTTCTGGAGATCCAACAAGATCAACGTTGTACCAATGATAGGTTAGATGAAGCAGAGGGTCGAATTGAAGAAATAGAAACAGCCATGCAGGCAGCGTCATCTCTAATTAAACAAGTTCTTCAACGCCAAGACAACATGGAGGAAAAACTCACTGATCAGGAGGGCCGCGCACGCCAAGATAATATGAGGATTTATGGCATTCCCGAAAAGGCTGAGGGTAACAAGATCAAGGGCTTCACAGAAAAACTGCTCTGGGAAAGTTTAGATCTCCCACAAGATGCCGAGCTCAAAATTGAAAGAGCCCACAGAGCGCTGGCCCCCATAGCTACTAATGCGCAATCAAAACCTCGCTCGATCATTATTAAGTTTGCCAGTTATAAAACTAAGTAGGAAATTATTTGCAGAGCCTGGCAGAAAAAACAAATACAGTACAACAACGAGCGCTTCTACATCGATCGCGACTATCCACCAGCTATTCTCAAGAAACGTGCAGAATATAATCAAATAAAGAAGATACTGAAGGAGAAAAAAAATCAAGTTCCAAACCCCCTACCCTGCAAGGCTACAGGTGTTCTATGGAGAGGAGACCCGCACGTACCAGACCGCAGCGGAGGCAACAGCAGACATGGCGTCACAGAGTTTCCCGGTTACCGTCATCCACCCCCCGGTCAACCCGATCCAGCAGGAACTACAACAGCTTTCATCTTGGCAAGCACCTGGGCACCGGGAAGCGGAAACATCAGGCGGCGCACAATCCCAGCAGAGCGAGGACTCCCGATGGCAGATTAAAGAAAAGCTACAGGAATACAGACGTCAATCTCCTACAGATAAGTGACTATGAAGAAAATGCGATCGGACTTTTACAAAATAACAGAAATTGTTCCTTCGGGTGTTTAACCGTACCCTTGTTTGTTCCGGACTAATCACAGACTTAATGGTTCAAGCACATAAAATACACTCTTGGTCAATGGCTAAAATTACAACACAGCCAAGTCAGGGGGCCCCACCATATACGATGAGTGGGCTTTCCCCTGACTGGAGCTCTAACAGCTCCTTTAAGGTTCAGTTCTCTAGAACCTCTGCTCTGGAAGCAAACCTTCTGTTAAAGACTTTATTATGTTTTTGTTATGTTCATGTTTCAATGTTACTGTTACGGGGGTGCATTTTAGTTTTAGTTTTGAAAAAATATAAATGGTTTTGTTCAGTAAGAGACACTTTCTGAAAGAAACATAAGCAACCATGGCTGATAAGCAAACCTTAAAACTAGCATCATTAAATGTAAATGGAGTTCTCAATCCCATGAAGAGAAATAAGATACTATCTAAAATGAAGAAGGAGAAGGTGCAGATAGCCATGCAACAAGAGACACATCTTACTTCTGGGGAACATGAAAAATTAAAAAGGATGGGCTTCTCTAAAATATATTACTCATCGTATAAGTCCGGTCATAGACGGGACATGGCCACATTAATATCACAGAGAGTTCCATTCGAACTTATTTCTGAAACCAACGACAAAGAAGGGAGATATTCGTTGATAACAGGTAGAATAGATGGAGTCAATGTAACACTATGTAATGTATACAGTCCACCTGGCAGTGACTTTTCATTTTATAAGAAACTATTTGATTTAATGGGACAATCAACAGGCTTACTTATTTGTGGAGGGGACTGGAATATAAGACTCAATCCATGGCTGGATTCTTCAAAACAAATTCCCCAAACATCCTTACAAAAGAAAATTAAAATTCTAATGTCAGAATATGGTGTTATAGATATCTGGAGGAGTCCATATCCAACAAGTCGTGATTATACCCACTTCTCTCATGCACGTACGGTATATTCTAGAATAGATTTCTTTACTTTTAAAATAGATTGCCACAAGGTCTGTAACTGTGAAATAGGCAACATTGACCTATCTGATCATGCCCCCCTATTATTAACTCTAACAATAAACGAGGATCCTAAATACAAGTATACTGAATAACTCTCAATTTATAAAACTAGCCGAATCTGACATAAATATATTTCTAAAAGAAAACAGTAATGGAGAGGTTAGTCCAGAAATAGTTTGGCATACACTAAAAGCAGTTATGACGGGTAAAATTATATCTTTTTGAGTCCAAAAAAAAGAGAACGAATCAATCAAAACGATCAGACTGGTTTTATCCCGCAGAGACAAACCCATTATAATATACACCGCACATTACATATCATAAACCACATTCAAAAACGTCAAATACCAGCTGCAGTGATCAGTCTAGACGCCTAAAAAGCTTTCGATACAGTAAGCTGGGATTTTTTATATAAAATACTCGAGAGGGACTTCTGGGACGGACCACCAACACAATGGTCGCATAGCGAAATCACTCCTGGTTGAACCGGATTAATTAGAGAAATTCCCCAAGAGAACTTAAGCAAACAAACCATTATAACGATTTAAAAAGGGGATAAGATCGCACCATAACTCTGAGCAATAAACGCAGACCGAAATCTGATGGAAGAGAGAGACAGGACGCAGCAACAGGTAGCAGCTAGCGGGCCAAAGCTAACAGGTGATGAGGCACAGCGTCTAAAAATGACCGACACCGAACTGATTTTGCGAGAACTAAAAGGCTTTCGCCAAGAAAAAAAAGAACAATTTGAAACGATAAAAGAAGAAATTGCGAAAGTGAACAACAGAATGGAAGAGGTGGAAGGACGGATGGAGAAAGCAGAAAAAAGGATTAAACATTGAGGAAGTAGCCACGGCGATGCTAAAGCTACATGCTAAGATGGAGGACAAACTGCTGGACCTGGAGAGCTGATCTAGACGTGACAATATAAGGGTGTATGGGGTACCGGAGGGATCCGAGAAGGAATCGACAATGATTTCATTTGTCGAAACCTTACTCCGCCAAGGTCTCGAGATAAACGAAGACACCCCTGAACTCCACATTGAAAGAGCCCACCGGTCAACGGGGCCACGGCCGTCTGCCGACGCACCACCACACTCCATCATAATTAAGTTCTTAAGCTTCAGAACCAAAGAGATGATTCTCTGTAAAGCCTGGCAGGGGAAGGGATTTACCTGACAAGAAAATCATATAAACCTGGACCAGGACTATCCACCTCTCATACTCAAAAGATGAAGGGAGTATGCAGAAATCCGCAAAGTGCTAAAAGAAAATAATATCCACTTCCAGACCCTCTTTCCCGCGAGGCTAGGTGTCAGATACGAAGATGGAACCACAACCTACGACACGGTAGAGGAGGCATCAAAGGACCTCCTGGGATGAGGCTTCACATTGTCCAACCACCAAATCCCCAGAGACACTCATGGAGCAAGTGCAACAGTTGTCCTGGACGAGAGTGGACCGATGAGCGACGAAGGGTGCACTCCGAGACATAGAGGAGCTTCCTCAGACCGAAGACGGTGGGAGAAATTGTGGAATTTCTTCAACTAAATCTGTAACCAATGGTGGAAAAAATGTACTGAATAATCTGGTTCATTCAGGACCCCCCCCTCTCTCTTTTTTTTTTTTTCTTTTTTCTTCTTTCCGGAATGCGACTGTTGCAGGTAAGGGCCTACCCCTCTGGATTGAGGAGGGGGACTTCTCCCTTCGGGACCCAACAGGGTCAGTTCAATAGACCCCTACCTAGGAAGTTACATGGACAGGTTTGCCCCTATTACACGGGCCCTAATTCAGAAGTCCGGCTCTACTCTGCTCTACTCGGCTCAGCTCTATAAAGAATGCATCACGTTTACACCGGGCAGTTTGGTCGGTAGCAGAGGAACGCCTCCTTGTGTTGTGGGGGGCGGGGCCTCTGAAGCAGGGACCAAAGAAGCAGGGCCGACTTTGCAAAAATGCAGATGTAAACATGCGCAAAGCAAGCCGAGTAGAGTGGAGTCGGGACCTCTAGAGCCTGTGTAAAAGGGGCAGTTGTGTTTAGCTTTAGGGATAGTATGGTAATTGTTAAATTGACTCATCAAATGGGAAACCCGAAGCAAAAAACACTAGCAGAAGATTAAACACCTGGATGAAAGAGATGGGGATCGTAGACGTTTGGAGAGAGAGAAACCCGAAAAACCGAGACTACTCACATTATTCACACGCTCACAATGTCCACTCCCGCGTAGATTACTTTTTTATGTTCAAGGGAGAACAGCTTTGAAATAGAAACCAGTCCTCTTTCAGACCCTGGTCCCATTTACATCTCAATCTGAATAATAAGAGACGGTCAACTCTATGGAGGCTGAACTCTAACATCTTGAATGACAACATCAAACATAAGATTATAAAACTAAAAAAAGAAATAGATATGATAAATAATCAAGAAGTTCAAAAAAAAGCTTATTTTTGTAAGTCAATATTATGAGGCAGGAGGAAAATCCCTGAAACTTTTATCATATAGGTTAAGAAAACAACAAGCCTGCAGAACTATACACAAAATAAGAAACAATGTAACAAAAGAAATAGAAACTAATCTGGAAAAATCAAAAACTGCTTTAAAAATACTATGAAACACTACATTCCCAAACACAGATAAGTAGCGACAACCAGATTGATGCCTTTCTGGAAAAAATCAATCTTCCAAAAATCACTGATAACCAAAACAAGAAATTAATATCTAAAATTACAAAAGAGGAAATTCAATCAACAATCAAGAGACCTAAAGGAGGGAAATCTCCGGGAACAGATGGAGTCACTACAGCAGTACAAAATTATGCAAGACCAACTAATTCCAACATTAGAGAAAACGTTCAACTGGGTCTTAGAGAATAAAGAGATTTCCCCCTCATGGCAAGAGGCAATGATCTCAGTCATACCTAAGGAAGGGAAAGACAAATTGGAATATGGGAATTATCTTCCTGTAAGCCTTTTAAATAATGATTATAAACTCTTCACCTCTATATTATCTAAAAGAATAGAAGTGATATTACCAGTTATAATACACCAAGACCAGACTGGCTTTGTCAGACAAAGATAGACCCAAGACAACATTAGAAAAACATTACACAGCATGAGAGAAGTCACTCAGCAAAAACTAGAGGCATTTTTATTAAGTCTAGATGCAGAGAAAGCATTTGATTCGGTAGGGTGGTCTTATTTATATAAAGTTCTTCCAAAATTTGGATTTCACACAACTATAATTGATACATTCAAATCGTTATATAATAAACCAACGGCCAGCATTAAAATCAATGGAGATTTGACCAATTCATTCACTTTAGAAAGAAGAACAAGACAGGGATGTTGCACGTCTCCGCTCCTCTTCGCCTTGTTTATCGAGCCCGTGAGTCAAATGATCAGGCAGAGGTCAGATATAAAAGGGGTTACAATGATATCTGGGGAACAAAAACTGTCCTTGTTCGCTGATGACTTATTGATAAGTATAACACAACCCACACAGACAATCCCAAGACTGATGAGACTGCTAGAAGAGTTTAGATTAATCTCTGGTTATAAGATCAATATAAACAAAACCCACTTTGCAATTAAAAAAAGAAAAGGGTGGGATGGGCCTTCTCTTTTTACAGAAATACTACCATGCAGCCCAGCTGAGACCTTTAGTCTGCCTATGTTCACCATCATACACCGCAGCATGGAAGGAAATTGAAGGCACAACAATAAAAGGAATCCCAATAACAGCCTTACTTAGCAATCATAAATTACAGGAAAAACAGCAGATCCCAGAAGACACTATAACAGGTAGCTTCCTCAAATCCTGGCAGGAAATGGTAAAAATCTGCGAAGTAGGAGATGCATCTAAAATTATGAGGTGGTGAGCCTATGATGCACCAAATAGAATTGATAACAGATTTAAGATATGGAGCACAAAAGGGCTTACTACCTATTATTCAATTGTCCACAAAGGGGAATTTCAGAGTTTTGAAACCCTACAGAAAGATCAAGGACTGGAAAAAGATGACTTCTTTAGGTACCTGCAGGTGAGACATTATTTTAATAACTTTAAAGAGTTGACAAGAAAAGGTGATCCAAACTTCATGGAGGTATTTCTATCATTAATTAAACCTGGACCAAACAACAAAATTATCTCAAAATTATATAAGGCCACACAACTATCTAAATGCGAGAATACAGAATATATAAAAAGAAAATGGGAAAAGGAAATAAAGGTAACAATCTCACAAGAAGGCTTGGGAGGAAATATACCAACTGCAATGGGCCTCAACTGGATCAAATACATGGAGGGAATTCTGCTGGAAAAACATTGCTCAATTTTTTATTACACCCATTCAGAGACGACATCAAAGAAATGGAGACACCTGCTGGAGACTTTGAGAGTCTGAAGGTGCTAACCACTTCCATGTTTTTTGGGACTGCCAGGTAACAAGAACGTATTGGGAAAAGATTCACAAACATATTGAAAATGTATTTAATATGAACATTCCATTAAAATGTGAAACATTGTACTTAGGCCACCTACAGCTGGACACATGGACTAACAAAGACAAGAAACTGCTGGCTATACTACTGGCAGCCAGTAAAAAAGCTATAACTATGAAGTGGCTAAAACCGGACCCAGCTACTATTGACGAATGGATTGAAATTGTTTACCAGATTTATGTTACGGAAAGGATTTTTTTCTCCCTCAAAGTTGAAAAAGAAAAATTTTATAAGATCTGGACCAAATGGACCCAGTACGTAAAACCTACTAGATCTGATTTTATTTGACAGCACTTGTGAATTAAGTGACTTGCCCCGTTATACATCATTGATTTTTATGGCTCGGGAAGGTGCAATCCCTATGTTCTTTTCTGTTTCTTGTTTTTTTTTTCTGTTCAATTCTGTTCATCTCTGTTATCGTTCATAATTGAAATAAGTAACAATTTGTAAAAGAAAATACCAGAAAGGCAATATGGACAAAACCATGCGGACTCTACTCTCTATTCATGTGAGAACTCAAATGGGTAAAGCTGTAATTAAGAAATGTGTTGGAGATTTGCCTTTTTAAAAAAAAATAATTAAAAAAAAAGTACTCGAGAGGTTTGGTTTTCACTCCAATTTTATTAACGTAATCAAGTCACTATACACAAAACCAAATGCACGGATAAAAATCAATGGACATTTGTCAAATACCTTTGAACTAGAGCGTGGAACGAGACAAGGATGTGGACTCCCTCCTTTACTGTTTGCCCTTTATATAGAACAGCTAGCCCAACTAATAAGGCAAACTGACAATATTAAAGGTATAAACATCTCTGGTGATGCACACAAGGTGGCACTATATGTGGATGATGTGTTGGTCTACATAAGTATACATTATTTCCTACATTATTTCAGAGCTTGAACAGCTTTGGTGAATTTGCAGGGTATAAATTGAATGTGAAAAAAACACAGATACTGACATTCAATTATAACCCATTAAAATCTCTATGTGCCGAATTACAACTAAAATTAGACCAAAGTGCCTTGAAATACCTTGGGATCCTGATCCCCAAAGATACATCCACAATAGCTAAGTGTAATTATGAGGGCCTTCTGACCAAAATTAGACTGGATACACAACGATGGACTGTCACCTCCTTCATGAGTTTAACCCAAAGAATTGAAACTGTCAAAATGAACCTACTACCAAGATTTATTTTCTTGTTTCAAGCCCTACCGGCAGAAATTACAAAAAAGCAGTTTATAGAGTGAGACACAATGCTTTCCAGATTTATATGGCTTGGAAAGAAGCCGAGAATTAGATTTAAAACACTACAGCTCTTAAAAGGAAAAGGGGGTATGAACATACCACACTTAAAGAACTACTATTATTCTGCACAAATTAAACCCTTGATAAACATTCGTAATAAAAACTATAACGCCCGATAGAAGGACATTGAATTGGCTCTTACTCCAGACCCCCCTTCAGGTAATCTTGGGGAATAAAGATTCTGAACAGATTAAACTCAAAACTGAAAACCCCTGGATAAAATCCCAATAAAAAATCTGGACAGATGTCAAACAGGAATATAAACTACATGATACGTTAAGAATTATAAGATGGTGTGCTTACGACCCTGATTTTAAACCAAGTCAAGTAGATACCAGATTCCGTAGTTGGACATCTAAAGGCATAACAACATATTCCTCATTTATGGAAAAATGGACAAATAAAAGATTTTCAAACACTTAAAACAAACTATAACCTGGGAAAACAGGACTTTTATAGATACCTACAAGTACGCCATTATATTAATCAGGAAATTATTAAGCATATAGACGAACAGGAACCAGTGCTTAAAGAAATATTAATGGCAAATCAGGCAAAATCCAAAAAAGGTATTATATCATGGTTATATAAGGTACTTGTGAATGAAATAACACATTCTACCTTATATGTGAAGACAAAATGGGAAAATGAAAGTAAAATGGAAATGACAAAAGAAGAATTGCACGACTTGGAGATGTACCAATTCGTATTCATGGAGAGAATTTAACTGGAAATGCTTGCTTAGATTTTTTATAACACCGAAACAGAACACTTCCTATACCAGGGGGAGGGGGGGGGAGGGGGGCTAAATGCTAAAGGCACTGTGGAAACACAGAACCCAACCACTGGCATATATTCTGGGACTGTACGATTATAAGACACTATTGAATAGAAATACACAAAAATATTGAAAATACCACTACCTTGTGGTCCAAATGGATGTCATACATCAACAAAACACAATATGCAAGAAGACTAGATTATTAAGAATTTAAAAGAGAAGGTTCATTCTTCAGAGTGTATAACTGTTATAAAATTTACTATTGTTATATACAAAAAAGTAACTTTTCGCTAAAATAGCCCCGTTCTATGTTTTGTTTACGTTTTGTGTTTTATTTTATTTCATTTTTGAATGCTGTTTATAAAAATGGAAATTTAAAGACAAAGAATTTTGTATTTAATGAGTCTGAAATTGTGTCCCTGAATTCCTCTCAATACTTCAAAAATAAAGAATAAAAAAAAAAAAAAAAAAAAAAAAATTAGACTAAAAAAAAAAATTACAGAAAAACAGCAGAGAAGCCTTGTGCAGGTGCCGCTGTTATCATTTTTATTGTTAAAAAAACAAATAGAAAGCAAACTGGGGGACTTCCGGTTGTGTAATGTAGAGTGAGGACGCAAGCGAGAGGGCTCCCGGCTAATCTTACATCATTTCCTTATTTCATCGACCCTTGCTTCTCATTTTCAACTTAA
>NC_051447.1:2918297-2924831 GCF_001649575.2 Kryptolebias marmoratus | reverse complement strand
AGAAGGATATTATTACATTGGAAATCCAAAGAGCCACCTAAAGTTGGTCTTTGGCTAGGTGATTTGATGCAGTTTATGCAACTAGAAAAGATTAGACATACACTAAGAGGATCTAGGGATAAATTCTTTTCTATCTGGAATCCGGTGCTGGCGTACCTAGACGAACTCAAAGTCATGCCTCCTTAATCTCATCAAGCAGGGTTCATATTTTTTTTTTTTTTACTTACTATTTTATTTTATTCTTTTTCTTAACTGAGGTTGCTTATGTAAAATATTTTGTATAGTGTGTGGCTTTAATAGTAGTGCAAGGTTCAATGACTTTTCTGTTTCTTCGGTTGGATGTCCCTGATGTTGATGGTTTGTGGGGTGGGTCATGGGAAGGGGGTTGAGTGGGTTGAGTGTGTGTTCAATTTATATAAATGGAAAAAAAAAAATATGAGCAGTATTATAATGATACTTCTTTCTCATGTATCTGTTATATATTAGTGCTCAATAAAAAGATTTATAAAAAAAAAGAAAGCAAACTGATATCAGCACAAACAAACAATATTCCACAAAGAAAATATAACAACAGAAAATTATACAATAACTATGGCACTAAATTAAGGCCAAATGCCTTGTTCATTAGAAAAAATTGTAATCGAAAAAAAGAAACTTGAAATTGAAAGCAAGAGTTTAAGTCCAAAACTTAAAAAAATCAATCATGTATTCAAACTAAAATAAATGTGCCAATTTTTTTTCCAGTTTAAACAAAATATTGATATAATTCTGGAAGGATTTTGAATAAATTATTTTTAATTCTTCACTTTTCCTTATTTTAAAATTTGACAACTTGTAGTTTGTTTTTTTTTTAATTCACTTTTTATGTTTTTAGGATCAAAGCTTTTTTTTCCCCAACTTTCATATCAATTGTTTTCAGTTTAAGACTTTTGGTCCTCATTTTGCATAGGGTGCGTGGTTTCAGCTGAGAGGGGCGTGGAATAGAAGGAGACTCGTGTCACTCATGTTGCCTTCAGGAAATGTAGGTGCTGCGAGAATTGTGGCTCAATGCTTTCTACCCACCATATGCATGTGATCGGCAATAAAACAACTAATGCCAGTGACTAAATTCGCCTTAAAAAAACGTTTTGGACGGTAAGTGGCACCTTCAACATTATGCGAGCAACAAACTCAAACACAGTTTGTGCATTTCAGCAGCAACACTTAAAGAATGGACCTCTCCCACTTATGCAGATGACCTGAATGCACCATTTTATTCACTGGCTATGGCGTCCGCACCGCCAAGGCAACCCGCTGGAGTCAGCACACAGGTAAGGAATGTGAAATATATGAGCCGTATAGAATAATAGTTTTAACAGCTGGGGTCCAGGTGATGAAAAAATGTAAAAGTTCTAATTTCACTTTTGTCCCCATTTAATTTAAGACCTGAAGCTTCTGAATATTTTTGAATTACTTTTTGTGCATCTGATATTTGTGATTTATCTCTAAGAAACAAGACTGTGTCATCTGCCAGTTGAGACATCCTAACTTCTTTATCAAAAATTTTTAAACTATGAATATTCAGGCTGAGAAAAAAACAACAGCTCAGCAATGATCAAAGATAGAAAGCAAGAAATTGGGCAGCCCTGTCTTACACCCCTTAATATGGGAAACTCCTCCCAGACATCTGTAGATACAGAATAATCAAGATGTTTATATCATAATAAAACATTTTAATAATCTTAATAAATGACTATCCAAAACCTAAGATTTGTAGTGACCGTATAATAAAAAAGTGCTCAATTGAGACAAATGCCTTATAAAAGTCAAGGAACATCATCAAAGAGTTGGAGTTTATAAAATATGAATAATCAATTAAATCATAAATCAATATTTAAAAGTAAAACTTGTCGCCAATTTTCTGTGTTACAGTCATCAGATTCAAATATTTAACCTAATTTTTAAACCATTTTAAGCTCTATTTGTATCTAACACTTTACACCAAGTTAAAAAAAAAAATCATCTTTGGGATTTAATTTACATTTTGTGCTCCAGTGTTCAACGACAAGTTCAGTCAGGAGCCAAAACTGATAAAAACTTGACATCTGGTGTTATGTTGTGCCTGTAGGATGTATAAACATCTGGTGATCTATGAATTAAACTTAAGGTCTTGTTCCAAACCTGTTCAGTATCATTGGTGAGTGTGACAGCATTTCCATCCATGTCAGTGGGTGAGATGGTGATAGCTCCACTAGCTGTGGCCTCCTCCGACACCAGCAGTTGCTCGTCTCCATGGATCTCAGACACTTCCTGAACCTCAGCCTCAGCTCTCTTTCTCTTGGAGAAGCGGGAAGATGATCCTGTTGTCCTGGAAACAGTGACTTGAGCCGATGGAGTGGGGGACAGTTTCAGTCTGGAAGAAGCACAGCAATCCACGACTGAAGCACATCTCAGAACAAACATCTACAGAGTATATACACACGTGGCCAAAATTGTTGGTACCCCTCGTTTAATTTAAGAAAAACCCACAATGGTCATAGAAATAATTACAATCTGACATAAATAAAAATTCTTTTAAAATGAACAAACATTGCTTTTCAACCATTCTTCAACAGAATTAAAAAAATAAAGCTCATGAAACAGGCCTGGGCAGAAATGATGGTACCCTTAACTTAATATTTTGTTGCACCTTTTGAGGCAATCACTGCAGTCAAACGATTCTTGTAACTGTCAATAAGACTTCTGCACCTCTCAGCAGGTATTTTGGCCCATTTCTCATTAGCAAACTGCTCCAGTTGTCTGAGGTTTGATGGGTGGGCATGTTTCAGCTCCTTCCAAAGATGCTCAATAGGATTTATAACAGGGCTCATAGAAGGCCAGTCTGGCTTTTTCATGATTTGTTTTAAACAATGGTGTCCTCCTTGGTTGTCTCCCATTAAGTCCACTTTGGCTCAAACAATGACGGATGGTGCGATCTGACACTGATGTTCCTTGAGCTTGAAGCTCAGCTTTAATCTCTTTAGAATTTTTCCTGGGCTCTTTTGTTACCATTCATATTATCCATCTCTTTGATTTGTCATCAATTTTCCTCCTGCAGCTACATCCAGGGAGGTAATTTTCTTTCTAATCTCCTGAGACAACGCTTTCCTTCACTTCCTCTGATCCATGTTGAGTGTGGTACACATCATGTCACCAAACAGCACAGTGAGTATCTGTAGCCCTATATACAGGCCCATTGATTGATTACAAGATTGTAGACACCTGTGATGCAAATTAGTGGACACACCTTGATTTAACATGTCCCTTCGGTCACATTATTTTCAGGGGTACCATCATTTCTGTCCAGAACTGTTTCATGAGTTTTATTTATTTACTTTATAAAATCTGTTGAAGCATGGTTAAAAAGCAACGTCTGACGTTCATTTGTTTATTTTCATAGAATTTTTATTTATTATCACTTTTGTCAGATTTTAGTTATTTCTGCGATCATTGTGGGTTTTTCTTTCATTAAATGAGTACCACCAACAATTTTGGCCACGTGTGTATGTAGCAGAGGTGTGACCAAGTCACTGTGTTGCAAGTCTCAAGTAAGTCTCAAGTCTCTGTCCTCAAGTCCGAGTCAAGTCTCAAGTAAAAACGGTCAAGTCAAGTCAAGTCTCAAGTCAGGAACCTTTAATTTCAAGTCATTTCGAGTCGTTTTTATTTAAAAAAAATTTTATAATTTGCAATTATACATAAAATTCAAATAATAGACCATTTGTTCTTTTTAAAATCTGTATTTATCTCAAATGATAGAACATGTGCAGCTGAACACAAAATATAAAAAACATTTTTAAATTGGACCTCTTTATTGCGCAGTTCTGTTAAACTTGATATTCAATAAAAAAAGACGAAAATGCTGACATTTCCACAGCACAATACAAAGAACCATAACAGCAGTTTTTTCCTCTTTTCTCTGACCTGGTCACTGAGTGAACATGTATTTTTATGTGTCCATGTTTGAGTGACACAAGAAACAAAACAAATATATCAACTGAACAATTAACAGAAATCTGCAATTGAGGATACTGTATTTCAGTTAACTATTCTGCATTGCATTTGCAAAAGACCAAACTGGCCAAAAGTCTGTCTGTCATTTGTGCACGATGAGGGCGTAAAATGATGCCACCATAGCTGAAGACGCGCTCCACTGGAGCACTGCAAGCAGGCACTGCCAAAACTCTGGTGGCCACATTAAACAGTGAAGGAAGAGTGTGCATGTTCATTGCCCAGAACAAGAGGGCGTTCTGTCCATCAGCAATATGGAGGTAATGACTTAGCTGTAGTGCTGGACTTGTCTGGACATCCTTCTTCTGCCTCTTACAATAAGCAGCAAACAGTCCTCCATCTTCACAGTCCTTTTGATCTTTATCACCAGGAGTCACGTGTTGCTCCGACTTTGCAGGATCTGCAGCATTTTCCAGGATCAGATCTGAGAAAACATCCAAGTAACAGCGGCAAAAGAGCCTGTATTAGAATTTTAGACAATAAATAAATAATACAGAAAAAGAACACTAAATACAGTCTTTACCTTTAACTTTTTGTGTCACTTCTGTCTTCATGTCCTGACTGCCCAACACATGGTGTTCCACCCACAACAGAGAAAACGCTGGATCCAAAGCAGCTGCTTTGAGGTACACTGGATCTGAAAAGGGTGCAGTGATCCCTTCTTCTGCTCTTGCCATTTGCACACTGATAAAAATTCCAAGAAATCTTTTGTTCAAAGATGCCTGGAGACTGCTGACCAGACCATTCAGGAAACGGACTTGCGGCTTCAGTTTCTCAAGGTGGTGATTGAGGGACAGCACGGATGGAACAACAGCACTAATCGTGACTATTTTCTCACCTTTTGTCAAATCAGTTGCTTCTTCAAACGGTTTCAAGATGTCCACCATCTCCTTCAACAAGTTCCACTCTCGTATTGTGAATAACAACTTCTTGTGCCCAGCCTTTTCAAGAACAGCACAGAGTTTTAGATGTTCACATTGAAGAACCGCCTTCACTTGTCTCACTGTTGAATTCCATCTTGTGATTACAGAAGCAGGGATGCTTTTCCGTTCACCAAATTCAGTTTCAAACACATCTTTCAATGTTGTGCTTGTGTGCAGTAGTGAGCTGAGCTTAGATAGCTTTGAAAGGGCAGGAGATGCCACTTTGGTCTCTGTCAGGCCATCTCTCACCACCAGCTGAAGTGTGTGAGCAAAACATTGCAGGCGATGTTTCTTTCCCAAAGAAGCACCGACTGTTTCCTGATCTTCCAAGGGTAAGTCATGCCAGAGCTCTGGGTCGTCAAGATGATGATTATCATCAGGTTCCTCACCTTGCTCAGAGGGAAAGCATACAGTGAATGCTTTTCGCATATTGGCAGCATTGTCACTTATAATGTAATCTAGCTTATCTTTGATGTTGTATTCATCGCATACAGCTTCAAACTTTTCACAGATTCTTTCACCTGTGTGCGAGCCTTTGAAGCGCTCAAAGGCCAACAGTTTTGATTTTACCTCGAGCCTCTCAATTTCTTTTTGTATCCAGTGCACAGTGATGCCAAGGAAACCCCTCATCTTTCGGTCTGACCAAATGTCCACTGTTACTGAAACATGATCAGTCTGGCTCAGCTGGGTTTTTAACATCAAATGTTTCTCAGCAGCAAGATCTTCTATTTTTGATGTCATTGTTCTGCGACATATTGGGCTGTATTTGCTGTCGACTACTGTCAGAAAGTGTCGAAAACTCTTGTTTTCCACAACAGACAGGGGCAGATTACAACCAATAATTAAGTCACGTAGTAAGGCATTTGTAATGGCTTTCTGCTGTGGATGATTCATACTGTACTGCCCAGCACGAGTGTCCAGAAATTGTGATATGGAAGGCTGTTGAGGTTCATTTGTGATCCTCTTATTCATCTGGTATTCTTCAAATCTGTCAGAAGTAAACAGATGTCAGAAAATAAATTACAGCCATTCATGAATTACATTTGACTTCAGTTTACTCCTAATCATAAATAAACATTAACACTGCAACAATCATAGTTGTCAAAAAATGAAATAAGTATATATGAAGTTAGCACAAGTAAACTCAGGAAGGTCTGGTGCATTTATTTTTCTGCTTTTATTTCTAAGTATGTTAGTTTCAGTCCTCCATAAATATGGGCCAGATATTCTAAACACAAAATTTATTTGGGACAGTCACTGTATTTGCTCTGTTTTAACAAATAAACCACATGAAAAAATCTAAATCATTGCAAATAAAGTGGAGTGGTTTTGATTTTGGATGTGATAGTAAAATAAATATCTGTCAGGCCAAGTGGGTTAAATCTACAGCCAATTTCACATCTCAATATTGATAAAAACATGTTGTGTAAATCAAGCTGGTCAGAATCACTAAACACAAAATAATGAGCTCATTATTTTATGTCTTACTCAGTTAACTATCCCACTTAGTGTTATATTCAGGGTCAGTGAGATTGTACAATTTTTATTTTTACAGAAATTTTTGAAAGATGGCCAAAAAAAAAAA
>NC_051447.1:2907527-2910614 GCF_001649575.2 Kryptolebias marmoratus | reverse complement strand
GTTTTTTTAATGTCCAAATCCTGTTAATTTGATTGGTTGTGCTGCAGCTACGCACACATACATACATAAGGAGAGAGGAAAAACAGAGGGACGGTCTGCGCATATTGATACGGAATGAGTGAAGTTAATTAATGACACCACTTTATAAATAATGTGTTTTAAATTTTAAGACTGAGTAAAAAATATCAAGTCTTTTCAAGTAAATAGCTTCAAGTCGAGTCAAGTCCCAAGTCAATGGCATGAAAGTCAAAGTCAAGTCTGAGTCTTTGAGCATTTTTTCAAGTCAAGTCTCAAGTCGTGATTTTAACGACTCGAGTCTGACTCGAGTCCAAGTCATGTGACTCGAGTCCCCACCTCTGGTATGTAGTATTAGCAAAAACTCTCATGAACCACTGGACAGAATTAAATGAATGTCTCAAAATCTTAGCATTGGAAGTACATCTACACCTGATGACCTTTTGAAATCCACTCGATATAAGATAGCATCCACAGGTAACTGACCATAGTAAACACAAAAATGGCTATAACTGAGTCACTTTTGGATACTGAGGTAAATCAGAGTTAATACAGGAATCCTAGAGTTGAATTTACTACCTTTTACGACTGATTTTTCACTATTACTACAATATTTTTACCACCAACAAAAAAATCGAGCAACAGCCTTTTTTGGAGGGAGCGGTGCATTCACAGCACTGACCCATTTAGGATAATGGCCCATCTCTCACTGAAGACAAAACTTGATCCCACTTACTTGAAAGTGTAACTGATTTTGTCTTGACTAAGATTTCACACATGAATATTCCAAACGCATTTCCAGAAGACTTAGAAATTTTTTTTAAGAATATAAACAAAATGCAATGACATTCAAATTTTATAAGCTAATGTCTATTCCCAATAGAATATTGATAACATGATAAATCCTCAAACTAAATAATTAGCAGGAATAACATTAAGCAAATAAAAAGTAATATTTGACCACTAATATTATGACTATTATTGAGATATAGACAGCCACAGAATATGATGGCTCTTATCATATATTGTGACCACACTGTAACTTATAGTAAAAAGACTAAATACTTGAGCTAAACTGTTTCTTTATTAATTAAGAACTGTTCTAAACATATGTGAGTAGTTCTTTGTATGTATGTATGTATGTATGTATGTATATATATATATATAAAAAATTTAAAAAATATTTTTTTATTGATATTTGTATGTACAAATTTGAGTAACTGTTATGATGCCAGTTGCCAAATGTTAATTTTTATTTATTACAGGACCACCAGAAGCAGTTTGGCTTAAATATTTGGTATTTTACTATAAGTTAGTGTGGTCACAATATATGATAAGAGCCATCATATTTTGTGACAATCTATATTTCAATAATTGTCATGAAGTCAGTGGTCAGATGTTACTTTTTATTCTTTGGAAGAAGGAGAGGGTCACCGGAAGCAATTTGGTTCAACTAACACCTTGGTTTGCTCAGCTTTTTCTTTCCTTTCTCCTTTTGCATTTGTTCCCCCCCTCCCCCGACATCCACTCCCCTGCTTTCCTCCAAAGCTTACGTTCTTGGCGTAACACGCTTCTCTTTAAGGCCAAGTTATAAAAAAAAAAATGCAACAGCTCCTCCTACAATCACAATATACGGTGGTCACAGAATATAGTGTAACAACTGTTAATACTTGTGCTCGTAGCTAAGCTTGAGGTAGCAGTTGCATTGCGATAGGGATAGGGATCTGCCAAGTCAAGTTCGGTTTGTTAACCTTACTACTTTTCAATGGCGTTAATTTGAGCTAATTTAGTTTACTGCCTTTTACGGAAACCCTGTAAACTTAATATGGTAGGAGATGAGAGTCATTCACAAAACCTACTCTGAACGTGACATCACAATATTACATGAGATTGCACATAGCATTATTTCAAGGTTTGACCAAAATGGATGCAATTTTGTTTTTCTTGCATCATAAGATGATTTTCGTTTGAGGTCACGGAACAAACTGCTCTCCATCCTAAACAATCTGTCCCACCCCCTGCATGACACCCCACAACAGCAAAGCTGCTTTTCCAACACTCACTCAGTTCTGCTGCCACAGAGAACCCTCCTGCCATTTGCAATTTCACTTCATATTTCACTGTTGCCAATTTAAGGAATTCTAGGCTTTTAGTTAAATTATATATCTAAATAGAAATATTTCCAAATTTTTATTTCTCTGAAAAGCTGATTGTGTTAAGATACAGCCTTAAATTGTTGGAGAAAAATCAGCTGACACCAAGTTGTTCAGTAGCTGTCATGCAAACCTGAAAAGGGTTCATGTCAGACTGCAAAAGAGTTAACATATTAGTAAGTGACATAGATACAGCCTACTTCATCCTTGCTGCTGAAGCTAATAACCCAATTAATTATCTCAATTTGGCTCGTCAGGCTCACAATGTTACTTTACAAAGTGCAGAATAGCAAAGTAATATAGGCACAGTTACTCTAAACATCAATATCAGCGTTTCCCCTAGCATTATTCAAGGGAGTGCCACCGACCTGCTAACAGGACTGCAGGCACCCCATGAAGGTGATGGCATGTAATGAATTCATTAATGTCTGTATGTGTTTGCACATTACCAATTCACTGCGGCTGGGGAGATGTCAAAGCCTATAAAAATTTTGAAGGGGCATGCCACTTGGTGCGTGATTCGAATTCTTTGTCTTGATCTCTTAAAATCGAATTTTTAAATATAATCCCATGACTTGTGACTAAATTATAACTTCCTATTTGACACACACTGATTTTAAACAATGACTGTGAACATGTTCAGTTGTGTTTTGTCAGTCTTTATATCTATGCATTAAAATTAAAATAACTAAAAATAAATATTTTAATATTTAATTAATAGCTGACCTAATGAAAGCACACTTTAACTAATTAGGCCCGAGCAGCGACAGCGCTGCGAAGGCCTATTGTATTTCGTGGAATTCTTCATTATTATTTTTTCGCCACTTTACGCGGCTCTTTGGACGACTTCCCATATTCAAAAACTCACCAAACTTCACAGAAAGTTGTCCCCCGTGTGAAATCGCGTGATTCCATTGAA
>NC_051447.1:2902873-2905867 GCF_001649575.2 Kryptolebias marmoratus | reverse complement strand
GATTAGCCCTTTGGAGTTCAACGTCACAAGGTCAAAGTTCAAGGTCGCAACAGCACACGTGCTCTAACTCTGGAACCGTTCGACGTAGGAAGGCGAAACCTCACAACATGCCACAGTAGTCGTAACTATCCGGACTGAAGGCGATTTCGGACATTTTCCCAGAGCGCCACCTAGTGAAGGGCGCGGGAAGTGCACGGGAAATGCGCGGGAAGTGCGCCAAAGCGTAGAGGGCGGTCGCCAGAGTTCCCGCGGTCGCCATAGGCCGAAGCGGCACTGAGCTGCGAGGGCCGCCCAACGCTGCTTGCAGCTTTAATTAAGTTTTAATACTCAAACTGCTATATTTTTACTCATGATTATTATACAGTCAGAATCGCATACCAGCCCATACCTTCTTCCCAGCCATAATCACTGTTTTAAAACCAGTTTTTTTACATAGCTAACCAACAAAGAAAAGTATCTTTATAGTAACAGTATAGTATCTGATAACTCAGATGTGACATTGTTATGTACACCATTATTGTTTTGCAGTTGGAGTATTAAGTCATAAATGGAAATGTGTACCTGTGTTCCTCTCCCTCCAGCAGCTTTCTGTATGCATTGATTTCCATATCTAGAGCAAGTTTAACATCTAACAGCTCCTGATATTCACTGAGCTGAGCATTCATTTTGTCTCTTAGCTCAGACATTTCTTGTTCTTTTTCTTCAATGGCACGGCGGTGCATGTCTCGCTCTGCTGACAAAGTTTCCTCCAGCTCTTTGATGCGATCTTCTGAGGCAGCCACCTACAGACACAAATGAACAGAAGACTGATCAGAACCATAAAATAGGGCTGGGTGAAATTTTAGGATTTATCTTGGTACATGATAAAAATTACGATACTATAAATTCTGCCTCTAATCAATGTACTGTTTAATTCCACCCTATGAAGCAGACACAGTCTATATAATAAATGACACCTAGTGAAAACAGTCCATACAAAAGGATTGGGCTGGATGACTGAGAATCTACACCCAGGGCCTTAGCCAGACTTTTAAAAATACTGAGGTAAACCACTCATTATCCCCCTGCACATCAGTTACAATGAAGACCAAAACTTAATTAAAAAAGAAACATTTATTTAAAACAAGTGACTTGAATGTGTATATGACATGTATTTGTGTGTGTTTGTAAATTCATGGGGTGCAATGTCATCTTAAGCAACAGAGGACTCGGGGCACAACCATGACGAGTCACTGAAATGACATGAATTAGTTTATATAAATGTTGATTCAACACACAAGATTTTAGCATAGATTTTACCTTTTTATCAAATACCAGTGAGGTGTTGTAGTTTTGGAGCTGGACCAGTTCTAGTATGTAACACTGTGGTCTTGATCAATCAATCAAATTTTATTTGTACATTTCAGCAGCAAGGCATTTCAAGGTGCTTTACATAATTAAAAAACAAAACTCTCTAACCCTAATTTAGCCATAAGCAACTCTAAACAGGTGGGTTTTAAGTTGAGATTTAAAGGCACCCAGTGTTTCAGCTGTTTTACAGTTTTCTGGAAGTTTGTTCCAAATTTGTGGTGCATAGAAACTAGGGCTGCAACTAACTAATTTCAATAATCGATTAATCGGGCGATTATTTTCTCGATTAACCAATTAATCGGTCGTCTTGCCCAATGACTTATATGGATAATATGAGTCATTGAGCGTGCCGTTTCCTGTATGCTAACTGCTGCTAACAGAGCTCACAGAGCTAGTTCTGCTGCTTAACAACTTTAAGACAATGGAGAAAGACTAAACACAAAACCCTATTCAGCAGATTCTAACCTGCAGTGAGTAAAATATGCCCCCCAAAACGGTAATGGAGTAGCAGAAAGAAAGTTTGCAGTAAGGAAGAGGAGCCGTAGCTTCTTCATCATCATACGGAGAGGACGGAGTTTGTTCAGATTTCACAACGCGCTGCGGGTGACGCCACCGTTTCCGCGACAACGTTAGTGACGCATAAATTGCGCGACACATATCGATAATGAATTTTGTTGCCAACTCTTTTAATCATCAAATTTTATCGATTTTATCGATTCGTTGTTGCAGCTCTAATAGAAACTGAATTCTGCTTCTCCTCGTTTGGTTCTGGGGATGCAGAGCAGTCCAGAACCAGAAGATCTGAGGGGTCTAGACCGTTGGTACAGCGATAACAGATCTTTAATCTATTGTGGTGCTAAATTGTTCAGTGATTTATAAACTAACAACAGTATTTTAAAGTCTATTCTTTGAGCTACAGAGAGCCAGTGTAGGAACTTTAAAACTGGTGTAGGTAGGTAGGAACATTTATTTATATAGCACTTTTCAGCACAAGGCGACTCAAAGTGCTTTACAACACAAAAACAAAATTACAGACAGTTACAGAACATGATAATGAACAAAATTACAGTCAGGTACAAGATACAATGATAACTAATTGTCTAAATAAGCTAAGCTAAACTAAACAGATCTAAGCATGACTAAATGTACAGAACTAAACTAAAACTAAAAGGTACCAAACTATCTAAAAGTATCCCAGGCCCGCTATACAGCTGAAGTAAAACCAGACATATCTAAGCATGAGCTAAGACAGTCAAAAATAGTAGCTAAACTAAACAGTTTAGTTCTGTAAATTTAGTCATGCTTAGATCTAAGTGTACAGGAAGATAAAGCTAAACAGTACAGAATTTCTAAATGGTACCAGTGGCCCGATAAAACAGCTGATGTAATAATTACTAAGATAGAGAAAGAGGGAAATGGGGGGGGGAGGGGTTGAGAGAGATGACAGAAACGAGTGCGACAGCAGAGTATGAGTATGAGAATGTGTGTGTGTTTCCAGACGGTAGGAGGCGGTATGATGCATTTGTGTGTGTGTGTTTGTGTGTGTTTGCAGAAAAGTCCATGAATCACATTCACAGATGTTCACAGGCAAGAGGGCAACAAGCTTCTGTTGACATAAATTCCAGGGAGAATTGATAAGACTTT
>NC_051447.1:2895277-2902113 GCF_001649575.2 Kryptolebias marmoratus | reverse complement strand
CAGGGGCTGTCAACATGAATGTTGAAATCACCGACAATTATTAAACAATCATAATCAATGCATATGAGAGATAGAAGCTCATTCAAGTCCGTGAAGAAATTTTTCACATATGTTGGGGTTTTGTATAGAGTTAGTGTCAAAGTTCGTTTGTGGCTTTTTACCTCAATACCAAGATACTCAAAAGACGTGAAATTTCCCAAAGAGATATTATAAAAAAAGTGCTAAAATCTCCCTTTATTGAGGTTTCACAAATTAGATTAAGGGTTTACAGATCACTTACTTGGTTTTAAATGTTTTGCAATCAGTGCAGAATAATCTGGTTCAGGTTTGAAGTGTCTAGATGTTGTAGTTTTTTAACTAGAGTGGATTAAAGATGCGGAAGGGAGTGAAAAATTAGGTGGAATCGCCCTTTAGCCATTTTCCGAATTGGAAGCTGTGTGTATATATATATATATATACACACACACACAGTATATATGTATATATATATATATATATATATATATTCATTCAGTCTTTCTGTTACAGATACACTTACCCCTACCATCAAAAATGGCTAATTTGAAACACAAATTAGGTATATTCAACATAAAATACCTGTGTAAGCCACAAAAATGAATGATATCTGTACTTTTAAGAGTGACAGGGATTAAATCAGTACAAATGTGTTTGTTTATGTGTTACCTGTTTCTGCAGGGCATTCATCTGGTAACCAAGGCTCTCCATTCTCATCCGGGACTCATGCAGCTCTTCTCTTGCTGAGTTCATAGCTTTGTCAATCATCTCAGAGGACACCTTGGCATTATCCAACTTAAAAATAGAGACAAAGACAAATAAAAAAGGAAATAAACACAACTAAATAAAAATATTAACAAACAAGACAGAAATGAGTAGTCTCTTACCTTGGCCTGAAATGTTTGCTCCAGTTCGTTCTTATAGAGAGAAACTTGCTCATCATGTTGCCTCCTCAAGTCCTAGTGGAATTTTAAAAGAAACATGCTTTAGTTGTCAGAAAAATTCAGTAAACTGCTAATTTAAAGCATCAGATATGTTTAAAAGGTGATTTTTTTCCTCTGTTTGCACTTCCTGTCCACATCCACAAGGTATTTGGTGAGAAAACCTATAACTTAAAACCTCTTTCCAATAAAAACTATAAAAAGCAAGACAGAACCGAAGAGCTGACTGTAATAGAAGAAATCTCTGAACACAAAGCTAATGACCACGAAAAAGCTCCAGCAGAGATGATGGAGGGACGAGATAGCACGGAGACGCTGTAGGAAGGGCTTGCTGCTGTCAGGGGAGATATTAAGGCCCTTAAACAAAAGCTGTGCCGGGGGCTGGCCAAGTTTAAAGACGAGCTGAAGAAAGAAATGAAAGAAGAAATAACGAATCTTCGACAAGAAATAGACCGTAAGCCAACCGAAAATAGCCGGGAGATACAGGCACAGCGAGTGAGCATCAGCGAGACGCAGACACGCATAGCGAAGGTTGAGGAGTGGAGGGTGGATGCTAACGAGGAGCTAACGAAGATGGTGGAACAAACACGGCGAATGCAAGAAAAGCTAACAGACCTCGAAGGGAGATCAAGGTGGAACAACATCCGAATCTTTGGCTTACCAGAAGATGTAGAGGGGAGATCCACAGCTGCATATCTGGAGCAACTTTTTGAGACGGAGCTTGAGCTCCCGGAGGGGACCAATCTTCAGATACAACGAGCTCACCGAGCCCTCACCTCAAAACCAAACCCCAATGCGGCGCCAAGGTCAGTTGTGGTTCACTTTTTACAAACCCAGACCAAAGAAATGATCTTGAAGAAAGCTTGGCAAAAAAAGATCCAGATAAAGGGTAAACAAATCTACTTTGACCACGATTATCCGACCAAAATTTTCCAGAAACGAAAGGAATAGATAGGCATTAAAGAAATACTGAAGGAGAAAGGAATAAGTTTCCAAACACCGCTCGCTAAAATCCGGATACACTGGAAGAACGGAACGAAGACGTATGAAAGTGCCAGGACAGCAGCACAAGATATGAAGGAAAGGGGATACACGGTTGTCGAACTAGGAGGAGACACCGCAGCAGCAGAGGAGAGACAACGAGGAGACGCAGGGTGGCTGTGAGTGAAGGAAAAAGAACGGGAATGAGACGCGACACACCGAGTGAGAGAAAAACTACAAAACTTCCAATGGAAATCTTAAAAGTTTTGCTTTAAGAAGATGATGTCACCGCATGAAAAGAGGTATGGATTAAAAAGAAAATAAACAAACTAAAAAGACTAATTGTCAAACGTTGTACGATAACACACCCATGTTATGGATAAAAGACTGACAGAAAAAGAGACTAACAGAAAAAATACCTAAAAACACTCAGGATTCTTTATTTTACAAGATTCAATAAATACCGACTGGGAGAGGGAGATATATTTAAGTTGGACATGTCTAGATGGAGTGGTACCCCACTGGATGGGAGTAGTACTAGATCTAGGGAGGGGACCTCAGAGGTGGTGAGGATTTCCCCTCCACCCACCAACAAGGACTCGGGGAAGAAAGATACCCCATGTTTGAAAACCTGTCAGATTTTTGGTTTACGTTTGTTTAGTAAGAGTTCATGTTGGTTCTGTTTAGAGTTGCTTGGGAATACATTTCCATGGACTGATAAATCATAGTTATGACTGATATTAAAGTAATGTCACTGAATGTAAATGGTTTGAATACACTGAATAAGAAAGAAAGGGTGATGAAAAAACTGAAAAAGGAAAAAGCACAAGTTATATTCCTACAAGAGACTCATTTATCCAAAACACAACATGAAAATATAAAAAAAGTACGGCTATAAGAATCTATACCACAGTTCATGTAAAGAGGGACGCAGGAGAGGAGTTGCAACAATAGTATCAAACACAATAAAATTTGATCACAAAAAAGAAATAAGAGATAAAGAAGGAAGATATATAATATTAAAAGGAAGAATAGAAAATGAATTAACCTTGGTGAATGTATACGCACCTCCAGAAAGTAAAAACCTTTTCAAGAACCTATTTGATGTAATAGCAGTAGAAACAGAAGGAATTCTAATTTGTGGAGGAGATCTAAATGTAGCTCTGAATCATAACATGGACACGACGAGTCACAAAAAAACCAAAATGCATTTAGCAAAATGTATAAACATCTCATTAAAGGAGATGGGAATGACTGACGTATGGAGAGACCTACATCCACTAGGAAAAGAATTCACACATTACTCGGCTGTTCATGGAGTATATTCAAGAATAGATTACTTCCTAACAAAGGTAGATGACAAACAGAATGAAGGAGTGCAGGATAGGAGCGGCAGATGTCTCTAATCATAATCCAATTTATTTAAAGATCAATTTAAATAGCAGGAAACAAAACACTGTATGGAGACTGAATGTGGGAATATTGAATAGTTCTGTGAACAACCAAAAGAAAAAAAAAATAAATAAAATAAAACAATATATTGAAGAAAGCAATAATGGAACAGTAGATCCAACAGTATTATGGGATGCCATGAAGGCAGTCATCAGGGGAAAATTAATAGCACAAACTATGTATGATAAAAGAAAGAATCTACAGACATATAGGATAAATATGGAGAAACTTAGGGAATTAGAACAGGAGTATCAGAAAACAAAAGACCCAAAGATGTTTTAAGAAATCAAGATTGTTAAAACCAAAATAAATAATATATTACTAGAAGAGAGTGAGAAAAGAAATATATTCCTGAAACAGAATTACTACAAAGCCAGTTCAAGGGCAACTAAACTGTTAGCGAAACGTATACACAAACAGCAAACACTTAATGGTATACAAAATCAGAAACCCCCACACAGGGGAACTAACAGATAAGCAGCTTCAGTAGTCTGTATGACAGAATTCTGGAGGAGCATGCTGAACCTGCAGGAGGTACCTGCAGGAGATACCCAGGCAGTGGTTATCCAAATGCAAATGTATCTGAAAGAACCAACAATGAGTGAGAAAGACAGCCCTTTCCAGTACTGGGCCAACAACCATGGTAAATGGTTTGCACTTATATAGCGCTTTATCTAGTCCAAGGACCCCAAAGCGCTTTACACTACAATCATTCACCACACAGTCACACACTGATGGTGGTAAGCTACATTGTAGCCACAGCTGCCCTGGGGCGGGCTGACAGAAGTGAGGCTGCCATCACACCGGCGCCACCGAGCCCTCTGACCACCACCAGTAGGCAAGGCGGGTGAAGTGTCCAACGAAACAGCTGGAGCAGGGGCTCGAACCAGCAACCCTCCGATTACAGGACAAACCCCTACCTCCTGAGCCACTGCCGCCCATGCCCGCTTTCCTCTCCTGGGTGCTGTTGCGGCAAAGTTCCTGAGTGCTCCTTCTACCAGTGTGGAAAGTGAAAGACTGTTTAGTACAGTATCCAACATTGTGGATGAAAAGAGGAATCGTCTGACAGCAGAGAGAGCAGAAATGCTCATATTCCTCAAGAAGAACCTGCCAATGTTTAAGTGAGAAGTCACACAGTCATTCCCCCAGTGTCAACTTTCTAAGGAGTCATTAAATTTTAAATTTTTTTCTAAGAATAGTTAAAGACTCTGGCCTTATACTTCAATAAGATCCCCTTTAATGCCAAACCTCCTACTGTTCAGGTATAAGGCTGTTTGCTGTTTAGGATCTGTACAGCTGGTGTGCACTGCTTTTTTGATAGTGTGTTTGTAAGACGTTTACACTTATTGAACTTTTATTTTTAATATTTTGTGTTTGAAAATTTTAATTTGTTGCTGCTACAGGCCAGGAGCCAGTAGTTTAAATATACGCTACTTTATTGTGTGAAAGTGTAACATATTTACACTCAATTAACTTTTTTGTTGTTTAAAATATTTGAAATTTTTGAAAACCTTATTTTGTTGCTGCTAAAGGAGCCAGTATACTTAGTTGGTGCTGTTCAGATGTACACCGCTTTATTAATAGTGTAAATGTGTAATATGTTTACACTTGATGCACTTTTTTTGTTTAATTTGACATTCAAAAACATTGATTTGTTGCTCCTTTTGTATTTTATTTAGAGAAGGATAGCTGTTACAGAAGTTGACCATAAAATAGGTCTTTTTGCAGATGATGTAGTAACTTTCCTTGAACATCCAAATGAATCACTACCAGCGTGAATGGTCTCTTTAGAAAATATGGTTATCTCTCAGGATATAAAATTAATGTAACCAAAACAAATTCTGACACTCAATTACACTGTCACCAACATGCTGCTCAGTATAAGTGATTGCAAGTGGGCGCCAACAGTGACGCAATTGCACTGTCCCCGCCCCTGCTCAAAGGCCCCATGCAGTCATGCACCTCCCAATTTTGCCAACTTCGTGCTGACCACGCACGTGCAGCGCTCGATTCAAAATGGACGATTTTGTGGCTCTAGCAGAGCTGGTTCACCTGTATCAGTATTGATATCATCCCTTTATGAGAGATTACAAAGATAATCAAACAGCTCAAAACTCAAGGAAGGAGATTACTGCTGCAGCCGATAAAAAGGAGTGCTTATAGAACACAGTGGTGAGTTGAGCTGAAATTCAGCAGGTGGCTTTACAAGACCGAATATGTAAGCATGTTTTGTACTTAGTGAAAATAATAATACGATGTGTGCTAATTTATCCTTGTTTAAGAGTAAAATTATGCTATTAAATTCAGCATTAGATATGCTATGTTTTGTTACATGTAGTGATCCAACATGCAGCCTGTGCCACAAAAAGCACAGTACAGTACAGCATCTACCTATAGTTCTCTGTTGTTATGCAGAGAAAATGGCTGTATTTCACCAACTCACCCATAAAAACTTAGCAGGAGGATGAGCTTAATTGATTTATAATTTCTTCTGTCTTGATATCCTTCCTACAACCTTCTTTAAGAAAGTTCTTCCTGTCATTGCATCTGACTTGATTCAAATAGTAAACTCATCTCTCTCATCAGGCTCTAAAAAGAGCTGTTATCAAACCTCTGTTAAAAAAGAACAATCTGGATAAATCAGTATTGCAGAAATACAGACCAATTGCTAACCTTCCATTCATCAGCAAAAATACTGAAAAAGCTGTATTTCAACAGTTAAATAGCTTCTTAACAACGACCAACCGCTTTGACATCTTTCAGTCTGGTTTCCGTGCTCACCACAGCACTGAGACTGCCCTCGTCTAAGTGTTCAATGACATCCACATACTACTGGACTTCAGTGCAGCATTTGACACTGTTGACCATGATATATTATTAGAGCAACTGGAGAGCTGGGTCGGACTCTCAGACTCAGTACTCAGCTGGTTATAATCCTACCTAAACAACCGAAACTTCTTTGTATCAATAGGCAACTTCTCTTCAGAGCGAACAGAAGTCACATGTGGAGTACCCCAAGGTTCAATCCTGGGACCCTTCTATTTTACATCTACATGCTCCCACTAGCCCAGATTATAACAAGTAATAACATTAGTTACCATAACTATGCAGATTAGGGCTGCAACTAACGATAATTTCAATAATCGATTAATCGGGCGATTATTTTCTCGATTAATCGGTCGTCTTGGAATTCATTCATTCATTCAGTCATTCATTTTGGCCCACATAAAAAAGTTATCTGTATGTAAAGCAGTAGGTTGATGTAAAACTTTTACTACTTTCTTATTTTTAAATAAATCAATATAAATTCAATTCAACATTCTCACTTTATATACTTAGCTCTCAAGCAGAAAATAACAATAGCTTATTTACCACCCGTGTTTCACATCTCTAAAACACTTACAACTAAATCAATTAAACACACACACTACAAGTACCATTAAAACA
>NC_051447.1:2875393-2895009 GCF_001649575.2 Kryptolebias marmoratus | reverse complement strand
GGAAGAGGAGCCGTAGCTTCTTCATCATCATACAGAGCGGACAGAGTTTTTTTTTTTTATGGAGCGGACGGAGCAATGACTTATTTGGGACGGAGTTTGTTCAGCAAACGCGCTGCGGGTGACGTCACCGTTTCCGCGACAACGTTAGTGACGCATAAATTGCGTGACACATATCGATAATGACTTTTGTTGCCAACGCTTTTAATTATCGAATTTTATCGATTTTAGAGATTCGTTGTTGCAGCTCTAATGCAGATGATACACAGCTTTATATTACGATGTCACCAGGTGACTCTGAACCTGTCCTAGCACTGAACAGATGCTTAGAACAAATCAATGCGTGGATGTGCCAAAACTTTCTCCAGCTGAACAGAAACAAGACTGAAATTATTATCTTTGGACCTAAAGAGGAACGATTAAGAGTCAGCACGCAGCTTCAGGTATTACAGCTAAAAACTAGTGATCAGGCCCGAAACCTGGGTGTAGTAATGGACTCAGACCTGAACCTTAAGGGACACATAAAAACAGTTACAAAGTCTGCTTTCTACCACCTGAAGAACATCTCCAGAATTGAAGGACTAATGTCACAACAAGATCTAGAAAAAATTATGCACGCGTTCATCTTTAGTCGTCTCGATTACTGCAACATTGTCTTCACAGGTCTGCCAAAAAAAAAAAAAATCACTCAGACAGCTGCAGCTGCTGCTCGTGTTCTCACTAAGACAAGAAAAATAGAGCACATCACCCCAGTTTTAAAGTCCATACACTGGCTCCCTGTAGCTCAGAGAATAGACTTTAAAATACTTCTATTAGTTTATAAATCACTGAATGATCTAGAACCACAATACATTTAAAAATTTACTATCGTCGTATCAACCCTCCAGAACACTCAGGTCTTCTGGTTCTGGTCTACTTTGTATCCCCAAAACCAGAACCAAACATGGAGAAGTAGCTTTCAGTTTCTATGCCCCATCAATTTGGAACAAACTCCCGGAAAACTGCAAAACAGCCGAAACACTAAATTCCTTTAAGTCGAGGCTGAAAACTCACCTGTTTAGAGCTGCCTTTAATTAGTAGTCCGCAAACAAATCCAGGTGTAAAGCTGCTCTGAACAAAATATCTTATTACATATTGACCTTCTCCTTATGATTATCAAGTGTATCTGCTTGATGATTTTATTTATTTATTTATTTTTTGATGATTGTAATGTAATTCTACTGATGTTTTTATGATGTAAAGCACTTTGAATGCCTTGCTGCTGAAATGTGCTATACAAATAAATTTTTACTTATTCATTGGCCTTGACGTGAGACGTGTGTTAGTGCCTTGTTTGCACTTTTTCCATTTATGTTAATTTATTTGTAAATGTGACTTAAATTAGGATTCAAATTTGGTGCAAACAATTTTTGTTCAAAAAAGTATTTCAAAAGTGCCTTTTTGTAAAACTGTAGTTGTGTAAATATTTGCCACAAACATCTTACAATATCACATAATAAATAGCCATATTTAACTTTCCTGTCAACTTTAATATTTTTTTTACTAAATCAGTTGGCCGGCGATTGGCTGGATCTCTGGAATCAGATGAATACTCTTCAGGTTCAGATTCTGATGATCACCAGGACTGTCATGGCCGACAAAACGACGCGTATAGCGACCGAGTTGGAAAAGTAGAACGGTGAAAACCGATTACCCAAAGATCATTGTCATGACATCAGTACATGACACTGCAAGTCAACATAAAGACGGCAGGAGAGAGCTAATGTTGCTAACTCAAATCTAACCGGATTCTAACTTGTAAATAACGTGACCATGCTTCAGAGTAGTGTTTATGAACTCTCACACCAGAATAAACAAATGTCATAGTCTGAACCTGATTATGATTATCAGCAGGTTCAGACTATGAAATTTGTTTAATCACACGAATTGCTTATATTTTTCATCAATAACAAACTGCTCTGAATCAGAAACTCCTCTCAAGCTGTCGGCCTGCAAGCAGCTCATACCTTTTAATGACCGCGCACATTCACGTCATGTTTGAAGAAAAACTTCTTGCTGCTCATCTCCTTCTTTGTGGAAATGTCCCCCTTTACATTTGCCTTTCTTTTAAAATTAAAAATAGTTAGGACTGCTGCTGACAAAAGGTCCTGTTTTTTTGCTGTGAAGCTGCAGTAACGAGGGACCAAGCGAAGCTCCCTTTGATGTGATCCAAACTCGAGTTCTGATAGTAATTCCCACCTCAGAGTTTATAGATCCAAATCTGAGGAAGATTATTTTCTTTCAGGAAGCCAAAAAATTAAACTCAAGCAGTATTTTCTGGCCAGTTTAAACAACTAATTCCAACAAACTATACTATATTGTACCAGTATTTATCCACTCACTGATGAATTGCAGAACCTCAGCTACTCAGCGGACGTCACACTTCTGGGGTAGTCTCGGAAAAAACCAAAAGCATCAAAGTGGTTTCGTCAATATTTAGAACTACCAAAAAATAAAGTATTTTTTATTTTTAATTTTAAATTTCTGCAAAAAACATTTTATGCCCATATGCCCACTTCAAGGAAGTTTCATTTCATTTCAAGGAAGACCAAATCAGCCACATGAAAGAATGAAAAAGGAGAGGCTTCTATTCTGATGCTAAACAGACTGCTGGCAACATGCTTAGAAGTACATCTTAGTTTTTACAGTCCCCCTTCAAAATGGCTGGATAAAGCATACAAACTATATTAGTTGCTGTTTTAGAACACTTTGGAAAATGCCAAAGTTTGGACTCTGTGTAAAGGTAACACTGTTTTTTTTTAACCTCAAAAGTCAAAATCGTTTCAACTATAACTAGTATGAGGTTACTACTCCGTGCATATTATTAGCTCTGAAGAGACCACAGGTTGACGCAGTTGTTCAAAAGATATGTTAATCAAATGGGGAGAACCTTCAGTCATTTTATGTAAATTTGAAACCCCTAGCAGAATCTATGAGGCTCTGTTTTCACATCTAAGTCAATAGGACAGCTGCTACCAGTTAAGGGATTAACAAAGAAGATGAAGGGTTTCTTTTTTCCAATATTTGGGTTGCAGATATTATTCTGTTTCTTTGATTTGATCCACCTAAAAACATACCTGTAATGCTTGTGCCAGTTTGAACTCGTAGTCCTGCCTGACTCCAGAATCAACCTCCACGATTCTTTGTTCTTGTCGGTGCCGAGACTCGCGCATCTCCTAAACAAAAGAGAAAAACAAAAGCCACATTTTCTGTTTGATTTATTAGATGAAACTAACAATAAAATTATATTGATACAGCTGAGGTTCCAAACTGGGAGATTCATTTTTTTTTGGTTTCATCGTCTTTCTGCTGTAATACTAAATGGACTGTACTTATATAGTGCCTTTCTAGCAAACCAGGCTGCTCAAAGCACTTTACAAAACAATCTGCCCTTATTTACCCATCCACACAGCAAACCAGCTAACCTGAATAAATGATTCAATAGAGTCTAATTGGTGCTTTAAATTCAATTCATACACTGATGGGATACAAATTTGAGGCAATGAGGGATTCAGTGTCTTGCCCAGGAACACATTGCCATGGGACTGCTGCCAGAAATTGAATCGTCAATTCTCATTGGAGGATGACTGTTCTAACCACTAATAAGCAGCTGCATTAACTGAGTTACAGCAATTTTTGTGTTCTGAGGCTGCTCGTCTGTGGCAGCCATCTTCAGTGAGGTTGACTCCAAACAATGTACAGCTGATGATTACAGATGCCAGCTAATGTTTGTCCAGTGGTTCATGAGCATTATCTAATGCACGACAAAGACAAAAACACACAGGTGTGTGTCCAGAACCGAACCTCAGCTGTCCAGACCATGGCAAATCCAAACAAAACAACAAAACAAAACAAAAAAAACTACAACTGCAAGCAGTTATTATTAGAGTCCAAGCCCCTTCCCATGTGCCCACAAATATTTTTCCCTTACCTAATCATCCGAGGACCTGTTGAGGGACAGGCTTGTAGTCTTTTAAATTGATGCCTATTTGTGTCCCCAAGGTCTTAATAGAGTTTGAAGATTAGTTTACCATACAAAGTGCTTCCTCACAGATATGACAGCCTATTTTTCCTTTGATTAGTGTCAGAAAGAGTTATTTTTGAGAATGACATATTAAGCAAAAGTGTATCATTGGAAGAGATTCCATTTTAGTGCTTGTAGTAGGAATATAGGCCAATGATTATCCCAAAATAAAAAAAATAAAATAATGCTTTCTCAATCTCAAACTAATAATTTCACTCAATTTAATTCAAAAATACTTTATGAATCTCAAAGGAAAATTAAATATTGTTGTAAGTCATCGTCCTGGCGCTGTACCCGCACGGTGTCACGCCGCGTGGTCATGCACCTCCCAATTTTTGTAGCTTGACGCAGACCGTCAAATGGACGGTTTCGGTGCTTGAGTGGAGCTGGTTCGCCTGTATTACCATTTATATGATCCCTTTATGAGAGATCACAAAGATAATCAAACGGTTCAAAACTCACAGAAGAAGATTACAATTGCAGCTGCTAAAAAGGAGTGTTTACAGACCACACAGAGAAAAATTTTTAGTTCTATGATGGGCGAATGACAACTAAAGCAAATAAATCAATGAAAGTCAAACTGAATGCTTTAAGTTTAAACATCCTCTCTGTATCACAGCCAGAAACACAACAGTTCTTCTATGGTAAGCGTGTTTTGTACCTAGTATGCCCGAGTATGTGGGGTCCTAATGCTGCAAGCAGTGCAGCTTTGTAGTTTACTGAAATCATACTAAAAACCTATATATACCAAGCTAAGATCCTGTGGGACTTCCAGATCCAGACAGACAAAATGGTAATGGCGAACCAACCGGACATTGTGGTGGTGGATAAACAACAGAGGAAAGCAGTTATGGTGGATGTAGCAATACCGAGTGATTGCAACATCAGGAAAAAGGAGCACGAGAAACTGGAGAAATACCAGGGCCTCAGAGAGGAACTGGAAAAGGCCTGGAAGGTAAAGANCAGTCACCCCTAAACTGGAGCAGTGGCTACAACAGATCCCAGGAACAACATCAGACATCTCAGTCCAGAAATGTGCAGTTCTAGGCACAGCCAAGATACTGCGCAGAACCCTCAAGCTCCCAGGCCTCTGGTAGAGGACCCGAAGCTCAGAGGACTAAAAAAAAGAGACCACCCGCGGAGGGTGAGAAGGGAATTTATTATATAAGGTGCTCCGGATAATAAGACGCACTGTCGTTTTTTGAGAAAAGTGAAGGCTTTTAAGTGCGCCTTATAGACCGGAAAATATAATAGTTCTAATATTCAGTAAAGGGTTCTAACAATGAAAATAAAAGGTTTGTGCTGAGGACATACTTACCTCTTCAAACATGCTTTTCCTGAAATCTAGCTCTTCAGAAAGTGACTGACAGCGATTCTCCAAGTCAACACGCATCAGAGTCTCCGCTTCCAGCTGTCGCTTAGCAACAGCATGGCTGTCTTCTGCCTGTATACCATTAAAACAGGAAGAAAAATGGACACATACAGGCAGTACAGTAAATAATCTAAAACAGACAGTTGTTAAGGGGCAAATAAGTATTCTCACTTGGAGTGAACATTTTATGGCATGTAGTCCTACAAAAATAACTTGAGGATCCAGCAAAACAAAATCTCTACTTTAAGCTGTTAAAATGCACTGTATGAAGTTCGACAATCTCTATGCTGAATTCTTCAGTGAATAAATGTTTGAGAAAACTTTTAGACTAAAATTTTGACCCATGTTTGATAATGCAGTGCCGGACCAGTGGTGGGTTAAATCTCACATAGTAAATATTTAGTTGTTTTTTTTCTAAAACACAAATAGTAAAACATATTGAACTTGTTTTGCTTGTCATGTTGGTGTTGGAGTTTAAAACATGTACATGGAGCTTTAATTTTCAAGTTTTTGTTTACATTTTGTTATGTATCGTGAATGTTAAAGTTAACTGTTAAAAATAAAATTAAATTGTTGATTTTGATTTCCTGAGGAAAATTAGTTGTTTAGATTTGAAAAATTGGTTACTAGATAAATCAATATAAAAATAGTCAGCCATAATGTTTTTTTTTTATCTTTTCTTTGCTGAACCCTGAAGAATACCAGGTCCTAATACAAAATATTGTGCTTAGTAAAATATGTAAATCTGAGCTTTTCAAGTTTCTAGTACCATAATGATTGATCATGTTTCACTGTAAATATTTTTAAGCAATTAAAAATCATTTCTGTGTTTGTAAACAGCCTGTGATGCCCACCTTGGCCAGCTGGCTCTTGATGTCAGCGAGCTCTGAAGTCAGTGTAGCATTCTGATTTAGAGCTGTAGAAAGACATGCTTCACTCTTAGTCAGCTGGCCCTCCAAACCACCAACCCTTGACAAAGCTGCAGCAAGATCACTGTCCTTCTTCTTGGCACTGCAGCAGAAAACTAATGTTTTAGTCAGTGGAATGCAGTGGTCATTAAAGATTAAACCAAGTACGAAATGAACTTACAGTTCTGAGACTAAGAGAAACCATTTCCAGTTCTCTCTGCTGACTGTAAACAGGCAGTTGGTATTTGTGAAGCAGATAGCTTGGAGCTTGAAATGTCTGTCTGCTCAGATTATCTGCAGTTTCAGCTTCTGTGTTTTATCAGATATTTTCTAATTTCTGGTTGTAAAAATCTTTACAATTACCAAGCTTCTGTCACTGGAAATCTTTAAATATCATCTTTTAAGTTATATAACAGTGGTGTTTGAACAACAACACAAAAAATAAAGATAAAAAAGCAGAAAAAAATAGTATATAAAGCAAATTATCTCTATAACTTAGGTTTTTTGTTCACATCTTAAAACAATACAGTGTACTTAAATTTCTTTTTTTTTACAAGATCTTCAATGACCACTGTGTTCAAAGCAATATTAAGAAAAACAAACATAACTCTTACTGTTAGATTTGTTACACTGTTAGACCATTGGTTCATTTCACTGTTGCTATACCCTCATCCTTCCTCCTGTAAACTGTCAGTAATAAAAATTAAGAGGACAGGAAACAGTTTGTCTGTAACAAGGAGAGGAGTTGAAGGGGCTTTAAAAAACAGCAGGATGTGTAGACCTGCTGAACAGCATGTTCTACATGCTGCAGTGTCTCACTGAGCAGGAGAGGACCCTGGGGAGAGGACTTCCGTCGATTTTGGAGTAGGGAAGCAGTACCCCTGCGCTCCTGCTATCTTTACCCTTTAATGCCTGGCAATCAACTCTCTGTTTTTGGAGTAAAAATTACTACAGACCCACTCATGCTGCTCTTTGGGGTTACTCCTGAGGGTTTAGGTTTATCTACTGGAGGCAGGAAGGTAATTGCATTCTCAACTTTGCTAGCACGCCGCCTAATTCTCCTGAGATGGAAGGATGCTGTCCCACTCACAGTGAGAGGTTCTGAGGATAAGTTTTATAAAACCTGGAAATCGTTTATGACCTTTTTCAATAAACCCTCAACAGAGGTCCAGGAATAGTAGACCCTGGGAATTTTGTCTGAGCAGTAGTTCCATAAATCTTGACATGGTCTTTGTATGGTCTCAATTTTTAGTTTCTCTTTTTGCTACATACCCTGTAGGTGACAGTATCTAGGGGATTGTTGGTTGTTTATTGGGTGGGCTGTGTGGTTCTGTAGTTTTTTTTTGTTTTGTTTTGTATATTTGTCTTTCTTCTTCCTTGGAAGAATTTTGAACCCCCTTTTATGTTGTTTAGCATATAATGTGAAAATTCTAGTAAATATATTGAACAAGAAGGAGAGGACCCTGGGAATATACAGATCTGAGCATGGGCTTCTCAACTATCCTCTCACTAATGGGTGCTTTTGGAAAAGACAAGTGCTGTTCTGGCTCACCTCAAGGAGTTAACACAAAAGCTAAGCTCCTTTAAATTTCAAACACATTTTCAAAGTACTGTATTTTCCGCACTATAGGGCGCACTGCATTATAAGACGCACTGTCAATGAATGGTGTATTTTCGAACTTTTGTCATATATAAAGTGCACCGGACTATAAGGCGCACTGTGCACCTCCCAATTTTTGTAACTTTGCGTGGACCGCGCTCCATTCAAAATGTATCAGCATTTATATGATCCCTTTGAGATCACAAAGATAATCAAATGGTTACTGCACCGATGTAAGCATCAAGTATAAACGCTTACACCGCACGCAGAGCCCTGCGCGACACTTCAGAGCGCGACTATAACTGATCCTTAATTCTGCAAGCGATGCAGCTTTGTAGTTTACCAAAGTCGTACTAAAACATTAAGACTTCTAACATATATAAGGCGCTTCAAATTATAAAGGGCAATGTCGTGTTTTGAGAAAATTGAAGGCTTTTAAGTGCGTCGTATAGTCCAGAAAATACAGTAACAGTAAGAAGCATAATGTTGTTTATTAGTATTCATATTTGTACTTGTTATCAGCAAGTATTGGAATATAAGTACTTCTACTTCTACTCTTTAAAAAAAAAAAAAAGGAAAGCGGTATCTGTGCATCCCTATAATTTGCAACTAAAAATCGTATGCGTCTGCAGCCAAACTATCATTTTGATTAGGCCCGAGCAGCGACAGCGTTGCGAAGGCCTCTTGTATTTCATGGAATTCTTCTTCTTATTAGGGTTAGGGCTATTGTATCTGTACTGTTTCTTATTATTCTATTATTCTTTGCGTTCTAAAAGCGCTAATTTGGAGGTCTAAACATATTCAAAAAGTCACTAAATTTCACCGAAAATTGTCCCCCACGAGAAATGTTTGTATTTTAATAGAATCAAAAATGGGCATGGCCAAACAGCTCTACAGCACCACCTAAAGTAAGACAGGAAAAACCGTACATCGTACACATCTGTAACTCGGTACATAAGTAGAACACCTCAAATCAAGAAAAAAAGTCTCTTGGAGGTATGCCCTAAAACAGTGTTTCTCAACCTTTTTTGGGCCAGCGCCCCCCTATCCATTATCCAGGCCTCTTACCCCTCCCCCCTTTTTTGCCTGTTTACGTGAATAGACCTTTTTTATTCATGGACATATAATACCTGATCTTGGGTATGGCCCATAAGAACATCTCTGTGCGTCATGCTCCACCATGTACTGTCTCAATGAGTCCCCCACTTCCTGTGGTGAAGGCCATTCAGATGGATTTTCTGAGTCAAGTCTTGCCCCAACCCTCTTTTCTGCACCTCTCTGTTCATCATCATCACCAAACTCACTACAGTTCATCATAGTCCAGCCCCCAATAGGAATGCAGTCCAATATTTGGTGGGCGTGGCCTAATTCTTCCACAGCAGCCCCTAGAAATCTTTAAAGAAGCAGCCTCAAGCCATGCTTTCACTGACTATCATGAAATTCAGTACACATGTGCATCTTGACAGAACCTACCAAAAAGTCTCTTAGAGCCATGGTCCAAACCTCACAGAAAGTCGGCCATCTTGGATCAGAGGCCGGATTTTTACCTCATTTTCGGCGATTACAGCCTCCGCATTTGAATGACCTCCTCCTACAGCTTTTCACATACAGGCTTCAGAATCACTGAGCTCAGTCTTGAGACATTGACATAGGAAGGTCAAACTTTACAGCATGGCACAGGACTGGTACTGATCCTGACTGAAGGCAATTTTTGACATTTGCTGAAAACGCCACCTACTGGACGGTGCAGGAAAGGCGCAAGAGCTTAGACGGCGGTTGCCGTCTACGCTCCTGCTGTCACCAAAACTCTCACGGTCGCAAGGCCGGAGCACGCTGAGCTGCGAGGGCCGTCCAATGCTGCTTGCAGCTTTAATTAATATTGAGATGTACTTCAGTATTTTACCTGCGAGTAGATTCCTCCAGGTCAGCTTGAGCCTTCCCAAGTTCAATCTGAAGCCTGGCTCTGTCTTTAGCAGTTTCATCCAAAACCCGTCGGGCATCAGCTAACTCTGCCTCATACAGAGCTTTCAGCCCACTTACCTAAAAAAAAAAAAAAAAAAGAAACACACACCAATTAATTATGCTTAATAAATGAATAAAAATGGACCACTTCAAGACTTAATAGGGCAGCTGAGCATTTTTTCTTGAGGGAAAACAAAAAACACAGCAAAAAAAAAATATCTGCTTTTCCATCCAAAAAAGTTTGATTTCACTCCGGTTATTCCAAAGAATGAGCAACCTGCTATTTTTTACATAATTCTAAACAATCTTGGCATTATTTTTTACCCAGAAAGCTGTGACACCATGTTTTGCACTGACAGTTATTGAAAATCACAGCTTATTTAATTGTGTACTGCTTGCAAAATTGCATTGTAGGCCAAGGACTTTTTTCTAATAAGATGAAACCTAATAACTACCCAAAATAACCCAAAACGTACTAGAAATTTCAAACATCAGCTTGTCAAAAAGGAAACACACAGTTTCTATGCATTGGGGAAACACCACAAATGACACTACTTGCAATATTGGTTATGACAAATAAAAATGCTTTGTCTTGTGGCAAGTCCAGTTTGCCTAAAGATTAAATTGCCATTAAGGTAAATAACAAACTGTTATGTAATTTCACTATTAAAAAAAAAACCTGGAGGGAGTGCACACTACAAATCATTCAGCAGATTGAGGAAGACCAAAGATCCTGTATCTAAACTTTAAATGTTTTCCAGCTGCATTTTAAAAACAGCGTATATCTGTCAGGCTGTCAATAAAATGCATTGGTGTTAGGTTTCTTTCTCTGCCTTCTTGGTAGATCTTACAGAAGTGTGTATTATGTCATCCCGGAGTTCAGAGTTGAAACGTATCACCTGTACAACCATTGCTTCTACGTTTATCACAGATTCTGTTAAAGGGGAAATAAGAAGGGCTTTGACGCTAACATTAATCAAAAGAAAGTTATTAAAGTTGCTTGTTTATATAATCTCTCATTTTTAAAAAGGTACATTAATTTAAAATTAATAACTAAACATCACAAGATTACTAGGGTCTTTTCTGCATTTTCCTTGATCACCCAGAAAACTACAAGAGCATTCTTCAGTTTACCAAAAGACAAGAAAGTTTAATGGATGTGGCTTATTTAGCTCCTGGTGAAAATTAAAACCCAAAGTCTGGTGACCGACTGTGCAGTTAACATTTTGAAGAGGATCGCCTAAAATGCAACGCTTTAATAGAAGAACCAATGTCTGACCGGCATAGGTAGCCTTCATCTGTTCAGATGGGAAACTCCTTGAAGACTGTGTGACAACATTGTAAAGCTTGGGGAATACCCTTGTGAAAAGTGGGGCTCGGGTTCCCATCAGCATCACTCTAGACCAAAAAAAAAACAAAAAAAACAATGCGTTTTCAAACCGGTACTCTTATTAACAGAACTTGCTGCTTCTTCTGCTTCCATTTTCACTAATAAACACTGCAACAATTACATCCTCAGTATCCTACAGTGGTCTGCCACAGCTTGCCGTGGTACCTTCTATATCACCAACCAAGGAGGTAACACCGCCCACACAATCACCCCACTTCAGGATTTTGATACAAAATACTACCAGGGACTACTTAGCAAATAAAGAATTCCAGACATCTGCTATGTTGGTAGGCCTGTCACGATAACAAATTTTGATGGACGATTAATTGTCTCAGAAATAATTGCAATAAATCTAAGGTTGTATCCAACCTTAAAAATAGGTTTGGGTAAACCTAGCCAAGCACTACCAGGTAAATAGCTGAGTCAGGCAGATGGAAAGAACTTGATGAAGAATAGAAATATCTTTATTACTGTGGCTTGCTCATACATTTTAAGAATATGTGCATTTATCACAGTACAGTTGCCTCATAGCATAATTCCAAATATAAGCTTATTTTTGAAAATAGTTTAATGCATCCAAAAAGCCAAAACTTCATTTGCCTTTTGTACTGCATTTTTTTTATAATCCTGTGTAGAATTGGAATTTGTAGATATTTATGATACACTATAGATAGGCCTGTCACAATAACAATTTTTTTTATTATTGTTTGGAGACAGTTTTAAACTAATGTAATGATAATAGCATAATAGTGCAAGTACATCCTCTCAAAGTTTAATAAACTTTAATTTCAAAAGAACACTTAACTCTGGAACTGGAACACAAAATAAACAAAACAACCAAAAACAAAAATGAAATGGACTCTCAGCCTCCGTTAACAAAAAATGCACTTGAATAAAAACTAAATGCAACAAAAAAATCAAAATTCATTTATTCAACCAAAACAGTTCGGATTATGAAGTCTGTAAACTAAATAGCCTTACAAAAAATAATAATCAATAGTTATATAGAGAGTAAGGGCAAAACTGACAGTTTTATAAACAAAAAGTGCAAACTAACAAAGCACATGGCGACAAATGCGACACACAGGCTCGCAAAGGTTCAGCAGTTCTCCTCGGTCATTTGGTTTGAATCCGAAATGTGCTCCCACACCGCTGCAACCTTGAACCCCCCCCCAATATCAAATAGCGTTTCTTTTGCAAACTCTTCACGCAGGCTAATGCTGCAGAGGCTGAGTACCTGACACGATAGTTTAGTTCACCCCCCCCCATGCTAAGGAAACGAGGGAGGGGTCAGTTAAGAGCACCGGAGTTGAGCTTTTTATCACCCTGTGTCTTCAGTAGAAAGAGAGATACACAAAGAAACAATAACATCAAATTACCAACCTCATTTTAATTTACCATGCGATTAATTGAGCGGTTTGTCCTACTCATCTGTTTCGACGTGTAGCAGCAACATCAGGGTTTTCCCCAGTGCTAAGCTCTGCTTGTTTATTATAAATAAGTCATTTTTTATACACGTTTTTTTCCACCCGCACCCCCAAAACTGCTATGCTTACCTACCTCACCACGTGAGGGTGCGCACACCAACAGCGACACAGTCACACAGCGGGTTTAACCAAAGATGGTTAGTTAAACTAAAATTCAGCGGTTGGCTTTACAAGACCGAATATGGTAAGTTAGTTTTGTGCTTAGTGAAAATATTATCATTGTTTAACAGTAAAATGATGCTATTAAATTCAGCATTAGATTTGTTTTGTTGTAGTAGTGTAATCCAGCATGCAACCTGTGCGACAAAAAGCACAGTATAGTGCAGCATCTGCCTATTTTTCAGAGTTCTCTGTTGTTATTCATTGGCCTTGATGGGAGACGTGTGGTGGTGCCTTGTTTGCACTTTTTCATTTATATTAATTTAATTTATTGTAAATGTGACTTCAATTAGGATTTTAATTAGGTGCAAACAATTTGTATTTATTTTAATTGTATTCCGTTTAAAAAAGTATTTCAAAAGTGCCTTTTTGTAAAACTGTAGTTGTGTAAATATTTGACACAAATATCTTATAATATCGCATAATAAATAGCCATATTTTCAACTTTCCTGTCAACTTTAATCTTTTTATTTTACTAAATCACGTTCAGCCGACGATCGGCCACCTAGCACCACTTAGCCTCTTTTCTGGGGGGAAACCCTGAACATCCTCACTGTTGGTCCAAACAAACATTGTCGAAAAACCGAAATATTTGCGCGCATTCACATGTTGTTGAAATACAAAAACCACAGCACCAGCTACTGACCTGGCATGGAAACTACAGCAGATTCAATGAGTACAGGATTATGGCGTAAACATGCAAATTTTCCCCAATAAACACAGGAAAATTTCTCATGTTTCCTGGAGATCATTCTTGTGTAAAAAGAAAGAGAGCTAATTAGAATATGTAGACAGAATAAACAGACAGTTGTGAAAGGAAACCATACTCAGCTGTTTACAACAAACATCTGAGCATCTTGGAACAATCTGTCAGCACCAGCAGGTACAATGCTTTATTTTATTTAGATTGGACTGATAACAGTTCAGATAAATCATGTTGTTTCAGGCAACACTCTTCTCGGATCTTTTGAGCCTACAGTTGTCCTGGAACACAAGGGTGTGGTGGGGGCTTTCGTCTAAGTTATAAAACAATTTGTTTATGGATGTATTTAAATGTACTATTTATGTTATTATTCAAAAAGTAAATTATTGCTGTTATTACAAGCACAACATAAAATCAAGTTGCTGACACCCCACCTGACCAGAAACTAAATAACTGCAACTTCTCACAATGTTAGTGCTTGTCAGCTGTCTCAAAAGTTAACACATTTTAACTTTTTGTATTCTATTGCTTTATTCAGTTTTTAGGGCAATCAATCTCAGTAAATTATTTAACATTAAAGATAAAAGGTGTTGTGGACCCAAGTTATTTCTCTATTAGTACAATCTGTTTGTCTTTCAACATGGCGGCTACACATTTTGTGTAGGCTTACTAATGACCTCAGTGGAAGCATTCTATTTTTAAAAAAAAAAAAGAGATTTGGTGACCTACATGGGCCCCCAAATGAATTTTCCCAGTGCCCTGTACAACGTTAAACCGACCCTATTTAGGTTTAACAATTAGTGTGACTGTATTATTTACTTGGTGCATTTGTATAAATCTTAACTACACGCTTGGACGAGTAAAGAGATGGGTGTACTTTTATTATTCTACCCACCTCTCTGGTCGTCACTTCCTCCTTTTCAGACACTTTCACCATGAGCCGGTCGTTCTCCAGCTCTAAAGCCCGGACACGGTCAATGTACACGGCCAATCTGTCGTTCAGATGCTGCAGGTCTTGTTTTTCTTGTAAGCGAGATATCCGGGTCGGAGACAAGGGAGTAGAGGCCGCTGTCCGGCCAGATCCTCGGCTTGGAGTAACGTTAGCAGTCGCCATAACGATTCCGAGTTGATTGAGTTGGCTTCAACAGCAGAAAATGAACTGTTTTTTGTTTACACTTAGACGCAAAGCAGATTTTTTTCCCAATTAACGTAAAAGGAACAATCACTTAATCTCTTAGCGCAGTGAAAGCTTACAGCAAAATGCCAAAATGGCTGACAACCGCGCCAAAACTGCAATACACTTCCGGTCCCGCAAGTGTTGATGGGGGAAAAGGAGTGTCTTATTTTGAAAGAGGTCCAGCCCATCCTGACGATATGTTTGTTTTTTGTTTTTTTACAACCTTAGAACAAATGTAGCATCAATATCAGATATATTCGAACCCGAGAAAGCCAGCACAGGCTGCTTCCACACACACACAGAAGTAAAAAAGTAAAAGTAAAAAAATAAAATAAATAAAATAAAATAATAATAATAATGAGGGGTTTTCCAGTAGTTTTACTTCCAGTAGATTTAAATAATTTGTTCTATTTTTTTTCTTTTGATCCTTTGAGATGAAATGTGAAATATAATTTGGGTTTGATACAAAAGGAAATAAAGTATTAGTAAAAAAAGTTACCTAATTTTAGAATTTTTAAGTTTGTTATTTGTAATGTTGCACCCAATAATCAGCTGTCCAGGCAGACCAGGAGTTCTATAAGCAGGGTTCTCAAAAAACTTTTCGCTGTACATATAATGTTTATATACATTATACATTATTTATATCCATATACATGTTTATAACATTATATACATATAAAGTTTTAAATGCAGAAGTCACATTTAAGAAGGAAGGTAACTCCACCCAGGTTTGAAAATATTTGCTTGGAATATGGAATCATAGAGCATTTTGATTTGTTAAAAATGACTAAAACCAATTCATTTTTAAGTCAAGTCAAGTCAAATTTATTTATAGCACTTTTTTTGCAACACAGCGATTGTGTGGGGTTTTGGGGTTTTCTGTTGTCTTCATGTTTTCTCCTTGAATCTTTGTTCATTTATCTTTTGTCTTAGTTTTATTCTTGTGGTTTGTGTCTTGTTTCCTGTCACTATTCACTCTTCCTCAGTCACTCACTTGCCTGTCAGCCACACCCATCTACACCTGTCCTGACTTTGTAATCATGCCACCTGTTCCCACTTACCTCGTCATCCTCAGTGTTCAAAACCCGGTCTCTCCTTCCACACCTCACTGGTTCATTGTTTGTTCCTGCTTGTTGTAGGTATGTTTCCTTGCTCCTGGTTTCTGTCTCCACGCCTGTTCCTGTGTTCGTCGCTTGTGCTGTATGTTCTCGCCTTTGTTGTTTTATTTAGTCTCTGCTGCCACGTCAGCTTTTTATTTTTGTTTTGTTTATTTTTTACTTTAATAAATTAGTTGAATTAAAAATGAGTCTGCGCTCTGGGTTCGCCTACGCCATCCCATCCCTTGACAGGTTCAAAGTGCTTTAAAACATTTTAAGGTGCCATTCAGGCTGTCAACATCAATAGCTTGCAGTCCTCCATCTTCAAATTGGTTGATTAAATTATCTTGTATGATAGTGTTTTTTGCTTCCATATAAAATCAAAATTCATCCGATTAATGGATTTGATTGCTGAATGTATATGCAAGGTAGATAAGCCTTGAAATATTTTCCATTTTGGTGAGAAATGTTCTTCCCACAATAGATAAATCTCTGTGTCCACTTATTTAAATGAGTTTTACATTTTTGCAGTTTCTCCCAAATATTAAGGTTTTCTAATATACACACCCAGATATTTGATATTAGATTTTACAGGAACATTAAAAGCAGTAGATTAAGACAAAGTTTCACATTTGTTTAAGTTTAGTTTAAACCCTGAAGCCTTTGAAAAATGTTCAATTAATTGGAGAATTTTAGGAATTTCATTCAGGTTATTTAAAAAGATAACCATGACTTCAGCTAACTGACTGATAGAGAATTCTTTGCCTAGCACAGAAAATTTACGAAATTGAGCGTTTTTAATTGATATGTAAAGCATTTCTCACTGCAATAAACAACAAAGGAGAGATTGTTTTATACCTTTGTTGATCCTAAATCTTTGCGAGGTACCGTGTGGAACACACACTGAACTGTTCGTACCTCTGTAAAATGTTTTAATTACATTAATAAATTTATTCCCAAAATCAGAAAAATCTAAAGTTTTGAACATAAATTCATGTTCTAAAATTTCAAAGGGTTTATAGAAGTCTAAAAATAATACAAAACCTTCATTTTCAACTAAGTGATTATAATCAAAAGTCAACACACCCCTGTTTAAAGGCCAGGTTTTCATGATGAAAAAATGACAGCAAAACAAATAATTTCACAACTTTAATTTGACCTATAACCTGTACAACGCAGTTGAAAAGCAAACTGAAATCTTTCAGGGAGGTGAAGTAAAATAAATAATTGAGATAATGTGGTTGCATAAGAATCCGTGTATCATTCGTTCTTTCCATTTTCAATTGATAATCAAAAATCAAATAATGAAAAACGGGGTGGTTATTTTGTTTTTTGTTTTTCATTATAACACCAAAAACAAAAAAAGACTGGCACTGTCTGTTGGAGCTGACGAGTCAGCGCAGCCGCCATCTTGGCCGGGTCCTTCACGCGTCCCCCAGTTCATTTCTTTGTACTGAGGAAGCTGTATGTCCAACTACAATAATCAGTACTCTCTGAGTGTTTACCCAATTTTCACACAGTTTGGTTTGTTACAAACAGCAGAGATGTAGTTACGATACAGGATGCTTTCACACATTAAAAATACCTACTTTCATGCTAAAATACTTTGTTTTATGCTCTTTAACAAAGACAGACATATGGCATATTAATAAATGTTTATTTCAATACATTTCATATTTTAATAAAGAAACAAGTTTGATTGTTCATTCAAATTTATTTCACTCTCTCACACACATATACACAAACAATCCTGAGCCTTCATACACCAGATCAATAATTTCTTTATATTTTTGTGTGCTGTGCATGCACACACATGCTGCTTTTTTAATGCCTGGAAAAGTAGTCTTTAAAAACTCCAGGTCATTCCAGGGTCTCACTTTGCAGTAAAAAATCAACTGGAGATGAGCTGGAAAGTTGAAGACAGGTGGGGTCACATCATCTCTAAGCTGGTCCTGTTAAAGTCCTCTGGCTTTAAGCGTTCATTACAGAGCTGAGACGACTCTGTAGCAACAAAACCCTCCCTTTTTACTGCAGCTTCCCATTGCCTCCTTAAATCTGTGTCACTAGGAAACCCTCAAAATGTGAAGAAAAATAAAAACAGAAAGAGCTAATGAGAGAGGAGCACCAGTTCCTCCTGTTAGCATTTCGTTGTTTGGCAAATAACGTTAGCTACTATAACATATTATTATAAATGGTCAAATAACCAAAATTATTGTTCAGTCTTACTTGTGAAAGTTAGTCTCTCGTGATATAAAATCCGGTCATAGCTGCTCGCTCTGTGTTTACTCCTGTTGGCTCTTAGAGAGAGGAGAGATCTGTCCAACATGGCGGCGACGGCGGATGCGCTCCGGGTCGTAATGAGGCGTTTACATATTTATGTTTGTTCAATATCGATCAATCAGAACCGGATAATCCAGATGGACCCATCAGCCATAGAGACTTGTTTCGAGGATCAAACCGCTGTTAAACAAGTCCTCTATCAGTGGTTCTAGCGCTGCCATAGTAGCAACTACATTGAACTTTTTGGACAAAAAACGGTATATTTGGCGCAAAAAAACCAAACACTGCTCATCACCAAAAGAACACCATACCTACAGTGAAGCATGGTGGTGGCAGCATCATGCTTTAGGGCTGTTTTTCTTCAGCTGGAACTGGGGCAGTAGTCAGGGTGGAGGGAATTATGAACAGTTACAAATACCAGTCAGTGTTGGCACAAAACCTGAAGCCACGAAATGTCCCCTGTTTACCACAGTAAATACAGGCTTTACTAGAAAACCGTGTCTGTCTCTCCTCTGGAGTTAATCGTGTACGCCCCACCTGCATAGGCTCAACCTCAGATTCACTATGTGTGGTGGATTGAATATTTGGTCTAAACCCCGACGGGCAGGAACTGGTAATGCGAGGATGGTAGGTCACTGAATCCCTTTGTCTACGGCGTTCCTGAAGTCTTTGGTCTATCCTGATGGCTAATGTAATTAGCTCATCTAAGCTCTCGGGTTCCTCTCGAAGCGTTAACTGATCCTTAATTTCATCTGACAACGAGTTAATGAAAATACCTCAAAATGCCGGCTCGTCCCATCCCGCCTTCTTGGCAGCGATGCGGAAGTCCACGGAGAACGCGGCGACGGATCTCTCCCCCAGACGAAGGTGCAGCAGACACTTAGCAGCCTCCTCTTGTTGCAGTGGGTGATCAAAAACCCGCTCAAACTCTTGGATAAAACACTGTGAAGTTATTGTTTCTAGTGAGTGTGAGGAGAGGAAAGCCTGTGCCCATTGTAGCGCTCTTCCCTTTATTGCTGAAACAAGGTAAGTAATTCTAGCCACATTTGAAGGAAACAAAGACGGAGAATGAGCAAAAGCTAGCTTACATTGGAGGAGGAACCCCTTGCAATGATCGGTATTTCCCTTGAATAATTCTGACTTGCTATATTCTGCTATGCTGTCAGGGGCTTCACGCCCCTAGCAGGGTCACCCAAGGCAGACAGGTCCTAGGGGAGGGGCCTGACGAAGTGCAGCCCAAAGACCCCTTATGACGAGTCAAAATATTGGACACAGTGTTCCCTCGCCCGGACGCGGGTCACCGGGGCCCCACTCTGGAGCCAGGCCTGGAGGTGGGGCACGTTGGCGAGCGCCTGGTGGCCGGGCTTTCACCCATGGAGCCCGGCCGGGCACAGCCCGAAGAGGATACGTGGGTCCCCCTT